>NC_084480.1:188493434-188794396 GCF_030035675.1 Rhineura floridana
ATTGCCTTTTGCCCCTATATGTTTGAGTTGTTTTGGAACACTATGTTAGAAATATGTCAAGATGTCAACAGAATTCATAAATGTACATTACTGAAATTTCTCTGTTTTGTTGGCTTCCTCTGCAGTTGTCTGGTGGGTGTGAGTTGACAGTGGTCATCCATGATTTCACAGCATGCAACAGCAACGAACTGACAATCCGTCGTGGTCAGACAGTGGAGGTTCTAGAGCGGCCACATGATAAACCTGACTGGTGCCTAGTACGAACCACTGATCGGTCCCCAGCTGCAGAAGGGCTTGTACCGTGTGGGTCTCTCTGCATTGCCCACTCTCGAAGCAGTATGGAGATGGAGGGCATCTTTAACCACAAAGGTAGGAGAGTAAGGGTTTAAAGTAAACTGCCCTTTTCTTTCCCCATGCTTTTGTTTAACAGTGCTCTAGTTAGGGCTTTGGAAATTGATGCCCCACTTGGGACTAAAGGGGGGTTAATTCCTGTTAATTGGCCTTCACAGAAGGGTCTCAATCCCATTTAGGGTTGTGAATTCTGAGTAATCAATGTGAAATGGAGCTCCACATAATAGTTGTTGTTTATACTGAGTCTTTCAGTGGCTCCATGGGGGAGTGGGACATGGTCCATATTTTCTATATTCATTGAATAGCCCTATCCTGAGTAGTTGGAGAATTGCAGAACTTACCACATAGGTTTTCAAAAAATTGCAATACTTCCACACAACTCCCAATGGTAAAAGCACGATTATGAATTCATCTGTTTATTGCCATATAGCTAGATGATCAGAGGTCTATAAATCTAGGTCCCACTAGCAGCTGGTAAGATCCCCTCCCCCAGTTTTTCACTGAATTGTGGAGAAGGAGGGAAGGGTCTCTTCATTGGCATGATTGACATGGCACAGTAAGCCAAACCTCGGCTTTGTGAGACCATGTGGGCTCCCACTTTGCTCCTCCACTGTGCTTTTTGCTGCCACACCAAAGTAAATGAAGCCAGGGTTTGGCTTAACATGTTGTCTGAGCCAGGGCTCATGGATAAGTTCTCTCTTCACTAACCACAAACTGCAACCAAGGATTGTTCTTAGTTATAGTTTGCAGTTAGTGAGGAGGGAGCTTAACCACAAGACATATATGGTTAAGATCTAGCCTTCATGACGCACTAAGCCAAACCTTGGTTTAGCTTGGCACAGTAGCCACAAAGACCATGAAGGAGCTAAGCAGCTGTACGTTCTTCTTCAGAAGCCCATGCGGTCTCACTAGGCTAAGGTTTGGCTTAATGTATCATGCAAACCAGGCCACTGTGTCAGGAATGGGAAAGCAGCCCTGCCTCATCAATGTCCACATTGCACAGAGAGAACTTTGGGAGGTAAGCAAGGGACCAAGACTTGTGCTGGTCTTTGGAGAAGGCAGAAACTGTGAAAGAGCTTTGTGTTGCTTTTCTCCAAAGGTTAGTATAAAGTGAAAGAGACTCCCACCCGCCCCTCTGAGTGTACCAAAGAACTTGAGGGGAGTACTGCTGGGGTTGCCAACCTTTTTGGACCAGAGAGCACATGTCAAATTTTGAGAGAGTGCCCTGGCTCAACCCCTCAGAATCAGACTCAGGATTGCTGACATACTTTTCTCCATTATTTTTGATGCGAAACATAACTCTAGAGCGATCACACAGGTCTCTACATGGCATAGCTACTCAAGGTAAGACATTGTCACAACAATTTGACATGTCCCCTGAGACCACTTAAGTAGACTTGGAGCGGGCTTGCTGCTTGCCCCAAAACTCCCGGATTTGGACTGGGACAGCAAATGGGCACTGCTACAGACAGGCTGGTGAGCAGGCTCAGTCTGATTGCACCTGAGCAGCTGGTGGTGCATCGTTGATGATGGGGGGGGGGAGAGACACTTCAACCAGTTCTTCCCCAGTCTCCTCCTGCGGCTGTGAGTCTGACTCTCCTGCAGGCAAAGCGGGAGGCAAATCTGGAGGAAGCGCAAGGTTGGATGATGTGGAGAATGGGGCGTTCACCATCAGTCACCATCTCATCTGTTGCAGGCAGTGTCTCAGGTGTGGGGCTGTTACTGACCAGGCTACTGAAGTCTTCTCATATTTCAATCCCCTCCCATTGCAGACCACTAGACCCCTTCCCCAGATCCCAGTCCTCCTCCTGCTGCCCACTTTGCCAGGAGTTCTAGACAGAGTTCATGGCAGAGAGTGCTGGGGGCACCAGTCACAAAATGGCTTCCATGGGGATGTGGCATAACAAAATTAGAGAGTAATCATGATGAAGCTTTTCTAATAATTGTATTGCCATACTAGAAAAGGCTTGACCTGTGGAATTTCTGCCTGCCATACATCTGTCAAAGGCAGAAGAAACCTGGTTTTCCCCTGGTGCCTTCCAGAAATCAAAGCCTAGGCTGCCGTCCTGTACTCACTTTCCTGGAAGTAAACACCATTAAAAACAAAGAGACTTGTTTCTGCATAAACATGTATACCATTGTTCTGTAAGTTAACTATACATTGAATTCTTAAAGAGTGCCTGGTCTTTAGCGCCTGCAAAGCAAGTGACATGCCTAAGCCTCTTTATAAAGTTTTCACATTTGCATTTGGAGTGGAGGGGGATTCCTTAACAGTCACCCACACTTGTTGTGTAGTCTTTGCCGAAAATAACTCCTGGGCACTACCTGAATTTGTCAAACCCAGTACAGGAAAGATGCATCTTGGTTGCTAGGGGAAAAGGAAAGGCAATCTATGGAGATCCCAAGGACTGCAAGAAAAGACAGATGCAGGAAAAGTGCACTAAAAGGGAGGGCAAAACAGCAACTGTTTCAGACCCCAGGGATTTACCTGTTACCCAAAGAACTCGCTTATCAATCACAGCTCTGACTTTACCCATTGGCCAATAACGCTGACAGGCAGGAGCAGCCAGGCTGGCTCATTTCACATAAATTGCTTAGAAGGGTACCAGCAGAGCTTGGAAGATTACTTTTAAAAAGTAATAAATTACAGTTACAATTAAATGGCCCCCCAAAAGTTGTAATTACCGTTACAATTACCATTGCTCTGAAAGTAACTGATTACTTTGCTTTTCCTCAAAAGTAATCGCTACAATTACATTTCAGTTACTTTTTTTAAAAAATGCCTACAAAGTGCTGGCCTTGGCTGCTGCACATCTAAGTAGCCTAAAACAAGATTAAAAATAAACACACACATACAGAGGTAGTAGAATAATTCTTTTTATCTATAAGATAGCAATTGTGGTCTCTCCGCTGGTAAGGGAGGTGGGGAGGGAGGCTGAGGCCACTACTCAGATCTTTGCACGTCAAACCAAGTGCAACCCCCCCCACTCAGCCAGCAAGCATAATCTCTCTCACTTAACCACCTCCCAGACCCTGCCCTGCCACCAACTAAGGGACACTCACTCAAGCACACATTTTCCCCTGAGATGCAAAAAAGTTAAAATACTGCAAATGCAGCACAGTAGCCAGAGAGGGTCGTGGAGGCCACTTTGTGTGCCAAGTGCAAACACAGTATTCTCTCTCTCTCTCTCTCTCTCTCTCTCTCTCTCTCTCTCTCTCTCTCTCTCTCTCTCTCTCTCTCTCTCGCACGCACGCACGCACGCACGCACGCACGCACGCACGCACGCACACACATGTCGTCCTCTTTCACCTCCACACAGTTCTTTATCTCCATTCTGCTGCTGCCTCCTTCTCCTTTATCCATGTTCTTGCCCTCTGGCTCCTTTTTCCCTCCACTCCATTCTTCATCACCACCATCCATTTTTTAAAACAATTGTTTTCTCCACTCCACCCCGTCTCACTTTCCACCTCCTCTCTCATCACCTCCTACCCATCCACAGAGCATGAGGGAAGAGCAATGCTGCACAGAAGCCCAGTTTGAGGCACATGATTTTCATCCACAAATCAGAGGAGCAGAAGACTTCCCCTGCTTCCCCCCAAAAAGTAATGCCCAAAAGTAATGCTGCAAACATTACAGTTACTCCACAAAAGTAATAAAATTACTCCTAGTTCTATTACAAACAAAATGTAAAGTAATTACAGACTTGTTTCTCAAAAAAGTAATGAATTACAAGTAATTTGTTGCTTGTAACTAATTACTTCCATGCTCTGGGTACCAGCACGTTTTGCTTTATAACTTTATTTCTTGGAGGGTAGGGGCTTACATTTTTTTAAAAAATGGAAGCTCAGCAGCTGGGCTACTTGATGGGGGCACCACTGAAGTCCTTTGTAGGTGCCATGGCACCCACAAGAGAAGGGTTTGCAACCCTTGAGGTAGGATAAGTAGTGCCAACAAATCATGGCTGTTACATCAAGACAATATTGGTGGACCCCTGTGCATGAAAGTCTCATACTTGACAGCCTGAGGGAGTTTGAAAGTTTCAGGGGAATGCCATGTGTTTAGAAAAAAACAAAAGTTATATGTGCTTGTAAAACAGGCTTACACAGCACAAACTGCTTGTTAAAGTCTGAACCATTTGTTCCAAACTTAATTGGTATAAGACATCCGTGTACTCAGAACAGTCTCAGAGTTCTGTTTAATGCATCTGTCAAACCCTTCATAACAGTTTGCCTTAGAGAGAGAATGCAGCGTTCAGATTTCCCACCACCACTACCTTTTACATGCACTGGGAAGAGCTTGCCGAGTAGTCCTAGGAAAGTAAACTGGCTTGGGACTCTTAACTTGGTATATTTTCTTCAGATAATCAAATCCTAGTAATCTTAGTATTGGGTTGCAATTGTTAAGGAAAATAAAACCTTCAAAGATGAAATAAAAAAATAAATTTTAAAGAGAGTGATTGTAGCTAAGAGACTGAGACTGTGAACCAGGAGGTCTCAGGTTGTAATGTTGCCTCCTCCTGAATTCACTGAATGGCCTTCAGCAAGTCGCTAACTCTGAGCCTCACCTGCAATATGGTGATAATACTTCCAAGGTTGTTGAAAAGATAGATGAGAACTTGTGAAGTGCTTTGAACACTCAAACCTCTCTGTATAACTGCTTCTTATTGGTGATGTTATTACTACAAAGAAAATCATTGGATTGATTTACAGCTGAATCTCAAATGGTTTCCCCCCAAAAAAGGTTAAGACCTCTTAAAATATCAGTAAACTAGAATTTTTATTACTTTGTTCTTTATCGACAAAAATATGTAAATCATACAATAGCTGGAGGCATAGTACTGTACAATATTGGCTTATAATAGTCCCCAATAGCAACCTTCGTATGAACACTGCACCAATTAATTTAGCTAGTGCACGAACACTAAATATACAATCAGTTGCAGTGCCTAGATGACACTGATGTTTATGAGATAGGCAGTTGAAAGAATTGCACAGATTTAAAAAACAACAGCATGTAGCTGGATTTGTTGATTGAGTGAAATCAGATTGTGCATGTGATATGGCAACATTTACTTCTGTCTCTTGCTAAATGCAAAAAGTAATTTCAACATTAACAGAGGATGTTTTGAAATCAGTGGGAGTCAAATGATGATGATGAAGCAGTGGTAACTGAATTGACTGCCGTTAATGAAAAATCATGGTTGATATGCCTATTCACGATAACCAAGCACCTCTCAGGTCTGGAGGGACGTGACTGGCTTATGATATCCTGATATAAATCAACTATGAATGTTTTATTCATTTCTTGTCAGATTTATACCCTGCTTTTCTGCACTCAGCATTCATGGCAGCGGACAAAATAACATATTAATACAATATAAAAAGAATTATTGAGGCAGGAGAACCACAATCGCTTTATAAGAACAATGAATTACTCAGCTATCAAGAGGGGCTTTGCATGCATTAGATTGTTTTTGCTTTGTTAAGTAACTCAGGTAATGTACACACAATTTCTCAAAACAGCTTCGTGCATTTTCTTTGTCTGTTTGTGTATTCTCCACTGTGCAAAAAGGCAAAATGTGATCACAGGGCTGCTTTGAACATTGTGGCCAGCATCCAAATGACAGTCCAACTAATTCCACATGCCTCTAGGCCACATGACCAAATTGTTTTTAATGTTATGGGGAATTTGAAAAGCAGTTTGCGATATAGCGTTTGAGGGTTCTTCTGGTTCAAGCAGGAGGAAATTCTTAAGTCCCACTGGGCACTCTTACATCTGTGGGTGAGCTCTTTAGATCCCCACCAGTTTTTCCAGAGGTGACGCAGGTGATATTTTTTTCCTATAGATTTTTTGAGGTGTGAAGGAAAACTGGAACAACAACAACAAATCCAGGAGCATTCCATCCTCTACAACAGCGGTTCCCTATCCCTACACCCGCAGACCACTGCAAAATTACTGAGGGTCTTGGCAGACCACATAATCATTTTTCTACCTGCTGTTGTATGATTTTTAATTATATTTTTATTGCTTCTTTCTTATATTGTATTGTATTTTATCACCATTTGAATTCCATATAAGAAATAAAAGAAGCAATAAAATATAATTCAGAATCAATATAAATATTTAATCTGGTCATGCCGTGGACCACCTCACTGAAGCTCATGGACAACTGATGGTCCATGGACCACAGCTTGGGAACGTCTGCTCTATAACATGCAAGTTAGCATGTTTGTGTTATAATGTAGACTTTCAACCAAATAAGATGTAGATTCTCAAGGACTTCCATGATAGCACCTTGAATGGCTTGAATGGCTTCTAATAAATTTAAAATACATAACAAGGTTACAGAAGAATGGGAGATGTGTTTTAAGTTATAATGAATCTTGGGCAAACTGTGTTGTAATTAAGTTGCATCTTTGATGTTTCAATAATGTAAAAAAAGCTTATTCTTGACCAGCATTAATTATTAAAAGGAACAGAATAATTTGGTCATGTAAGAGTATTTAGATATTATCTGTGTTGGTTTGTTCCGTACTTCTGGGGAGCCATATACTTGAGTCATAACTTTACCAATGAGTGTTTCAAGGCCAGTGTACTCAGAAGCTCAGGGCTTTGCATCCAATTATTTGATTGATTGATTGCTCAGTTGTGCAGGGTTCTGAATCATAACATTCTCTTGGCTCCATTTTGGAGCTCCTCAGAAAACATGAATTAGTTAAATGAAATTCTAATTAGTCATAAATGTGGATATGTTGATGTTTTGCTAACATATTTATCTCCCATTGTGCTAATGTCTCATTTACCTGAATCAGTTCTGGCAGTATTTGTAGAGTCAGAAAAACTGGAAGTGAGAGAGGCCAATAGAATAATTAAGATGAAGTATCAGCTGAAATGTATTCACCGCACCTGAGTGTTCCTTCATTTAACAGTTTACATTTAAGTAGTCACTTAACAACAAATGTTAAAAGGGCAAAATCCTTTATGCAGTTTTCTGAGCACCTTAAAGTAATTCCTCCCATCGGTCTCCCAACAATTTTGAAAGGGCCTTTAACAGGATAGAGCAAAGGAATCAGAGCTGTTGACTGTGTCTTGTGATGGTGGGGATGCAGTGAATCAAAAGTTATTGAACAATTGGAAGAAAATGCCTTTGGGGCATTTGCACTCAAATGGGTCAGCATCTGGCTGACCCAGTAAAAAAGTGCTTTTGTTTGCAAGGATATGAAACAACATGACATAGCACCCCAGATATTTTCCAAAAGAAATAGTTTTCTAGTCATTCAATTCCTTTGCAAACTGGCTAAATGTTTTATCTGTGGGGTTGAAGGAAGCACACAAATTTCAGTTAACAGAGCAATCTTTGTGTTTGTAACCTAAGAAACCAAATCCTACTGGGCGCAGCTGCGCTGGTAGTGCTGAAACTGTAAGCACATTGTACAGTAAAGGCAAGAAAAACTTAGTCTGTCCAGAATTTGTTTTAATATGACATTGTATTTACCCAGAAAGTATTGACCCCACAATGATTTACCAAAGCTTTCTTGTTGGGGAGCGTGAAGCTTTTTGGCTAAACCCAGGGTAGTTTGGAAGGGTGGAACTGGCAAGCTGGAATGATGCTTTGCTGTTGAGTTCATGAGCAAGAACTCCCTGTCTCTCTCCTTACAGGAAATGTGTACTGTAAATAAAATTCCTGATAATTTGTGTAACTTTCTTTTTAATCCAAACATTGAACAGTTGCAGTCTTATGTTGGACCTTTTGGCTTTTGGGATTGGGTGGCCTGGTCTTCTGTGAGTTTGAGCAATTCAGTATAACTTCCAAGTTGCATTTTGCCAAAATGACAAATTGTGAATTATGAGAGTTGGGAATTGTATGGGGTAAAAAAGTGAAAAATTTGTCCTGTAGATAGATCACTTTTTTAAACTTATAAACGTGGTTTGTTAGCAGAATCTGCTTTTTCTTCTCTTATTGTAAGATTTAGCCATAGGACTTCCTCTAGATTATTATGTCCAGAAATGCAGCATAAAATTACAAAATCTAATTGTTACGTATGGTACCTTGCGCAATGCACAAATGAATGATGCTATTTAAGTTGATATGAGAAAGCTTAAATAGGTAGTTACATTTGATAAAGGCTCTGAAATGGAAATGGACTGCCTTCAAGTCGATCCCGACTTATGGCTACCCTATGAATAGGGTTTTCATGGTAAGCGGTATTCAGAGGGGGTTTACCATTGCCTCCCTCTGAGGCTAGTCCTCCCCAGCTGGCTAGGGCCTGCTCAGCTTGCCACAGCTGCACAAGCCAGCTCCTTCCTTGTCTGCAACTGCCAGCTGGAGGGAAACTGGGCTCCTTGGGACTTTGCAGCTTGCCCACGGCTGCACAGGTGGCAGGGCATGTAATCCCTGAGCCACTCACTGTGGGGGTGATCTTTAGCTGGCCCTTGACACCCAGGAGACACGAGCGGGGATTTGAACTCACAGACTCTGGACTCCTAGGCAGGCTGTCTTCCCCACTGTGCCATACCAGCTTCGATAAAGGATCTAAGGACTTCTTATTTAGGCAGGCTCTTCAGGGCTTTAGTATTGGCTTAGTAGTTCTTGTCCCTTTGCCTCCTTTTGCGTTTCTGATTTTACTGATTTGTGTTTTGTTGTAAATGCTGTCCCTCATTTTGAAAAGTTTATATTGAACAGAGAGTTCTGCAAGCTCTGAATAAAGGATTAATAGATGGAGCATTTGTTGGTGGGCAGGGGAAGGTCTGTGTCACTCTTCCCAACTCCCTGCCTTACCTTAGGCCCAACTTCTTCCTGCTGCCTTCCAGTATCCCACTTTCTACTCTACTGTTGTTCTGCTTTCCAGTATTGCAGAATAATTGTGGAGCCCTACAAAAAAGTGATGTGGGGAGGAAGGGAGCTACAGATTCTTTTTATTATTTTGTTTCCTTTTCTTCCCTGCTTCACTGATTTTCTTTGCAGGGGAGAAGGTAGAAGGACAAAGGAATTCAAGAGAGTCCTTGGCCCAATCTCCTCCTGATTCCCAACTGCTTGCCGTAGACTGCATCAGGTTCTGCATTTGTTGCCAAAGTGGTCATTGTCTCATACCAGGTTCAGGGAGTAACATACAGCCAGCCCAAAGGTGCTCCACTGTATACATCACAATCTGGAGAGGATACTGTGTGAATGGAAAGAAATTGGCATTTTGGGAAAGCCCCAATGCATGAATTATCATGAGCCACGTTGTATCTGGACAGGAGCTAAACCAAGATGCAGAGGGGTACAACTAGACCCTGTAGCTGCTCTCTGTTATTCTATGCTGGCAGCTGCCCAGCTGGTTTCCATGCATCTACAAAGCACGAGATCTTTCCACGTGCCCAACTTTCTCTTGATTTCTACTCTACCATATGGTTTTCATATAACATGGCTTGGGCTATTCAGAGCTCCTGAAAAACTGTAGGATGAACTATTTTTAAATTTCTTGTTGTTTCTCTGCCCTTTGCAATAGGAGATTGTGCTCCCCCTAATTTTATGCATACATCCTTGGTTTGTTATCTCCTAACATGCAAATATTTTGAATGTAAGAATTAGGCTTGCTGAGTTAATAGGCATGGAGTAGTATGGGTGTCTCAAACCTAAAAAAGAATGAGATGTGCAGAGATTTTCACTCTAAAGCAATTAACTAGACGTTACCTCATGGCAGCAAAACTTTGTAAATCAGTGCTTGGATCTTTTAATACTTGACGGCCCAATTCACATGCCATAGTCTGATCCTCGAAAGGGAACATGCTGCAGATGTGCACACTCACCTTCCCCCTCTCCCAACTTGTCTCTCATGCACAAGTTCTTCCTCTATGTTTCCTGCGTTCTCTTCTGTTTTTTCTAGTTTGTCATGATGTCCAAATTGTGCAAACTATGGTTAGCATTAACGTCTAAACCCCAATTTGGAAGCATGGTTTGAAGTGTGTTAGCAAACCATGATTTGGAAGTTACCAATAGCCCATAGCTACCTGTTCCAGACATAGCAACCTATGTTTAGAGGGATCCGGAGTTGGAGGAAGAAATCAATGCATGAGCACGGAGCATGGAGGATACTTTGGGTTTTTGTTGTAGTCGATGCTAGCATTTCCCTTGACAGTGTAGGCTATGCTTCCTGCATTATATTAAAAATGTTCATTGTACTTCCTAAAAAAAGTAGGTCTCAACAATTAAATTGCAAGCAGAATGTCAGCCACATCGGTCACAGGAGTTGCATAATGAGAATTCTTCCTGGTCATTATAACTCCAAAACTAAGGTGAAAATGCATGTTCAACAAGGGTTTCATGATACTTCTGTAAAATAGATGGTTGCTCATGACTGCGTCCTGCTTAAGAAAGTCACATTTTAAAATGGTGCCTCCTACTAGAAACTGTCTCACAAGCATGGATGGGATGCAAGAAGGCATTGTTTTCCATTTCCCCCTGTATTTGTTGCATGCAGCACTGTTTCTGTTCTGCTGCAGTTG
Source organism: Rhineura floridana (assembly GCF_030035675.1). Taxonomy (NCBI): domain Eukaryota; kingdom Metazoa; phylum Chordata; class Lepidosauria; order Squamata; family Rhineuridae; genus Rhineura; species Rhineura floridana. The sequence continues at coordinate 188,504,275 of NC_084480.1, forward strand.
GTCTTCTGCCAAAAACTGTAATTTGTCTCGGTGTCCACTGTGGCAAAATTACATAAATTATGTTGTCATTACATTATTCCATTCCATTCATTTCAGTGCAAAAGAAGCACAATGCAAATGGAGGGGGAGAGTAATCAATTATGTTTCATTTGTTGACTGAAAGAAACAACAACAGCGAATACCTATAACGTTTGCTGAATTGATTTCCATTCTGGATGTGGGATGAATAAGTGAACCACAGACATTTCCACACCTGTCTCCGTTTTCCTCTGTGCTCTTCAACATCCCTATTCCCAACACAGATGTATCATATTTACATGAAGCAACACAGATGTGTGTAATGTTGTTGCATTTGACAATGTGCATATGATTGTCATGCTACTTCCTGTACACAAACTTTCTGTACAGAAAACTCACTATATTTGAAGGGACCTTCACTACCATTGGAAAAGTTCCCAATGAGTGGCAAAATTATTGTTCCATCACAAAGTAAAAAGAAATGGATAGATGTGGAACCATTTTTTTTCACTACTAAACATTAACTAGAATATGAGTAGGCAATAAAATAAGTGAGCAGCAACAGTAACCAAATCATTCCCTTTCTCCCTGGGATATATTGTGACATTTTCTACCTTCCAAGTAGCTCCTAGTGTTCATGATTGTTATGGTCATATGTTGAAAAAACAGTATAGTACTGCAAAGAGTCACTAACTCACAGTGTTCAAGCCATTTTGTGACTCTGATGTGTCCAATTCATGATATTTCAATGTACTCTCTTATCTTATCTTAGCTAACTGGAAGGCCCTACCGCTAGATGGGCAGGCTCCTCATTTTTCACCATGCTAAGTGTTTGAAAATTAACCATCCATGGCCCTTCCTACTGACTGAATTTCATTTCAGCCTTCCAAAGGGAACAAATGAGCTAGTTGTCAGTGTAGCCAAGAATTTGCTTGAACTTCAATTAGGCTAGTTACGGTAGAGGGTAAGCCATCGCATCTGGCTATTCCCACATGTGAGCCTGAAATCTGGAGCTGTGCTGGATAATGAGTCAGAGGAGAGCATCCCCTGATGGGAGTTGCTGCACTGAAGCTGAGACGAGGGTCTTTAAAAGAGCTGAAACTTTAAATATATTCTATTCTCAGCTCTTGGCTAGGGAGCTCAGAGGGAAGGAGAAGAGGAGACCACTGTGTGTGGAAATCCTGTTCAGGAGTATACAGGGAAAAGTGGGAGTTTTGCAGCAAACGGTTTACTATGTCAAACGGAGTTGAGCAGATGGACACCCTGGAATCTCTTCATTCACCATACTGCGGAAATGGGCAGCCGGGCAGCTGCAAATACTGGATCCTGGACTTAGGTACAAATGGCAGGCAAATACTGGTTTGCAAGGGAGGGAGAAGAGAAGGGAGAGTGTCCCCCCCCCCCCAATTTCAGAAACAGATATGTTTAGATAAACAATATATCAGGTTGTGGGCTTAATAAAAGCAAAGGGAAGATCAAATGTACTTTGAATAAGTTCTGGGAAACTTATCAGGATCTTTTCTCTAGAAGATACAAGTACAGTAACACTACTCTTCCCATTCTTGACTTGCATTTTCCTATTAAATTTGCTATAAAGGGAAATAGTGCTGAATGCAAGCTAAAAATGGGAAGAGTAGCATTATTATACTTGTACAGTGGGCTACCTAAGAATATTTACCTGTAGCAGAATGAAGTCGCATCCTATTTGCATGAAATGAAGGTTGCTGCAGGGAGAAAGAGGTATATGGATCTAAGATGTTCAGAAGGTGTTTTTTTAAATCTTATGCAACTTTTTTGAAAGCCTCCAGTAAGAGAGTCTGTTTCTTTAAATGTGGGTGAAAAATATGAGTGTATTTGAATCTGGCTTGATTAACAGAAATTACAGGGATTTGTGCTAAAGCCTGATGAAGTAATTTCTTAAATCTATTAAAGAGTTTGATTAAAATGTTTCTAGATCTTTTTATTTCCCTACATATCTTGATTATGGTCTAAAAGCAGCCTCTGGTATGCAAAGGATCTAATGCATTCTAATGTTACATATGCAGCGAAATCCTATGTACAATTTACTAAGAAGTAAATTCCACTGACTGCAGTTCTGCTTAACAGCATGTGTCCTCTAGAACTACAGTTTGGGTAGAGTGAACTGAGGCATTCATCTGAGTGTAAGGAGTTTTCATTCTGGATAAGCTACTACAAAAAGAGATGTATGACAAGAGATATTGACAAATGTCTGAAACGATGGGGAAGTAGTATGGAACTGTAGCTTTATGGCTTTTTGTAGTGGAAGAGTTTGCTTATGCCAGATAAAAAGTGTGTGGTTCTCACTGTGTTGTTCATAATAAATTCTAGCCCCAAAGATAGAGTAGACTTTCCAGAGGAACATCTGACAACTTCCCAGATGCGTTACTTAATGGAAATGTTTCTCAGATGCTACAGCCTGCAGTGTCGTTGGGATAGATGCTGTACCAAACCAGGTAGATGAGCACAGTGCATTGCATTTGCCAGCTTAGGCTCACAGCATGCTCACGCTAGTCACAAACAACAGGAAGTAAGTGCACCTTGTTGTATTACACAAATTTAAGACCATACTGCATTTGTGAGGAGGCTAAGGAGGGAAACAGGAGCCAAAAATAGATTATAAGAGAGAGCAAGGATATTAGTATCTCAAGCTTGCTTTTTCTGGCCAATGCACTATACATGTTGATGGCAGTATAAAAATTAATTATAATGTGATGGTGCAGATTTTACTTTCATGCATTGATATTCAGTGTATTATTCAGTCCTTGATTCCAGGTCTGTCAAAACTTACGACTTCTGTAATGATTATCGCAAATTGTAGCGGAGAAACAAATGTTTCAAAGGCCGCCCAAATATTTTCTCACTTATGCTTCAACTTAAAAACGGCTAACAAATGGCTGGCATTCCAATGAGCTGACTAAGGCTGCTGAGTCACCTGGCAGGAAGTCTTTTCAGTTCCTGGGAGTTGTGCAGCCTATTCTGTTTTTTACCCTGCTTCCCTCTGGTGCGTGCACAACTTCTCACATTAACACCTATAAAAGATGCTCTGGGGGCAAGTCAGCAGAAATGTGACAATGTATAAACTGAAAATCTGATTAAATACGGTTGTACATATTGCACGTTTGTAAATAAGAATTGAAATTAGGAAGATATTACCTCCTCTTTCATTGATCCATGGTCACTTCCATTTAAAATAGAGCCCATCCAATATGATTTCCCTCCAGACATCTATAGTTGCTAAATCACACTTTGCTGTATTGAAATGTTGGTTGTAGCTGGGGTGCAAGCATGTTTTTATACCAAAATATTTCTTAGAGTACTGAAACATATGGTAGTTTAAAAACCTTTGTAGTTGTGTTGTTACATCAGAATGCCTTCATTACATCAACAGCCAACAAGTTGTTATGGAAAAGGTCATCTCCCAGATACAGTAGAAGGAAATCTGAGAAAAAAACTGTTGCCCCATTTTGTACCCCAATGTAAGTGGCTATAGGAATATGCACCAATAGGGAGATGGGTCCAACAAAAACACATTTTTAAAATGCCCGTTATCTCAAAAGAGATAGTTTATTAGCTAGAAAAATTATTTTAGGAAGCAGTACAGCACAGAGGAGTGTACTGGATTGAGTAACCTGCCCAAGTAATTGTTAAAAACGTTTTTATTATTTTAAATAAAATGAGAGGCATATCCAAGGATGTCATTCTTCGTACTACCTTAACATACGATATGAATCCATGTTTCAGTGAAATGGACAGACGGTATGGAACAGTGTTGAAGGAAATGCAAAGAAACAAGAGACATGTTGGTGAGCTCTGTAGTGTAAATGCTGCCCTGGGCTCCTGCTGGGAGGAAGGGCGGGATATAAATTAAATAATAGCTGGAAAGAAGGAAAGAAAGGGAGGAGGTTTCAGTGAGTTTTGCCTTTTAGTTATTAAAAATCATATTAGACCCTAATCCAGAGTGCACAAATGGAACCCTGTGAAAATAAGCATTGGCTGCCCCATTCTCCAGTGTAGGGAATACTCCATCCTTGCAATGAGACTGCACACATGGAGTATTGCTAAGCACTGAAGGGCATATCCACATGGGGGTGTTGTTTCAGAGAACTGGAGCACTGATTCAGTGCATCCCCTCCCCATAGTCCCAATGCATTCTGATTTTCCACTTTATTTGTAAGAATTCTTGCCTACCGTAAGGTTCCAGGGCAGGTTACAACAATGTAATATACAGTTATAAATGCAGATAAACCCGTTGCAATTATAAAACAACTAAAACTGCTCCAAATAGAGCAGAGCAGTATAAATTTAAATGAGAGGTGAGCCCTGCTAAACGAAGGGTAGTGTTCAGCACTAGTCCTACTCAAAGTAGATCCATTGAAGTTAATAGACGTGACTAAGGTTCATTAATCTCACTGGATCTAGGACTTAGTTGAATAGAACCCAAAGATCCACAGCACAGTCTGGAGCATGTGCATCCATGTCTCTGAGGCACTTCTTGTACTACATGTGTACATTCCATCCCCCTACTGAGACTTCTAATAGCTGCTACATAGACAGGCCCAGAGTAAAAGGGGTAGCTTCTGCTCAAGTAGAGCTCCCATATGTACTAATGTGCTCAGTATTGATTGGCATAATTGATTTTGGCTGCCCTTTGGGTAAGATTTATGGATTAAATAGAACATTCCATTTTTCTCACTGAGTACTTCTTAACGTTCACATCCAGTATCATGATTGTGCATACATGTAATATATTTCTCTGTTCTTACTTGAGGTATACTATTACTATGGAATGATTGCTGGGAAAGGGCGCTCAGGAAAACGGGGTGAAGGCTGGAATGCACTAAAGTAAGCAGTTTAGCTTACAGGGTGGTGTAACTGTTGGATGTGAGCCCATTCTGAAAGAGGCATATCGCTCTAGCCTTTGTGCCACAGATGGAAATTGTTAAATTTGTTGCTATAGACCCTCACCAGAGTCGGCCAGAACAATGGGCTACAAAATCTCTCCTGGAACAGAGCACATCTGGGTCCTGTAGAGACACATGTCTGTTGGTTAATGTACCCCAGGCCTATGTTTCCTTTTTACCTTTTCTTAGCGGGGATGTCTCAAGAGTTCTTTTGTGCAGAATTCATAAACAGGAAGTTGCAGTTGAAATCTCATTTTAAGAACCCTGAAGTTTTTCAAAAATCCTATTTTCATGTGTGCACATGGAGAGGTGAGGGGGAAGACTGTCCAAAGAAATAACAGTTGCTCCTGAATGGATTTTTGTTGGTTTGAGTGTAGGGAAGAAAATTCTGCATGTGATGAAATAGTCTGAGTTCCAAATTCTTCCGAAGAGCTTTACAGAAGTGAGGTAGAATACAGTGTGGGGCCCCATCATTCTCTTTCCACCCACTGCTCCTTTTAAACATCATTCCTCACCAAAGTATTGTGGGTCTGCTTTATACATGCATGTTTGCAACTTGCCAGCAATAAAAAATGGTAACTCGCATGTGAATTGAGCCGTCACAAATCAAACACCATTTGCATTTCACGTCAGACACAGTGCTTTTCTATAGAGTCAATTTACAGTATGTATCCTGCTTTAAATCATCAAGTTATGTCTTCATGTGTGTGAACTAACCTGAAGCTTCTTTTTTAAGGCCAAATTGAATATTACAGTGGTGGTGGTGGTGGTGGTGGGAAACCTGTCATTCCTTCCCCAGAGCTAATAGCAACTTGGAGTGGGGAGGGATCATCTACACTGGGGAAAGGGCATGAGAGGAAAGTATTAAACACCATCTCCTAGAGTGCTACTTCCTTGATTCAGCCGAGTAAATCAGTTTTGTTTGGTTTTTAAAATGGGTCTAGTTCTGACCCATATGCACTGGAGAAATGCTGGCTCCTCTTCCATACCCTGAGGATTTTTGCATTACTTTTGCAGTGTGGGAAGTTGCTCAGTGCCACAAAGCTGATTTGTGAACAGAGGTGAACCTCAAGTCTCTGGTGAACTTACGAAAGAGCCATCCCATCAAACATCTAAACTCATTTGTTTGTTAGCCTGCCTGGCTCTTTCAACTGAATCTCAGTCTTAAAACCACTTCCTCTGGATTAGTCCCGGTGACTTCACTGATTACTCCTGGATAAGGGTGTTTGCGGGTTTGTTGGTCTCTAACATTCCCCATTGGTTTTGAAGTGGATCCTTTGTTCTATCTTTTTTTTATAATGTTTACGGAAGAGGGGAAAATACATACTTTCATAAATATAATAGAGCTCCAAGAAGTGGGCTACTAATTCATAAGAACAAAGCATGCTTTTTTCTATTTTGATGTCTAAAAATACTGTGTATATTATGCATTTCTAAATGCATGTATTACTAAAGTAATGATGGACGTGATCATAAACGTATCACAAAGCATTTCAAGTTATGTCCTGCTCTTTGTCTTATTTTAAGGTTTTGCTGATGGGCTCCTGTTGGGTCCATATCAGGTGTTTAGGAGGAGTCTTAGTAAGGAGGAACATGGGTGATGCCACCCCACTTTCAGTGATCACAGGTAGAGGGAAATATAGCCATGGGAAGGTGGTGAACTACCATAGAACATGGGGCAAAGCTTTCTATGCCTTGCTCCTATTCCTCTCATGGATGGGTTCCTCGTTGCTCACCTGCTGTGCCCACTGGCCTGTGTGTGTTGTTGTTTAACACCAGATCGGTACACAATAAGACCACACTCATCCCTGATTTGATTGTGGATGAAGGTGCCGATTTGGTGTACATTACTGAGACCTGGGTGGGTGAGCTGGGAGGAGTTGATCTGACCCAGCTTTGTCCCCCTGGATACTCGGTGCAACACCAGCACAGGCTGTAGGGTCTGGGGGGAGGAGTTGCTGTGATCTACAGAACTTCCATCTCTGTCACCAGGAAACCACTCTGTCTTGGAGCTGGCTGTGAGGGCCTATACCTTGTGTCAGGCCAAGGAGACAATAAACTAGGTTTGCTGCTGGCGTACTGTCCACCCTGCTGCCTGCAGCTTCTCTGACTGAGCTGGCAGAGGCCGTCTCAGCTGTGATATTGGAGGAGCCCAGAACGATAGTACTGGGTGATTTCAATGTCCATGCTGAGGCTGCCTCTAGTGTTCCGGCTCAGGACTTCATGGCCTCCATGATATCCATGGGGCTGTCTCAAGTTGTCCCCAGCATTACTGGTATAGAGCAGGGCACACCCTCGACTTGGATTTTGCTCCAGATGGAGGAAGGGGTGGTCTGGAGATAGGAGGAGTGGATGTCACCCCATTGTCATATTCGGACCACTTACTGGTGAAGTTTAGACTTATGACTCCAATCCTCCCCTATAGGGGTGGTTGGACACATTAAGATGGTCCATCCCCAGAGGCTAATGGAATGCACAGGATTCCTGAATGCCCTGGGAGAGTTCCCAGTAGATAGAGCAGGTGACCCTGTTGAAGCTCTTTTCACGCTGTAGAATAGCGAGGCGCGTTGGCCTTTGACATGGTTGCCCCCAAGCGCCATCTCCAGCATTGTGGAGCCCGGTTTGCACCTTGATACACCAGTGAGCTAAGGGCAATGAAACAGGCTTGATGGCTAGAGCTCAAATGGCAAAAGACGTGCTGTGAGGCTGATCAGGCACGAGTAAAACATCATAACTGCACCTATTGTGTGGCAGTGAGGGTGGCGAAGAAGGCTGACTTCTCTGCCACCATCGCATCCTCAAGTAGCCGTCCAGTGCAGCTTTTCCATATTAACAGGGGTCTGTTGACATCAACTCCAGGAAATGGAGTTTTAGACCCTTCAGAAGCCCAGAAGCCCACTGTGAATTGTTTACAAGGCACTTTGAGGGTAAAGTTGCTCTCCTCCGTCGCAGTCTTGATGCCCCATCCACATCTACTATAGTTCCCAGTGAGGTATCCAGTGCAATGTCTGCTACAACTTCTCGGAGAAGGTTTCAGTTGATGCGGCCTGATGACATGGACAAGGTGCTTGCAACAATGTGGGCAGCAACATGTCCTCTTGAACCATGCCCTTCTTGGCTTATTAAAGCTTGACAAAGCAGTTTGACTGAGTGGATCCAGGGTGTGGTCAGTGCATGGTTGCAGGAGGGAGTGGTTCCAGCTGCCCTGAAAGAGGCAGTGATTGCTCCTGAAAAAGCCCACCCTGGACCCATTGGTTTGCAACAATTACCGACCGGTCGCAAATACCCCCTGCTTAGGGAAGGTGATTGAGAGGGTTGTGGGCTCTTGAATGAAATAGATTGTCTTGACCCATTCCAGTCTGGGTTCAGGCCTGGTTATGGGACTGAATCGGCCTTGGTCGCCCTGATGGTATACCTTTATACCATTGACCTTGGTATCCTTCTGGGCTGACTTGGTGAGATGGGTACCGCAGACACTGTTTTACAGTGATTTCAATATTATTGCCAGGGTTGTTTTCCGAGAATAGCATTGGGTGATTGTCTTTCGGCCCCCTAGCAGTTGTGGTGTGGGATGCCGCAGGGTACCATCTTGAACCCCATGCTGTTTAACATCTATATGAAGCCCTTGGGAGCAGTCATCAGGAGATTTGGGGTGAGGTGTCAGCAGTACGCTGATGATATCCAGCTCTGTTTTTCTGTAACATCGGAAGAGGCTGTGCAAGCTGTGGACTGCTGCCTGGACTCGGTGGTGGGCTGGATGAGGGCCAACAAACTGAGTCTGCATCCTAGCAAGATGGGGACTCTATGGGTTGGCAATTCCCAAGTTCAGATAATTGATCAGTTGGCTGCTTTGGATGGGATTGTACTCCCTCTGAAAGAGCAGGTCCATAGTCTGGGGGTGCTTCAGGATCCATCTTTGTCGCTAGAGGCCCAGGTGACCTCAGTGGCTAGGAGTGCCTTTTACCAGCTTTGGGTGGTAAGAGAGCTGTGGCCGTTTCTGAACTGGAATAGCCTGACCACTGTTTTGGTTTTTTTTTAATTTTCATTTATCTTTATTTTGCTTGTTACCACATTCTTGCATTTTTAATTTTTTTATTAATTTTTTTAAAATAAAAGTGAACAAACAGAAATAAGATCACAGAGTATAATTACCTAGTTTATAAAATATTAAGTTTATATTTTACTCTCCTGAGCAGTTACAGTTAGTCATGAATGATGTCTCCTTTGTCTCTCATTGCTTCATAGTCACAGAAATCTGGTTCTCAGACTTGAATACATAACTGCACCAGAAAGAGACATCAGTAGTGGTTGGAGAAACAGTAGGCAAAGTTCTATTGACATGTGCCACAAAAGGTGCCATGTGTTGTCAAATTTATCTCTGTATGATTGGTCTCTTATAGCATGGCTGTGGTATATTGATTTTTCAGAGAGCTATGTCCCATGCTCTGTCCAACCACTGTTTCATGGTGAGATTTTTGGCTTTTTTCCACCGAAAAGTAATTTCCATGTGAGCAGCTGCCAAGAGCAGAACCACTAGATTCGTATGGATTATCAGCTGGTCAAGATGGTCAATAAGTGGTAACAGGGCAAATGTTGGTGTAGGAATTATTAACTGACCAGTGATGTCAGAGTTTGTGCTAAATACCATTGACCAGAATCCATTCTTTCTCACCTGCTAGCAGGATTGCATTCCTCTCTAAGTTACTCGTGTATGGGATTTAAGTGGAGATCTTGCAAAAGTTGTTTGCCAGACGTTTCATGCTAGCTGTAAGATATTTCCCATTGTGCAGTACTATTAGCTTGAATGGGAACCCCCACTTACAGTGAATTCTTGCTTCTTGGAATGCTCCTCTGTAAGGTTTCAGCAGCTTCCTTCATTGTAATGTGTCAGGGCTCAGGTCTTTATATACGTCAACTATGGCGTTGTATTTTATTACATGGAGGTTGCACAAGGCTTCATAGACTTTTTCTTTCATTTTAAATCTCAAATTTCACTATAATGTCCCTTGGGGGGCCATCCGGTCTAGCACGAGCACCAAGTGCTCTGTGTACTCTTTCTATATCATCTGCAGTGAGAACAATATCTAGATTCAAGGTGTTTAACCAATTGACAAGAAATGCATGCATATCGCCCCCCTCCTCTTTCTCTGGGACCCCTCTCAGACGAATATTGTCTCTGCGAGCCTGCTCCTCCTGCTCCACTGCATGTAACCCCAGCTCTTTAGTCACCATTTTAAGCTCCTCGCTGTGCCTGAGACCTAGGTTCATGGCGGCATTAGCTGTTTGTGAGATGTCTTTAATTTGGGCAGAAAGTGTTTCAATTTTCCCTTCTATAGGTTGAAGTGCTGATGCCCACTCAGCTTATTTTAGAAATATATTCGTCTGATTCAGTGTCATCTGACAATGCATTTGTCAGTTTCCCGCCCTTAGGTGTTTTCTGCCCTCCCTGCACAATGTCAATATAGTCTTCGTCTTCAGAAGGTGTGGCTGAACTGTTGCATATGGTAGAGATCAAATGAAGTTTAGGGACTTTAGATCCAGCTCCTTGCATGGCCCACGGCATCACCTACCCAGAGATGATTTTCGAAGTTGGTGTGCTAAGCGACAGGACATTAAGTGCAAAAAGTCCCTGTGGCTTCAGGAGATTGGGCTGTACACCCCCATTTTGCCCGATGGCAAGTCACGCCTCCCCCCCCCAGCCTCACCACTGTTGTCCATGCACTGGTAACCTCCAGGCTAGATTACTGTAATGAGCTCTATGCGGAGCTACCCTTGAGGTTGGTCCGGAAGCTGCAGCTGGTGCAAAAGGCTGCAGCGAGACTGATCACTGGGGCAGAGTATTGCCAACATGTCACCCTGCTGCTGAAAAAATTGCACTGGCTACCTATTAGCTACTGGGCTAAGTTCAAGGTTCTAGTCTTGGGGTACGAAGCCCTGTACAGCTTGGGACCAGGACACCTGGAAGACCATCTTATCCCTTATATACCCAGTTGATCACTGTGCTCTGCAGGTGAGGGCCTCCTGCAGATACCATCTTATCAGGAGGTCCGTTCTGCAAAACATAGGAAACGGACCTTTAGTGTGGTGGCACCTACCCTGTGGAATTCCCTCCCCTTAAATATTAGGCAGGCACTATCTCTTATCTTTTTGGTGCCTACTGAAGACCTTCCTCTTTCAACAAGCCTTTTAAATTGAGACCTCAATCCCAGTCTGTGTTTGTGTTGGAATTGCTTTTTAATATGTTTTTGAACCTTTTTTAAAAAATAGATGTTTTTAAGCCTTTTTTCAGAGATGTCTTTAAACCTTTTTTTAAAATGTTTTTAAAAATGTTTTGTTTTAATTTAAAGTCTGCTTTTATGATGTTTTAAAGTGTTTTTAGTGCTTTTGTTTGCTGCCCTGGGCTCATACTGGGAGGAAGAGCGGGATATAAATAAAATAATAAATAAAATAAGACACATTTTTGCTCCTTTCTTAGACTCAGCACACAGTTTGAGAATCACTGTCCTAGCCTCTCTTTTCCCACCATGAAACATGTGTGCTGCAGAATTCCTCGCTTAAGAATGTGGTAATTAGTGGGGTTTTGCAGCTAAAGTTTTCTGGCAGACAACTGTGATTTTCCAGCATACTCACCATCTAAGGAGCATTTCACATATCACAAAGCAGTGAGCAAAGGTTTTCTATAGTGTGCTCACATGTAATGCTAAGTCATGATTTGCTTAACAAACTGCAGGTTGTCCCACATGGATTGCTTGTTTTGCTTTTCATCTGCTCATGTCTTTTTAGATTTGTGAGTGTCTGGGGTGGGGCATTCAAACAAACAATAGTTAAGGTGTTGGCTTCACACATAATGCTAAGCCATAGTTAAAAACAAATCCTGGTTCATAAGCTACTAACAAACCATATAAAATGTAAATGTCGATTCCGACTTATGGTGACCCTATGAATAGGCTTTTCATGAGGCTGAGAGGCAGTGACTGGCCCAAGGTCACCCAATGAGCTTCATGGCTATGTGGGGATTCGAACCCTGGTCTTCCAGGTCGTAGTCCAACACCTTAGCCACTACACCACACCGGCTCACAAACCATATGTCAGCTACCAAACCATGGTAGTTTGTTGACAGTAAATAAGCCATAGTGCCACTGAGCAGAGGTCAGATAATCAAACAATGATTTAACCATCGTTTACTAAATCCATGGCTTGGCTTTATGTGCAAACCAGGCCGATGAGAGGTTGCAACTAAACCTGGGCCCCCCACATGTGTACCTGAATACATCTGAGATACTCTTAAATGTATACCTTTTAAAATCTAACGTGTGAAGCAGCCTTAAACACCGTGTAGATAAGTGGAATTAAAAAAAAGTGGTGATGCTCTGACTTGTGTTTATTCTTTGGGGGCATTTTTTTAAAAAAAACTGATACTCCACTCACTTAGCAGCGGTTTCATTTGATCAATTGAGTCTTCATGATTTCTGTGGAAATACTATCAGATTCAGAGCAAACGAAGCTAAGAAGTGATTCAGTGACAAAAGCTGCAGGGAATTCCTCCCCCCACCCCCCGCAGGCAAAACATTGCCTTTTGATTGGAACCTGTCATGCCAAACAAGCCCCACAGCATAAGAGATTTTTTGCCAGAAGAAAGCCCTTAAGTCATATACGTATAAATTTGAAACCTCTGGTTTCAGTCTAGAGAGCGCGCTAAAGTTGGATATATTAACTGCATCATGTCGAGCAATTCCTGCTTCAGTAATGGTGGGATCCTTTGTTCTTGGCTGCTAGCAACATAAACAATTCTTTTTCTTTTTTGTCTGTAGTCTGGCAAGCATTCTCTTTAGAGGGAAAGGAGATTTGAGTCCAAACATTTCCTCTTAGGGTGGGGCTTCCATGCTAAGAAAATTAGAAGCTTATTAAAAGTACATGCTGGGGAGACATGGCAGTCACTTTGCAACATACTAACATCTACCGTTTTCTCCTCGTAGCCCACTTTTACTGTATTCTTGCTAGGCTGCACTATTGGACAGGGCAGAGGCAGTCATTGCAGACTGCATGCAGTTGTGCCTGTCTCTGACTTACAGCAATATGTAGAAGATCCAGCAGGGAGCAGCAGCCTGTTTCCCTTTGCGCCTCACCTTGCTCTGAGGCAGTGGACATTCGAAGCCTTCCCCAACCTGGTGCCCTTCAGATGTGTGGGAGCTGTAGTACAGCTAGTTGAGTGTGTTCATACATATATATTTTTTTACATAGACCTAAGATATTTTTTAAAAGAGTTCACAGAAAATGTAAAGTGTAACATGGCAAACAAATATCAAAGCTTACACTAGTTGAGGAAACTGTATTGGTTGTGACTATTCGTTGAGTTTAATTGCAATAGCAAGTCGGGTGTATGTGTGTGTGTGCCTTCTGAATTGTGTGAAATTGCCCTTCCTTGTTGTCAGGGCCAGCTCCAAAGGGCGGCTAGGTGGGTCCCTGCCCAAGGGCCCCTGAGGTGCCCCTCCGCTCCCCTTCCATAATCCGCAGAGCTTCCGAGCTGCCCACCATTCCCTCGCTCCACCTACCTTTCTCTGCTGATTTCTTTTGTGGCTGCCATTAATGAGGATGGTGGCCGAGGTTTCCCTAAGGTGCTGATGCCCCTGCCGCCATCTTGGTTGATGGCAGAAATGCATGTGCATAGCACGCATGAGTGCCATCAACCAAGATGGCAGCGGAGGCTTCAGCCCCTTAGGGAAACCTTGGCTGCCATCTTGATTAATGGAAGTGCTGCGCATGCAGCCCACATAGCTGCAAAAGACAGGAGACAAGTAGGTGGTGTGTGTGTGCGGCTGTGTGTGTGCGCACATGCTGGGGCCCGGGGTAAGCTGGTGCCCAAGACCCCCAGCATGTCTGGGGCAGTCCCTGCTTGTTGTTGTACTTTCCCTGCTTATTTGCCAGCAGCAGCTATCACTACCTGGTCATTGACATGTGGAAGATTGAGTGCTTCAAGTAAATACATGAATTCCATTATGCCCAGTGGCTTTCTCTGTTAGCCATAAATTATGCCTCCAGGGGCCACACAGCGCAGTGTTTCCATAGTAGTATATATGTAGCATCTGGCTTTTAGAAAACGTACCATGATGGAATTGGACTTTTTTACTTTTATCTCTACCTTGAGTAGGAATTAAGGGGCCCTTTAAAAAGATTCAGTACTTGTACTTTTGATGAACCTCACAACATAAGATTTTCCTTGCTTGGAGGACCAGGCCAAAGATCCACTTAATACAACAGTTCTATCCTGCTAAGGCCCCTAAGAAACACTTAGCTGGACTTGAAGCTGATGGCTATCTCCTATTTGACCTCAGCATCTGGTGCTCAGAGGTATGGAGCATCTGAACACAATCAATTTAGTCACCTTGGCTAATAGCCATTAATATATTAGATATTGTTATAGGTTTCAAGGAGTCTTTTGCATCTTTCACTTCACATAATAGTTATTATATAGAGTGCATATTGTTATTTAAATTATACACAATGTTCACCTGTACATCATTTTATAACTAATTTAGAAATTATCATAGTCTCTGGCTAGTCTAATGAAGACAGTCCATCTGTTTGGAGGGTTTTGTTTTTGTATAATATGCTTTGAGTTTAGAATATGTAGGATACAAATTTGAATATTGCAACAGCTGAAGTCATTACATAGGAAGAAGAAAGGAAATAAATGGTACTAACGAGGTTCTCCAAATTATAACATGTCCTAATGAGACTTTATGCTGCTTAAATGATGGCTTGGTTGGAATTGCTATAAAAGTCATTTTTTATTAGATTCTTTAATCCTATTTCAAGGAGGTCAAGGCAGCATACATGCGCGCTCTCTCTCACGCATGCACACACACACACACACACACACTTTTGTCTTCACCTGTGAGATAGGTTAGGCTGAGAGAGAGTGATTGGGCCAAGACTACCCAGTGAGTCTAAATAAGGTTTCAAATCAAAATCTTTATGCCTAGACCAACACACTATCTACTATACCACATTTCCTCATATTTGTCCAGGGAGTGTCAGTCACCATGGGAAGGAGAGAGAATGCTGCAACGAGGCAGAGAAGTCTACACTTACAGAGTTCAAGTTAAAACTTAATATTATGATGACTTGACAAAAAAGAGTAATGTCATATGAGTTGGAAAATGGCCTGTTTCCCATATTAACAAGAAAGAAAATGACTTCAGGTTGGTTTCTTTCCAACACTCTTGTTTCCAAATGTTCTGTACAATTTTGACTATAAGGGACTTCAGATGTGACCACTTCTTACGTGGGTTTCTCTTCCATATAGGCAATCTGCATGTAAACATGTATGTCAAACAGTTGTTACCTGTTTCATTACACACATAGGCAATATAGTAACATTTAGCATTTATATATCACTTTAGAATTTTCAAAGCACTTTCCAGATGTTCTCAGTAATTTTTGCTGCAGTTGTTTAATGTTAGCTAATAGCATTCTCCCCATATTGTAGATAAGACACTGGGGCTAAAAACTGATGCCTTTCCTAAGACTACCTGGTAAGTTCATGGCAGACACAAGATTTGAGCTAGGCTTACTTCCTGGATCATGCTTTTAGTCACTATATTGGACAATTGCAGCTTCCAACTGGGTGAGCATGCAGTAAATTAGCTGCATATGTAAACACATCACAGTGTCCATGTGGTTTTCTTAAACTAAAATGAAATGTGTAGAGGAAATTGTTGTGTGGGAAGTTCTTCTCATTGGAAGAAGCCTCATAGCAGAAAAGGAGATTGGGCCCAGGCCGCCATGGTCTGAGTCCAGCTTTTTCCCCATTACCCCATACTGGGGAGGGGGCGTGTATGAGAGAGAGCAAAGCAGCAAGAAGGGCAAACGGCAGAAGTCCTCCATTTTTTAACATATGCTCTCAACTAGCAAAACCATTGCTATTACGAGGTGACAAATGATCCTTGTATGTCAACAGTGTAAATTAAAGGACTTCCGCATAATGATTCATAATAAAACATTGCTTTTCATAAAATGGGACAGTTGATATCACCACTAATTACTTGCAACAGACCAGCCTTTTGTGCCTGTGTCTGTACTCTTAGATACAGATATTTGATTTTTCAGTAGACTGGTAGTCTAAATAGCAAGAACTAGGAACAGGACTACCTCTGTTCATCTAAGAAAGCCTCTTGAAACTGTTATTTTTTTGTCCTGTTTAGCTTTTTAAAAAACTTTCACAAGTCACTAAAGGTAAAGGTAAAGGTGTCCCCGCACTTATAGTGCGAGTCGTTTCCGACTCTTAGGGTGACATCTTGCGACATTTACAAGGCAGACCGTATATATGGGGTGGGATTGCCAGTTCCCCGGCCTTTCTTTACCCCCCAGAGTATGCCGGGTACTCATTTTACCGACCACGGATAGATGGAAGGCTGAGTGGACCTCGACCCCTTTTACTGGAGATTTGACTTCCTCCTTCCGTTGGAATCGAACTCCGTCTGTGAGCAGAGCTTCGGCTGTGTTACCGCTGCTTACCACTCTGCCCCACGGAGGATCCTCACAAGTCACTAAGGAATGTAAAAAAAAAAATACCATTACATTCTGCATATAAAAGCTGCCTTCAAGTTTTTGTGCCAAGGTAGTGAATTTACATTACAGTCACTAAGGAATGTAAATTCACTACCTTGGCACAAAAACTTAAAGGGAGCTTTTATATGCAGAATGTAATGGTATTTTTTTTTATTTCTGGTATTTTAATGTTTAGGGTTATCTGACTATAGATGAGTACAAACTTAGAAATTGCCATTTTTAAAAAGTACATAATTCGATATTCATTGACCAAGCTGAAAGTGAAGGCTGCTGCTGTTTCATAGTAGAAAACCTTTCCCAGGGAAGTACATTCACATAAATAGCAGGCCCTGTTCTCTGACAAGTATATAATAAAATGCGTTTGTAAACATGTTTGTCACATTAATGCATTGCATTTGTGCATAGATAGCATTTTATGAGGCACTTTAATGTAATGTAGGAAGCCTCTCTGAGGAGTAAAAAAAAAAAAAAAGCCTAGAAGTTGTATACCACACTACAAACTCAAGTAAGGCCTTCCAACAGAATGTTGCGTCATGGAGTGCTTTTCTTCACGGTCCTAGTCACTCCATTCAATCCCTTCTCTCCTGGTGTTCCTTTTTTCAGTCAGCATCCATTCCATGACTACTGAGCATGCCATTGTCAGCAGAGTTTTTTATTCTCATTCAGTCAGCATTTTATGCTGTTGAGTTCTTATGGAGCTGTTGGGGTGGGGGGTTCTCCAGCATTAGCCCCCCCCACCCAAAAATACTTTATGTGTATCTACAAACTTTGGGGCTACAGTTTTGGTTCCAGCTCCATGAGCCCAGGAAGATTCAGATTGGAAATTTTGGGGGGGGGGGCTGATGATGATAACGCTGATGGAACGTTGCCCCAATGTTAATAAGCTGGTGTTAATTTTATTTTTACTGTTTTTTCCTACCGAGAGTAGGGTTGAGTTTCATAACTCATATAACAAGGCATGGCAAGATGACACTCCTGATAACCATATAGGGTCTTTTGTACATTATGCTGGAAATGGAGGGAAAGAAGGTGCCTGTTGTATGAGTAGACTTAGACAGACAGTATTTTGTCTCTGCAAATTTTCTCTCCTGGTATTGAAGATAAGAGAATGTACAGTGTAGCATAATTGTGCAGGAGTAGTGCAAGAGCCAGCCCTAACGTGTATGTTCACATTTCAGTTAATGGAAGGAGGACTTGCATGTGTGTTTTGTTTGGCTGACAAATAGTTCGTTGTGGAAAATTAAGTATACCTGTTTCATTTATTGCTACAGTTCCATGGGATGAAATAGGGTTTTCTGTTGCCTCTTATCTTAAATATTATTGTCTGGAGCTCAACAGGGAAATCTAAGGCAGATGGTTTTCATTCATCGAGTAACAGGGCATAATTAAGGCTTTTTAAATAAAACAAAACCCTCTTAGTCACAGTATGATGATGAAAGTGTGATTTCTTAGTTTTGGGTTTAGAATGAGTGGTTCCATTTTCTTGGCTATAAAAATTGGATTTCATTATCCATTTTAGTTACAGCTCAACTATTCTACTTTCAGTTCAGATTTTTTGTCGTATGGACTTTGCATGAACTCTGACCTCCGTTAGCAGAGGCACATATGGAGCTGTACTTCAAGCTTGAGAAGAGTGTAGTAAATTATCCCTTGGAGAGTTATATGGATAGTCCAAACAAAAGTGCACCCTTGAGTAACTTGATAAAAGGAATAGGAGCGTCCCCAAAGGCTCATCTTGTGTCTGTATTTATGAATAGCTTTATGAACTTGGACAATATTCTTGGCTAGGCTTAGATAGATATGAGTTATCGTCAGGGGAAGGGCCATAGCTCAGTGGCAGAGCATCTGCCTTGCATGTAGAAGTTCCCAAGTTCAATCCCCAGCATCTTCTGGTAGGGATGAGAGAGACCCCTGCCTGAAACCCTGGAGAGCAGCTACCAGTCAGTGTAGACGATACTGAGCTAGATAGATCAGTGGTCTGACTCAATATAAGACAGCTTCCTATGTTCCATTTTATATTCAAAGACTTAACAAGAGGGGTATATGTTCATCATCTTGCTAATGGGAGAATAGTGGGCCGATGTCTTCTCAAAAATTCACAGGACTTTAAAATAGATGCAGAACCACAGTAAGTACTGTATATAATTGGTTTCTTACCAAGTTTATGTAATAGCTGAGAGAAAAAGCAAATTCTGTCAAATTGTTGCTGAGGGCATGCAGGCTAGGGCTCTGATTATGATGAAATTCTTCAAGAGCACCAACACTGCTGACATTCCGTTGGCAGGTGAAGATGCACCTCTTTGCCTAGACCTTTGGGAAAGGGTAAGGTTTAATCCTGCAGCTATATTGGTTTTGTTTGTTCAGTCACTGCTTTTTAGACTGTTGGTGAGGTTTTATATCTGTATAATGTTTTATATGTTTTACTTTGAAGATATTGTTAATTTATTTATTGCTACATGTACAACACCTAATGATCATTTGGCGAAGGCAAATAAATAAATAAAACTCATGGAATGTAATATTAGGTACACAGTTGAGATTCCCAGCAAATTCAATTCAGATTCACCTTCCTCAGCAGATTCTACCCCTTATGAATGTGAATATAAGGGTTGAAATAGTAAATTGTACAAAACAATTAAAAATGCAAAATTAATTATGTAAAGTTATGCAAATATGTTCAATTTGACTAATGATATATTGGTAATAACACACTTTGGATTACCAGAGTACAGAATGTTAATTGTTGAGTGCGAAATATACAATGCAGCACCAATTATATGCCCGTGTGGAAGTAGCTGATATGAGTAGTTCTGTGTCCAGATAATTTTTGGTGGGCTTTTTTTTTTAATAGAGGAGCATTCAGCCACATGAGCTCCAACCTGTTGTCTTAATGTGGTGCAACTAAGGCATAGGTTAACAACCTCAGTCAGAAGTACGCCCGAAATAAGGCAGTGTCTTACCCCTGTATTTGGTCACTCAGATGCTAGGCATTGATTGCATATCAGACAGCAGCTAATGTACCATTAATACTTGGTGCAAAGTCAGTTACGTGGGTTGGATGTGCATCAACCTCAGTTAAATGTACATTAAACCTAGTCATTTTGCACCACTTGTGGAATATGCTTATTCTATCTATTGCATACCAACAATCCTAGGAAACCAGGTGAAGTGATATGTATTATGAGAATTGGTATACAAAAGCCACCATTATTTCTTTATTTGGAAACATTTCTAAACTACTTAATTTTAAAAAAAAACCCTCCAAACAGTGAACATAAAATAAAACAATCAATAATACACAGATGAAATCAGCAAATATTAAGGACAAGTATACGTGATTAAATTATGTGTCTGGATAGTCTGAAATAAAAAAAAGTTTTAAGCAGGAGTCTAAAAATATAGTGAGGGAGCCTGCCTAATGCTGGAGTTGGAGAAGAACTTGGCAAAAAAATTGGAAGGCATTTCTGCATTATATACAGCCAGCATTTGAGAAAATGGCTTAGCTAATCAGGATCAGCTACTGCTAGTGCCAGTTCGTATGTACTGTTGTAACATGGTTGCTGTTTGTGCATACAGTAGTTTGCGCCACATTGTTATGGATGGATCTTGTACAAAATTACCACACTAACACCATACCTACCTGGGAACCAACACTTCTGATGTGGAAGCCTCTCCTGTAATCCATCTGACCCACATGGTTGCCACCACAAGGACTCCTCAGCATAACAGAAATAGCAAACATGTCACAGTGCATATAAATGGGTTTTCTGTCTGAAGGTGTATAAACCGTACCATGGCACATAGCAATTCGGTGTTGCACAATGACCAGAGTAGAGTTGATAGCAGTTTACTTACATTTTGATAATTATAGAAAATGACTTCAGTGTTATGTGTGGCACTAGCTTTAACATTAACAGATCACAGTTCATCGCATGCATTCAATCTAGCCATCAGATACGGTTGTTGATAAATCTTACAATGGGTCCTCCGTTCTCTTTTTCAGATTCTCTTTCTGTTTCCAGCAACGATGCCAGCCCTCCTGCATCGGTGACATCTCTTCAACACCATATGATTGGTGCACAGAGTTCCCCAGGCCCAAAGCGCCCAGGCAATACCCTAAGGAAATGGCTCACCAGCCCAGTGAGGCGACTGAGCAGCGGAAAGGCAGATGGGCATGTAAAGAAACTGGCACACAAACATAAGAAGAATCGTGAAGTTCGCAAAAGTGCTGATACTGGCTCTCAGAAGGACTCTGACGACAGTGCTGCTACACCACAAGATGAAACGATTGAAGAGGTGCGTCCATAGAATAGTCTGGTTTTATGCAGGTGTTGACTGTTTTCCAAGTTTTTATACAAATACTAGATAGGCTCACGGAGTGTCAAATAAGATATTTTTCTTATGAAAAGTAGGTATTACCTTACCTAGAGCATGACTGTGTTTCTATTTTGTTGTGGAAGCTCTGACCAACCTGGGGGGAGGGGCACTACTGCCTAGGTCAGCTTTTTATGACCAGAGAAAGAAACTTCCTTGTCTTCACTTGCCGCCGAAACCCTTAATAAACCGTTTGTTTTCTAAATCTTCCATGGCACACTTCCATAAACAGCCACATCTGGCTGTTTTCATTCCTCAGAATGCTTTGTTTCATTTCTCTTCACTCTATTTCACTGCAAACTATCAGATGGAACAGCTTGATTTTTTAGGAACATCTGTGTTTTGCCATTGCTGGCCTTATCAATAGTATGTGATACACTGCATTGAGATACTGCAACACTGAACCAGAAAGTTGTTAAAAATAACAGAGTTTATGAAGGATATAGCAGCAGGGAAGGATCTATGATTTAAGGTATTACTATATGTGTGTTACCCTTTTCCTCCCATGTTTTAACATGGGGGCATGAGCCCAATCTTGTTGTATTGAAAAGGCACATTTGCATGTGTCTGTCGTGCAGTTTCAGTACACAGATGTAGCCATACTTACCCAATCCAGACATAATGATCCCAGTTCAATTATTTATTGACCTGGGAACAAGGTGTGTGCCAAAACGCTGCCTCCTTGCTCCTCCTCCCTCATGTTCCCAACTTCAGCAAAGCTATTTTAGTTTCTTAAATGACAGTGCCCCATGATTCCAAACAGGGGAAAGGGCTTAAGAGCTTCCTGTAAGCCAGGATATGAAACCAGGACACCTGAACAACAGGGGTTTGTTCTAACCAAAGTTTGTTTGAAATACCCAGGATTTGAAATCACGATGGCTAGTTTTAAAGTGGAAGTGGAAGCTTAAGTTCTCTATGGAAGGGGAAGTGTGCAAGCCCAGTGCTCACCATGGCTTCTTTCATATCACATAACTGTGGCTTACATGCTTGTCTGAACTGGGACATAGTTGAGCTCACTTGATTTTGAACATACAGAAGTTTAAATATCCTGTTTTTAATCCTGAACATCGTTTTTTGAGGACATCAAACCCAACATCAGAATCAGAAATCAGTAATGGATTGAACGTCCAAACTTCTCATTCATTTTGTATAGTGGGATTCCAGTTTAAATGCTCATTTGTCACCAGTGTGGCTGCCTTTTCTTCAGTGGTTAAGCTAGAATTTAGGGAGGTCTCTGTCCTTTCACCAGAAGGCTAAAACAGCTGAATTTTCCAAAGCATATTTAATTAGTGGAAAGGTCTATAGCAGCCTTTCCCAACCAGTGTGCCTCCAGATGTTGTTGGACCACAACTCCCATCAGCCTCAGCCAGCATTGCCAGTGGTCAGGAAAGATGGGAGTTGTGGTCCAACAACATCTGGAGGCACACTGGTTGGGAAAGGCTGGTCTATAGAGTTCTCTCAGGCTTGAGAATGTTATGGCTTATTATTGAGGAAGATGCAAGCAGTTTTTTCATAGTGTCTAAGAGACTGAGCTATTTACCAGGAATGCTGGCCTCCCTTATGGGGCTATTGTAAGGATTGCTGAAATAAGATCAGTGAAGCACTTTCAGTACTCTAAAATACTATATAAATGCAAAGTACTGTTGTCATTACATTGGCAGAGAGGGCGGAACGAGGGCTTGAGCAGTGGCACCCTCTCCAAATCATCATCGTCAGGCATGCAGAGCTGTGGAGAGGAGGAAGGCGAAGAAGGGGCTGATGCTGTGCCGCTTCCCCCTCCAATGGCAATCCAACAACATAGTCTACTCCAGCCAGATTCACAGGATGACAAGGTAAATAAATGGAGAGACATCTCGTGGCAGAATGATTTGACTGCAGTGATTCATGTCTGGTAATCAAAGTTGACCGATCTATGGTGCCCTGTCAAGCCCAAACGTGCTGTAGAGGAGTATGGGTTCCATATGAATATACCAGGAAAAGAGTATGTGCTACCCAGCAGGGTGGTGCAGTGTACCCAGCAGGGTGGTGCAGTGGTGACACAATTCTGTGCCACAACAGTTTAAAGCCTGCACAATTAAAAACAATAAAAACCCATAGGACACTAGTACCAGATTTACCTCAGCCCAGTTTCCCAAAGGCCTCCTTAAAGAGGAAAGTCTTCCAATAATCTTCTGAAGGTCAGGAGGAAGTTGGTGAAGTGTGCATCCTTAGACCTTAAGAAGATCATCATGAGTATCTATTCTCATTCCTTCATCTAGTTCCTTCATCTTTGTGGCATGCTGAGGTTACTTCCTTCTTTTTGGATTGTTTGTCTGCAAGTTCTCTTTTGTTCATCTTAAATTAGAAGGCTTTGTCTATACATGTTGCATGTCACCCAACGCTCTGCTGCTTTCAGGCTTATAATTTGAATTTTGCAAAACATCCATTCTGCATAATTTATGCCTGATGATGTAAATAAAAATGTATCCTTAAATAATTCACATCTAACTCTTTGAAAGTGCAGGAATTTTTTGTGTATATAGTTTTCAAAAACTCTTAGCTCTCCACCAAATATTTTATTTTGAAATAAAATCAACTTTAAAAAAATGGATCTAACTTTTAGTATTTTACACTTTTTCTTCTCAGTATTCTTCTATCCTTCTCTCTTCTCCCCCTTTTTATACATTTTTATGTGAGATCATGACTAGTACATTTTCTTGGCAATAAGACACCATTCTGGGCAGACCAGATGGTTTCAGCAGTTTGGGATTTCCCCCCCCTTCCACACCCTTGTGGTTCTCCTGAGAATCTTAATCATTGTTAAGATAACCACATCCTGAATAGCAATGGGGATTTCCTGCATGCTCAGTGAAATGGACTCCCACAGTGTATAGAATGATTATAGAACCTGCTGGGAGGAAGGGCGGGATATAAATCAAATAATAAATAAATAAATAGAACCTGAAGTGAAATGTTCCTAGAGATGAACAGTAAGGCCCCAGTGCTTAAAATCCTTCCTGTCCTTAAAATCCTTAAACTTCTTTTAAGTTTGCTTATTTTTCAAATTAAACATTATGGCCCATACGCAAATGCTGTCATAGCAGGGCTCCAGTGCACAGAAGAAGCTCTACCTGGGCAAGAGCTTCCACATTCAGTGAGTTGAGGAATGCTCTGTGTACACACTTAAGAATTTTCACAGCAGTTGAGGTTTTACTATTTTTGGCTCAGATACTTACTCTCATGCTAAATCTAAAGCACCTAAAACTTCTTTGTCACCTTTTGGAAAGATTTCTCTTCTGTTTCTCATCTCTGCACGTGGGAAGTTCAAGAACAAGTCATGTGCCTCCCTCTTCTCCCTCACTGTCTTCACTATTTGTATTGTCTAGTCGTTCTAAAATACCCAGCATTAGGGGAGATTTGGAGTTTTAAAAAACTAGGAAGTTCTGTTTTGGGAGTCATGTTCTTCACGCTGTGAAAGGATTGGGGAAGAAATGCATGAGCCAGAGGCCTACTCCAAAATCTCACAATACATAGGAGTGGAAAGAGGGAAGCAACATCTGAAGAACCCTAAAGGTCTAGAATTAATTTTGCAAACAGGCATTGTAAGTTAATAATCACTCATCCCTCCATCTTTCTCCATTCTACGACCTGGTGTGCCATATAAGCTTGACAGTGTTAGAGGGTGAAAGCGGACTGCTTCTCACAGGACATCTCTGCACTTTTGTATGAATGTCATAAAATTCACCATAAATATTAAAAGATACATGTTTCTGTTTTACTATTTGTCTTATACATATTTCAGAGTTGTAATCAATGTTCTATTGTGTCTAATAGTCTTTCAATTCTATGTCAAGAACCCAGTTGAGACACTTATCCAAGCCTTTTTTGGGACTTTTTTGGGAGGTATAGTTTGTGAGGGGTGCTGAGAGTTGCTAGGAGACGCCCTACTCCCCTGACCGAGCTACAGTCCCCAGAATACTCTGGGAAGAGGGGCTGGCTTTTAAACCTCTCGGGCTGCAGGAGCTCTGTCAGGGGAAAAGGAGTCTCCTGGCAACTCTCAGCACCCTTCATAGGCTACACTTCCCAAGATTCTTTGGGGGAGGCCATGACTGTCTAAAGTGGAATGGCTGGGTGGCGTGGGTGTGGCCCCTGATTGGTCAAGCTGGGCGGTTGTTAGTTTGGCTTTTAGAACATTGACAGTTGATTGTAGTGGTGAGTGGGCTTGCGTGTTCCAATGAACCCTGTGAGCAATGCCGTCGTGAGTCATGTACTCCCAGTAGGGTCATCCATGGCGGTAAGGTCAAGGGAGAGGAACCAGACAAAGAACAATCCAAGAATGCCCACAATGACAGAACAGGTGGAGGATAACAATGTGTATGTTACAACGGCTGTGAAGGCGGATGAAGGCTGCAGCAGATAAAGGACTTCCAATCGTCGTGGTATCCATGCCATTGGATCAAAACCTTTTTCTGTCAAGATCGTGTGTTGATCGTTGTGCGCCGATCTCCCCACATAAAACAAATTCACGCAGAGGTGTCTTCCAACCAAATTATCCTGGGAGACAATCTTACTCGACCACGAGTGATCGCCAATGGAATGGGTGGAGGAGTACAAGCATACACATACACAGTTCTTAATGAACTGCTCCAAACTAACACCCACTCGTGCTGATTCACAGAGTCTGTGTGATCTCTTCTCACTCAGCAGGGTGTTTATGCGATTGGATGTTGATGTGGAGCACCCAGGTCATAGCTGACATCATTGCATGGGCAAGGAGTGGGGCTATAACTTCTGCATCATACAGCATTCTGGGTAATCATCAGAACTAAGACGAGAACCTAATGTAGGTTTTAGCATTAAACTAAATGCCCCCCTTCAATCACTAACGTAGACATTGTTGTGACTTTTGATACTCCTCTCCTAAATGCTTGCACCAGTATATTGACCTCCAGTGCCATCATAATGTATGCTCTTATAGTCCTACTAAACAGTAGACTAGAATTGCTGTCTGTCTCTCTGGAACACAGGAAGTTTGTGCAAAAGTAGCTTAGGTCAGCCTCTTCCTACTTCTGCCCAATTTACTCACTGTCCCTAGTTATCATCACAACCAAGAACTCTTGCTTTGCCATAAACCTGCCTTGAATTGCTATGTACCTCACTTAAAGTATCACCAGCATTTCTTAGAACTAGTTCAAGCATGACAAAGAAGCTAAATAGTCAGAGGCACAAATGAATTGCATCCCCCCCATTTTTTCCATAGTGATTCAAATGGGACTCATGTGCTTACTTCATCCTGGTGAGATCTTTAAACCCTAAAAACATTTGTGGTGAATTCTGGGTGACATTTTCAAAAATCTAGGTTTGACTTTTTCTCTCCCTTTGTGGAGGGAACCATGTATTATGTATATGGACTTCTTGTCCTCCGCACAGTAAGATATGGATCCAATATGTATACCTGAAATATCTTTATTCTGTACAAAAATAAGCTTTTACATTATAAATATTTTGCTCAACTCCATTTGGAAAAATAATACTAAAAATGGAAAAAATAGTAAAAGATAGTAAGATTCTGTCTACTTCTCTCTGTGCTCTGTGTGTTGGCCTCAATCCATTTTTCCTGTCTCCTTAATATTTTTCACTAGCAGGAAAGCAAAGACAAGCAGCTCCAACACTCCCTGCTTCTCTTTCTCCTAACCTATTGTAGCTTGTTGTAAGGTATGAGGTAATAATGTGACCATGGTAACTTTTCCAGTTCTCAGCTTTCTATCTCCCAGATTCTGATAAACGTTAGAAAGTCAGCATAACCTAGCTTTTCAGACTAAAATAACTAAAGATGTCTCCACAACAAGGATTATTATATTTTCCACAATCTCAGAGTCAGTTTTCACAGCTAGGCCTGAAGTCAAGGTTTTCCTCTTCCGATTCCAGACAATCAACAAGTGGAATTAGCAGTATCTGAGCTCTATCTGCAGTATATGCGATTATATTCAAGGCACTTAAGCTTCTACAGTAGGGCCCTGCTTTACAGCGATTCGCTTTACAGCGGTTCGCTAATAGAGCGGTCTCAATTAGACGCAATTAGACTAAAGCCCCACTCATACGCCGCTTGTTCTGCTTTTACGGCAGTTTTCGGGCATCACACGCCATTCTATTCAATGGGTTCCGCTTTACAGCAGTTTTCGCTTTACAGTGGGGGTCTGGAACGTAACCCTCCGTATGAGTGGGGCCCTACTGTACATACTTATATAATGTTTGTAGTATCTCTTAGTTTAGATTTATTAGGACCATGATTTTCAAACTGTTCCAGAGAATTCTTGGGTTCCTTGGAAGCATCAGCAGGAATTTCTCAAATATATCCATAATGGCAGACAAGGTTCCTGGAAAAACTTCTTCACAAGTACTAATCTCCCCCTGTAATGCATGTGTGGCAGCCCATGAGTTTTGGTGACGTTCTGAGGAAGTGAAATCTTGTGGGGCAATGGTATGGCCCTGTAGGGTTTGCCACCATGTAAACTGCCTGTATGCTTAAGGATATTTCCTAGAATTCTCTACAGTTTGTGAGGGTTTCTTGATAGCCAAGTTGGTATGGAAAAGATTCCCTGAAGGGAGAAAATTTTGTGAGCTGCAAGCCATATTTGCAAAAGAATTCCATTGTTGTAATATGTAGCTATTAAAAAGAAAATTCACAGGTTAGTATGCATCTTCCATTTTGTGATGTTGCATTGGTATTCCTATTGGGAATTATTCCTCAGTGTTTTCGTGCTGCACAACAAACCTATTCTTTGCTTTTTTAAAAGGAAGATATTTGTATTGCAAAAGTCTGTATGAAAGAGTTGTAGTTCTACTACATATACAAGCTTTTGCAAACAGCAAGGTTTGTTCATTTACAGTACTTGGAAAGAAGGAGAATAGAATGACCTTGATTTCTGCCTCAGTTTTCTATTCCCTATAGACTTACTCACTTGTCATCCCTGTCCCACCGTTAGCTCTCTTAGGTCTTTGTAATTGGTGTGTCGCTAAAAAGCAACCACTTCCATCACTGGAACACACAGTTCTTCTGTTTGGCAGCATCATTGCCATATGTCATCACGAGTTGTGTTTAAATTATAGCCTCTGACTTTTCTTACTGTTTTGAATAAAAATTGCTAAGGTAGCTGCTATATTACTGTATAACTAATTTTTTTAATTTATTTTTCTTTGTTTCTTTTTTCTTTTTCTTTAGCATTATGTTGATTTATGTTCAGTCTCTGCTTTGGCTCAATTTCCCTACCTCTCCATTTAGAGTTTCTTGTGTGTTTTTCTGCGTTTCCCCACTCCCTATGACGCAGTCTCATTGAAGATAATTACAGCACACTAAATTTGCATATTATTATTTAAATTATGGGGGCTAATTCTGCTCCCATAGAGAAGATTGAACATAGTTCCGTGTTCTGAAGCATTATACCTCTTGGTTTAACATGTCCATCCGGTGGTGAAGAACAATGTAACCTGTGTTGCATGATGTGCATCCATGCTGGTCCTTGTAATATGAAGTGAGGTGTATATTATTGTGCCTTGCTTAGCTTCCAGTTATAAATGATACATGTGATCTGCAAACAGGCTTGCGTGTTTTCTAATTACTGAAAGCTAAATTCAGTGGCCACAACCCCTCCCAGAATCCTTTGCTGTCAACACCTTTTATCCCCAGTTGCAGCCATAAATTGGTACCTTGTAGCTTTTGAGGCCAGAGATCTTCTAGACTCTGCTCCCTTTTAGAGTTATCAATTGGCTCTTTGTTTAGTAGTGTTAGCCTATTTTACAGTTTAGTTTAGTTGTGGTTCTTTTCCCTGTTGCCTCATAACATGTGTTGAATTGGGAGGGGAAAGGATCCTTAGATAATTCAGTACATCAGGAGTTGGCTTTGTGTAGTAGCTTTGCTAGATTCTATAGCAAGACCAAGATGGAAGGCTGTCCAAGAATATTTCCAGTCATCCAGCAACTAATGGAGCATTACAAGATCCTATCCAGGTATTATAAAAGGATAAAACAGATGCAGGCAGCTCAACATTTGTCATTATCAGACTTTATTTAAAACTTCATAATGTGCTTGTGTTAAATGAAGGGCATTTTTGAATAGAAGTGGAAGGAGAGGAATTTCATTCATTAGCAAGATGTTTCAGGAACGAAATTCCCCTCAGGAAAATGAAAATCTCCCCTCATTAGATGGGATCGTACTTCCCCTGAAGGCACAAGTCCGTAGCTTAGGCATCATTTTAGATTCAGCCCTAACCTTGGAACCTCAAGTCGCAGCAGTCTCCCGGACTGTGTTTGCACAACTAAAATTAGTCAGCCAACTTCGTCCTTTCTTGGGACTATCCGATCTACGGAAAGTAACGCAGGCCCTTGTAACATCACGATTGGATTATTGTAATTCCCTTTATGTCGGCCTTCCTGTCAAAAGCCTTCGGCCTCTTAAGCTGGTTCAAAGAGCAGCGGCACGGATGCTAACAGGAGCTGGCCCTCGAACGCATACCTCGCCTCTCTTATATCGGATTTCGTAACCAATTTAAGCTACTGACTTTAATTTTTAAAGCTTTACATAATCTGGCGCCATTTTATCTATCCAATCGTATTTGTGAATACACATCTCACCGTCCATTGAGATCCATTGTTGAATGTACCTTGAGTATCCCTTCAACTTTTACAATCTGTAAATTGGGCACTAGGAACAAAGCCTTTTCAGTAGTAGCCCCTAGCATGTGGAATGCCCTTCCACTAGAGATACGGCTTTCTAACTCCCTCTTAGATTTTCGTCGACATGTTAAAACATTTTTATTCCGCCAAGCTTTTAATTTATAAATGTTTCCGCCTTATTTAATTTTAATTTTTGCCAAGCTTTTAAAATGTATACATTATTGTTTTGTCTAATTACTAATGTCTAATGGATTTATTATTTGATTTTATGAGTTCCTATTTACATTGTATGAGTTTATACTGTTGTTCGCCGCTTTGAATTCAGTGAACGAAAGCGGGTTATAAATTGGCAAATAAATAAATAAATAAAACAAATATTTATATATGTGTATAGCCTCAAATTGATATTTTGGGTGCCTTCCTCCCCTTTTTCACCCTGTTGTGCAGACATCTTCTCGATTATTGGTACGTCCTACCAGCTCAGAAACTCCCAGTGCAGCAGAACTCGTCAGTGCAATAGAGGAGCTTGTGAAGAGTAAAATGGCAAGTGTGTTTTGCTTGCTTGCTTGTTTTTCTTCCTTTACAACAAGGGTGGGGAACCTCTAGATGCTGTTGGACTCCAAATCTCATCATCCCTGACCATTGACCACATTGGCTGGGGCTGATGGGAGCAAGAATCCAGCAATATCTGAAGAGCTGCAGATTTGCCACCCCTGTCCCAAGACATTTCAGAGCAGCTTGCATGGTATCCTATTGAAACATGGCTATAAGAACGTAAGAGCCATACTGGATCAGACCAAATGTCTGTCTAGCTCAGCACTGTTTTTCCAGCAGTGGTTCGTCAGATGTCCCTGCTAAGGTCTGGCAATGACAAGAAGACAACAACCCTCCCACTGTTATTTGTTCCTAGTATCTGGTGTTTGGCAATATCCTGCCTTGGAACATGAAGGGTTATTTAGCTATCAGGGCTAATACAGATAGACACATCATCCATAAATTTGTCTAATCTTTTTAAAAAGTCACCTAAGCTAGTGGCCACCTCCATTTCATTTGTTTTATCAGCCCAGGCTTTGATTTCTGGCATCTCTCTCAGAGGAATCATGATAGTGGAGCTCAAGTCTCTGTCTAGAATTTTGGAGTTAGGAACAATTAGGCTGTGTACTATGGCCCTGAAGTGGAATGGCCTGCTGGGTGCAACAAGGCTTCTGATCCCTATAAATGACTGCACACATTGCAGTCCATCTCATAGCAGTGTGACTGCACAGGAGCAGATTGGCTGGGAAGAGGAGAGTCATGACAACCTATGTGTGGATGGGGAAGGTGTTAACTGTATAAATGACCAACATGTTCTTAAAGTAGAAAAATGATATGATGTGTTTTAATATGTGAAATAGATTGTGCTGGTGGTGGTGGTGTCTAGATCCCACCAACCTTCTAAAGTGTGCAATTCAGAAAGGGGTAAATCTTGCTTATCAATTTGCTCTTAGGCTCTGGAGGATCGTCCAAGTTCACTAATGGTGGACCAGGGTGATAGTAGCAGCCCATCATTCAATCCTTCAGACAACTCACTTCTGTCCTCTTCATCGCCCATAGATGAGATGGAAGAACGGAAGTCTAGCTCTTTAAAAAGGCGACAGTAAGACTGCCCTGCCAATTTCTTTCCCCTTATTTGCTTAACAAGAGCAGCTGTCCTTGCCTTCTGTGTAGTAAAATGTATGTTATTATATAAATTTGTTTTTACCCTGTTTGCTGATTAAGTTAAAACTTTGATTACTTCAGCTTTTGGAGGATTCTGCCTGAAAACCAGCTAAATGTCATCAGTTTCCTCTGTGTGGCACATTAGCTTTCACTTTTGTGATCATAATATTTTTAAGAAGTTAGCAAGGAAGCTGAGTGCCTCAGAAACTTAAAATAATGTGTTTTTAGGACTCTTCAACACACTCAAATGATAGGGGCCTTATTGGTCTCTACAGCTAACAATACCACTTATTGTGGAATATTTTATAAAATTCATGTTGGCATACACGTTTTAAATTTTAGTATGAGAAATATTAGCACTTTTATAAATATTTAAATAGACAATTTTTAATCTCATGTACCTTAGTTACATCATATTTCACCATAGTATTCCCTACTGTTGTCACGCGCTGCTGAAAGAATTGCACTAACTGCCCGTTAGCTGACAGATCAAGTTCAAGGTGCTGGTTATGATGTGCCAAGCCATATACAGGTTGGGACGAGGATACGTGAAAGACCGTCTTACCCTTTGTGTACCCAGTTGATCATTGCAGTCTACAGGTGAGGGCCTCCTGCACGTACCATCATATCAGGAGGTCCATTCCACACAACTTATGAAGCAGACCTTGAGTGCTGTGGCACCGACCCTTTGGAATTCCCTCCCGTTAAATATTAGACAGGCACCATTTCTGTTACCTTTCAACAAGCCTTTTAAGTAGAGACCTTATCCCACTCTGCATCTGTATTGTAATTACTTTTAAGATGTTAAAAGAGTTTTTAAAAAGATGTTTTTAAGATATTATATATATTTTTTATGAATTTTTGTTTTTGAGATGTTTTAAGGTGTTTTTAGTGTTTTGTCCTTTGTTTGCAACCCTAGGCACCTTCTGGTATTATTATTATTGTTGTTGTTGTTATTTTATTATTATTAATAATAATAATATTTGAGCACATATAAATTGTTCATATTGCTAAACTCCACCCTTAATTATTCTCACTTTTCATAACTTTGCAGCTATGTCCTGCAGGAA
The DNA here is from genome assembly GCF_030035675.1 of Rhineura floridana. Classification (NCBI taxonomy): domain Eukaryota; kingdom Metazoa; phylum Chordata; class Lepidosauria; order Squamata; family Rhineuridae; genus Rhineura; species Rhineura floridana. Next base: position 188,536,580 of record NC_084480.1, read on the forward strand.
TTAGTGGAGACAGAGCGAGATTATGTGAGAGATCTTGGCTATGTAGTAGAGGTATGCTTCATCCCTTTAAATTCAAGTGTTTTCAACTTTCTTTTGGTCAGATCAGAAACACAAACTTTAGAAGTGTAAAGAGGAATATACCACTCCACTCCACCCAACCCTCTTGGGAAGATATTACCAGCAATACTTTGGGAAATCTACTTTGTCGTCTGTTGTATTGGTCCCTTTTTGTTGTTGTTAGAAATGAAATAGGTTATGGTTTGTAACTGCCAGATAGCCGTTTCCAGTGTTATTGATGTGCTAGCACTAATTCTATGTAAAGTATCTTTGAAAAGGAGCTTTTAATAAAAGCTGCCAGTTTAACTGCTTATGGACATATCAACATGTAAATTCTGAAATCTGGCAATAATTAGTTTCCATTCCTACATGAAAGCAGGACTGCCTGCTGTTTCTTGACTCATCTGTTGAGTATTTAAGACTGGCTTGGCAATACATTTGCTGTGAAGGAGTCTGTTGAATCCTAATGTAGGCAATGGAATGGCTGGCAGTATTTCAGTTTTAGAATGGGCAGCTGAAATGCCTTTTAATAAACATGCCTGTTAATAGATTTAAGAACAATCCCTGAATGAGGCAGCAAATTAAACAAGTATAATTGATGTACTTTAAAAATGGATGAAATTGGATTGGTGTAAGTTGTTCCTGTTGTCCTGAATTTGTGGTTTGGGAAGGATCAGAAGTGTTGAGTAACGGGGCTTATTAGGCTGCGTTTACCATTAGAAACTGTATTGAGTTCCCAGCTTCTGTATTCCTAAATGAGTTCATACATGAAGCTGAATTGAGCAGCTTGTTGCACGCACCAGGGATGATGTACATATAAAGCTGCTCCAGTCTTCATTGCAAGACGGACAATCCTTCTGTGTTTACAATCCCTGCACATGCAGATCTGCTTGCATGCACAAAGGCCCATTTCATGCTATTAAATTCCTCCACACAATAATATGCATGGGTTCATGACCATACAGAAAACAGTTTGTATGAACAGGACTGTATGTGTAGCAAATCATTGGTTGTCTCTTAACACTTTTGCTAGAAAATATGAGGCTACACTCATGAAGATAGCTGTTAGTTCTGTGCATGTATAATCTGGTTCACATCTAATTTGTGGAAGAATTTGACACGGTTGGCTATCCCAAAGTATCTAGCAAGCCTATATACTTCAGAGATATATTGGGAATGTAATAGGGCACACCCTTTGCATGCAAAGGTTCCAAGTTCAATCCCCAGCATCTCCAAGTAGGACTGGGAAAGACTCTTATCTGAAACCCTGGAGAGTCACTGCCAGGTAGACAGTGCTGAACTGGATGGACTAATGATCTGACTCAGCATGAGGCAGCTACCTATGTGCATTGAGGCCCACAGACAGGATGTAAACTGTATTTCAAAGTGACACTGAAATAATGTAACTTATTCTTGTGGAGTTTTTTACCGTCTAAATAGAGTTTACTATGTTTTCAGGATTCCTTAAAGCCATTCATAATGAAATTGATGTAGGACAGATTGTGAAAACTGACAATTAACTCTTATTTACTGAAAATAATACTTGCACATATCACAAACTGGCCCCAATAACCCACTACCGGTGCCCATAAATCTGGATCCAGCTTGAATTTGCTATCAAGTTTCAGATGGATATTTTCATTTGGTCTCTTGTTGCAGCATTTCCTGTGTCACAAACGTGGCCTCATGAGCTGATGGGTCAAGCCAGCAGAAGGGCAATGTCATTTTACATAAAGTACCCAAACTGATAATATTAAAAATGGTAAATCAGGATTTGTTTGAGTTTTGGTACTTGGCCATTTTGGGGAAGTATTTTGAAGGTGTCTTTTCAGCTACATTGTTGCAAATATGTTTGGCTCCCAAGTAAGTCTCTCATTTTTATGTTCTAAATGAGGAGTGGGGAACCTTTTTAGCTCACGAGCCAGATCCTTATCAGGATGTGCCTTGCGGCCCAAGACAACTGTTGGGCAGGGAGACGTGGCTTGGGGAAAATGGTGTCTTGGGCCAAATTGGACCCTCTAGGGGCCATGATTGGGCTGGAGGTTCCCTACCCCTGTTCTAAATAAAGGCACAGGTTAAGGCAGGAGTGTACAGATGGTAGATTGTGGACTACTGGCCAACTCCTAACAATTGTTGATATCATCCAGCAAGGCACTTCTTAAACAAGAGTTCATACTTGGGATCAGTTATCAGCTGTTAATTATGCCATTAAGAGATCATCCTCTCTTCCTCCCTCCAATGTTTAAAATACATCAGTCGGCAGAAGGATTCTGGAGGGGGAAAAATGGTAGAGGCACAAGAGAGCACTCAGCAGTTCAAAATGTTAAAAGTACCGAAAAGATGAACAGCAGCGCTCATGTTCATTTTTTTTTCTAACTTCAGGGTTACATGGCACTCATGAAAGAAGATGGTGTTCCTGATGACATGAAAGGGAAAGACAAAATTGTGTTTGGCAACATTCATCAAATATATGACTGGCACAGAGAGTATGTATTTTTTTATATATTTTTAGTTGGTTTTCTTTTTAATCTTGCAGAACCTACTGAAAAAATAGAACGAAACTACCCTAGACTGCATAAAATATTATACTGGAAAAAACTTGGTTGAACGTGTCAAGGTTTTAGGTTATATTCAACTACGTCCTACTCAGAGTAGCCCCTTGAAATAAACAAGCATAAGTTAGCTGTGTCTGTTCACTTCAGTGGGACTATTCTGAGTAGGATGGCATTGAATACCTCCCAATAATGATGAATGATCAACTGCCATTATATATTGACAATTTATTAAACTAAGGTTGTGCTGCCCATAACTAAAAGCTCATTGGGTGTATCATATAAAAAATGTGGACTGAGTAGCGTGCTGTTCTGATTACTCAAGAGCTAGCATTTTGCCTCTGGCCTGCCCACCCACTCTTTCATTTTTCATTTTGACTTGTGCATGTTGAAAGAGAAGAGAAGGCCCAATTGCAATCTGACATTGCATCTACCTTCAGGAGAAATTAGACCCATTTTTGCTGAGATGATAAAAACGAAAATGGGAAGCTTCTCCCTTTCAAACAGGAGCTACCTAAAGCAGTGACGCTTGGCATGGATTACCCTGAGTTGGAAGGGGAGACGATGCCTTGCAAATGAAGGGCAGTTTAGTTTTACTCTTTGAATGTACCAAGTCTAATGCAGATAGAAATCTGCATCAGCCTGCACTGTGTTGGATAGTACATGCTAGGTAGGCCAAAGCATGTTTGTCTAAGGGTTATAATGATATAGATAGTTTGGAAACAAGTGTGTAAAACTATTAAATGGTGCATTTAAAATATGAATAAAGTTTCCTTTAGATGAGTGCTAGACATCCTGCAGCACAGACCGTGAAGTTTTGTGGACTGGACTGAACATGAGGGATAGTGGACCTGTATTAGCATAGAGTCACACGTACACTGTCTGCCATCCTCTCCAACACAGTGCTGCTGTCTGCTTCCCAATTCACTAATCTGGAGAGAAAAGCACCCCAAGTTTGTATATGTACTATAGTGTGTACTCTAGTGACACATTCTAAATACTTGGGGCTTGACTTATGGCACGTTATCGAATAGGCTGACACCATTTCTCTAAGTAATGATCAGATACTATTGGAAAGGAGTTCTTGGATATGCATATGGTGGCCACTTTATTTCAATGGAAACAATACTGCTCCTCCGTTTGGGGGCCAAAAGCCTTCCAGGCGGGAGCACATTTGCAGCAGGATCAGAAAACTTGCAAAAGGCCACTTCTGGTGCTTGCATGTGAATGTGCCAGTACTTGGGAGGAGCAGGTGGAGGATGTATAAGGCCCTTCCCTCCTTCTCTGTTAGAGCATAGCATCCAACCTGCCCCCCCCCCGTTTGTAGTGTGGAATTGGCTGGTCACCTTAGTTCGGACTAGTAGGTGTTTTTTGTTCTTATCTGCAATTGGCTTTGTGGATGGGAATTGTTTCACCTACTCCATACTGTTTGGAGTCGGAGTTGCAGTTAGCGGTGAGTGCTGGATAATGATTAATTGTTAATTGGAATTGGTCACTTGACAGGTGTGTGTGGGAAAGGGAGGAGATGGACAGGAATGGTGAGTACCGGGGGGGGGGTTCTCAGTTAGCATGTGGTGGATGCAGTATGCCACAGGTGCAACTATGAGCCAGTCATTGTTAGTGCTGAGGTGGTTTAGCTGTGCCTTGCTTCAGATGGAAATCTGGCCTCTATACTGTGCATAACATGCAGCTTTTTTTTTTCTTTATTAAATGTGTATCCTGCCCTTCCCCCCCAAGGAGCCAAGGGCAGCAACTTCTTAATGCTGGGATATGTCTGGAGCCTACGGACAGATACATCAAGGCCTTATTAGCACTGTTCCTTCTAGGTGCAGTGACCCCCTTGATTAGTGGCTCACGAATGGGGTTTCTGCTGAAAGTTTCTGATCCTTCCATTTCATAATTGGATAAGTTTGCCATAAGACTATTTCTTTTATTTTGGACCTGTTCTATCAGAGCAGCAATCTTCCCTAGTTCCTGGGAGCCTTATATTTGGAAAGTCTGCAGATAAGAATAACTGTCTGGTGGACTATTCGCATTAGTACACAGCATTAGTGGCACAGAGTGGTAAGCGGCGGTAACGCAGCCGAAGCTCTGCTCACGGCCGGAGTTCGATTCCAACGAAAGGAGGAAGTCGAATCTCCGGTAAAAGGGGCCGAGGTCCACTCAGCCTTCCATCCATCCATGGTCGGTAAAACGAGTACCCGGCATATGCTGGGGGGTAAAGAAAGGCCAGGGACGGAACTGGCAATCCCACCCCATATATATGGTCTGCCTAGTAAACGTTGCAAGAGGTTGCCCTAAGAGTCAGAAATGACTCGCATTACAAGTGCGGGGACACCTTTACCTTTACACAGCATTCCAGAATGGATTCAGTCATCTCTGTAGAATCGTGGGGGTGGAAGACCTATATTACAAAGATCATTAGGGCCCCCAAATAGCATCTCTATGGATGAGTGATGGTTATTACTTAACAGACAGATCTTGGATGAGATCCAGTTTCTTAAGTTCCGCTGTAGGACCATGTAACATGATTCATCTAAGATGGACATTTCCATTCCCTATGTGTGCTGGTTAAAGATAAGTCTAGTTTGCTTTTGCTCAGTGTTGGAAATACATGAGTGTCTTGACATGTAACTCTTCACACCATGTGTGTCTGTGGTGTAGAAAGTATGGAATACCTGCTAGATGCTCTCTGATTCAGAGGAGTCCCGTGTTATGACAAAGATTCCTTTTTGGATAAATTTGCTTTGGCTCCTTAACTTTCATTTCTAGAAAAGCCTACACTTTTTGCATTTGCTCAGGATTGGCCCAGCTGCACAGTAAAACCAAGTGGCTGCTTGAGGCAGTTATAATTTAAAGGGAACTAATAAAGCAGCATGCAAGCTGAGAGGTGCATCCCAGGATTTCTTGCAACATTATAGAAGTTGCAGGGCAGGACATAATGCAGGGGCAATGTGGTGTGGCTTCTTGGGGATGAGAAAGTATCTTCAGCCAGCTTCATGCAGCCGTTCACTGATGCATCCTCTGTAAACCTTTTTGTTTCAAAAAGTGGAGGTCTTCCACAGAGCAAATGCAATGAAATTGTTGTCATCAGTTGAATATGTCTTCTGTTGCCCTAATGAGGTGGAAAAGTATTAATTACTTTTTTGCTGTTCTGCTCAGTTTCTTTTTAGGAGAATTAGAGAAGTGCCTTGAGGATCCAGAAAAATTAGGATCGCTTTTTGTTAAACATGTAAGTGTGAGCATCCTCTCCACTGCATATGTTGAAACTGTTTTGATTATAGATATAGATATTTGACAACGTACAGACTGTCCTTGCAACCATTCACCATTCTGTGCTAAGAATAGTTTGCTTTTATAAAAAAAAAAAAAAAAGCATGAGCTTCCTGTGCTTCATTTTGTTCCTGTCCAGAATATATATTTTTTTAGAATGGCAGGGAATAATAATCATGGGAGATAAAGGAACATAAAGATAACAAAAATATAACAGAAAACAGCTGTTATGCCTTGTATGCGCTCTTAGATGTGTGAGCAGTGATGGAACACGGAATCTATTACACAGCCACAATGATTCCCCATTTTTCTACTTAGAACTTTTTTGCACTCTTAAGTTCCATATGTACAACATATCTGAAAGACGCATAGATGATTAATGTTCACTTTAAAAGACTGATGGCTATTGCTTAGCTTCCTTATTTGGTCTGCGAAATCTAAAGCACATTTGCTTTTGAAGGTGGAGTGTCCTCAGCAAGAAAATCAGTGGCCATTCTTTCTGAAAGATGGGGCTGTTCAGTACTGTCAATTTTCTCCTGAAGTGCCCAACCAATAAGTAATATTGGGCCTCGCTCTGGCTCCATATGAACTCAAGAGGGTGCCTTAGAATGCCCACAGCAGCCTTGGCCGGTACCTAGAGTACTCGCCAGAATTCTTTGCAATATACATGACAAATTGTGAGGGTTCACTGGTAGACACCTCAGTGTAGGAACGGTTCCCTGCGGGCAGTAAGTGTGAAAACTGCCACTCTCAGACATGAGTCAGCATATCATATCAATGTACTCATTGTGCATGTGTTTGTGTTTTGTTGGGAGTGGGTGTCAATATCTTGACAGTAACGTAGATCATGATTGTCTGCCTTCAAGCTGGTAATGGAAGATACTACCTTCTCAACATGTTTAATTCTAAATGTCTCTGGCTACACTATTGTGTGAATAACAGGGTAAACTGCACTGAACATGGATATAATCACAGCACTTCTCATGCTCATTATATAAAAGATGCTTGTGCAGTTGCAAATTATCATTGTTGACTGTATCTATATACAGCCTTGATTTCTCCAAGCTATTGTATCGTGAGTATGTGCAAGGTGGAGAGTGGATAAGATAGCATGTATAGAAATATATTCATCTTGTATGAAGCAGCTTTTACAGAATATAGTACCTTTCATTTTAACAATCTGTGCTGTTCTAGTCCATGTCAGCAGTTTTAAGTTTTCATACAGTACAACATTTTTGTTCTTTTTCTTCCTACTTCAGGAGAGAAGATTGCACATGTACATAGTTTACTGCCAAAATAAACCAAAGTCTGAGCATATTGTCTCAGAATACATTGATACATTTTTTGAGGTAAGTGCCAAAGGCAGGGAGGAGGGGATGGCTGCCTCTTCCTGAGTAGAGGGAAAATGTCCACAATCTTTTTCAAACTTCCTTGTTCTTTGCAGTCTCTTGGGGTCTGTGGCTGTGATAGAAATTAGTTTGTTACCAGATGAACGAACTTTCCCCCCCCTCCATTAGCTCTGGGGCTTAATAACTCCCTGCATCAAATTCCAGTTCAGAGATGGATTACAGAATGGAAACGTTTTTTGTGATTTCCATACAATACTTGTGAGACATCAAAAAGCCAGATGACATTGATTCATTTAAGTGAATCTTACAATGTTGTCATAGTAACCTGGATTCAGATCACCAGCTGCTTTTACATTCCAGGCCAAAAAGAATGAAATGAGGGGAAAGAAATAAACAGAGAGCAATAGAGGAGATCATTACTCATAATTGATAAGGAGATTTTTATTCAGCCCAAGAGCCAGTCCAGGGAAATAGTTTCATGTTCCATCCTCCTTTTACCAGCCAAACAGAGGTGTAACAAAATTCAATCGGACAGAAGTGACTCATTGCTGTCCCAAGTTGGAGTGCATTGGCTGCCACAATCTCCCTTGTCCACTAAAGATTAAGCCCCCAGGTTTAGCATCCATAGAAGGTTTAACTGTGTGTATCTAATCAACGGAATTGCTATCAGTAGAGTAATTGTCATCTTTTCAGGGGAGGGATGACAGGCCCAGCTCTGACAGAATAAAGGTGGGGAGACTCATAATTTTTCTTTAGGGTATGAATAAGATGAAGTCCAGGAAGACATGAACCCCACATTAGTGCATAACCTTCAAAAACTGAAAATCAAACATTTTTTACAGTTCATTTTGTTTCTAAATACATCAAGAATATACAGGAAGCAATGAGGTAAGACAGGTGATTTGCTCTGAATCTTATTTTGCTACTACTAGGACCTGAAGCAGCGTTTGGGTCATAGACTTCAGCTCACAGACTTGCTGATAAAACCAGTGCAAAGAATTATGAAATACCAATTGTTACTAAAGGTAAGGAATTTTGAATTATATCTGCTTGGACTTACACTGCTTTATAGCATTTGAAACGTATTTTAAAAAATACAGGTTACTGTGCATCTTACAAATATGTCTTATCATGGCTTGCTCCCCCAAAGTGGCCGGACAAGAATGGCTTGGTTTTGATCTAACGAACGCACACATCCCCAGAGTTCAGTGCTCATTGACATGTATTAGCTTTAGAATTGCCATAGTTATCCAAATGACTTGCTCTCCAATGGATCGTCATTAAAGGATTTAAAGTGTACTCATTCCAATTACAGGGCCTAACACAACTTGCTTCTTATTGTCATCATTGTCTACCATTTTTGAGTTAAGGTAAAACCCATACAGTAACTAATTTACAGGTAGGAATCAAAGAAAAGGTGAGTCAATACACTGAGACTGAGAAGGCCAGCTGAGAAAGGCAGTGTGTGTGCATGTGTGTGTGGGAGAGAGAGAGAGATTAGAGAAGGCAAATAGCATAAAGAGGCAGAGGTTTAGTAAGATTAGTGTTTGAGGAAGAGGGATCGAGGAGGTTGGGAAAGTGATGGCTAAGAAGACACACACCAACACTGATATTTAAAGATGAGTTTAGACTTAATTGTAGAAGGTAGTGAAGAGAAACAAGTAAAAGTGTAACATGATTAAAATGCAAAGAAAGAAACACTAAGTGAGCAGAAGTGTTGAAAACAGAGCTAGGTTTAAGCATTGAGACCGGAAGACCAGTAAACAAAACATTACAACAATCAACATGGTAGAACTAGACATTGAAAAGGAGTTTTAGTAGACTCAGTGAATAATCAAGAGAAATTCGGGGAATATTATTGAGAGAGAGAACTGGAAAACTTTAGCTAGAGAAGTAATTTGAACTGAGAGAACATCAAAGATGTTTCCAGCTCTTGCTGGAAAGGGTTGTTGCCATTTCAGAAAGAGAAGGCAAAATTGAAAGCTTAAGGGGAAACAAAACAAAAAAAGCCTAATCTTTACATAGGCAAGTATTTCTCAGAAAGTACCCATAATGTTCATTGTTGCTGTTGTTGCAGCACTTTGTGTCTACTAAGGTAGTTATGTTGTGAGGAAGTTGTAAATAACTGGTGTTAATTCTGATCTGAAAATGTGAGCTTTCCTTCTGAAGGCAGTTTTCTTAGAAAACAGAAGTCTGCTTCTGTGTGGGAGGTTTTAACTACTAGTGAATAAAAAATAGTTTACTTTATTAGCTCTCTTACCTGCCCTTTATCATAAGGTCCCAAAAATATGCAATTATCTAACAAAACAGTTACAACCAAAGAACCAGAAAAGTGTAAAAACAAATAAAACCTGTTCTATATATAAAACAATTAAAAACACAGCAAATAATGCACACAAATCAAAGAACAGTCAAGAAACAGACAGTGTTTTTACCATTTGAGATATTTAAACTAGGCATTTAATTTCTAGGGCTTCCTAGAAGTCTAAAAGGAGATGATAGATAAATGCACATTTATTACTATCAGCAGTTTCTGAAAATCAAGACTGTCCAGTATTGGTTTTTTTTAATATCTGTTTTAATGTCAATTCATAGTTCTTACTTTTCTTTACAGGACTTCCTCAAATACTCCAAAAAAGCTAATCTTGATACAACTGAATTAGAGGTACTTAGAAATATTGCTTATCTTAAATATTTTTATCAGCAACAAGGTGACTGTTACAGCAGGAGCGGTGCATTGCACACTCTTAGTGTCTTTCTGCAATGTCCATGGACCTCTTCTTCACAATGTTTGTCATGTTTTTGTTTTTCCAAATTGCATTTTGTTCTCTGCTTTGGAAGAACTCATAAGCGAGGCTGCAGGAAAGGGCAAGATGTTCCCAGAAGCAGCCCCTCAACAAATTTTGTCATATAGTCTGCCTTTTGGTAGCATGAGATACATGTAACCAATCTTGGTAGTGGCATCTTAAAGAATCAGTATCTCCTTTGATTCAACAGAGAGCTGTAGAAGTAATGTGCATAGTCCCAAAACGCTGCAACGACATGATGAATGTTGGTCGTTTACAAGGATTTGATGTAAGTCCCTCTTCCTTGGGTTTGAGCTCCTTTCTCATTCTTCGTGGACAATGTGCTTTCTTCACAATCAGGAAACTTTTTTAAATAAATCACCCAGAAGCTTTAAATAAATCAATGCTTCCTTGATGTCCTGACATGTTTTAGCTTTAGAATTCCTTCTGGAATTCAGCTAAGGCTCCTTTTTCCTACTACAGGTTGAGAGCAGACTAGAGAGGAATAGCCAACATTCTTGTTTGACCCTGCCATGTTCCTGACTCAACAGTGCAGTGCCAGCAGGAAAGCAGGCTCTAAGGATAGGAATGTGCCTGGAAACCATGCCCCTGTGGGCATGCATCCAGCCACAGATCTCATTGTCTCTCTTCTCTACGATTTTATCCTCCTTAAGCGTCTATTCTCATCTGACCTATGCATGTTGAACGTCACAGTTGTTTGAACAAGGGCCAGTGTACAGTGTGTAAGGGCAGTGCATCTTGGCTCATTTGACATAGCTGTTGAGTAACAATGACTCGGTTGAGGCTGATACACATGACATCCAACGCATAGGCATTCCTGAACCCCACCAACTGATTTGCTAATATCTGATAGGGCTGTTGGATGTGGTGTTTCCAGATGCCCCCAAAGAAGTGTGGATACACCCCATGATCACATGGGGAAATACTGCGTGATCACCATGGGAAATTGCATGGTATTCTTTATAAAATCGTAACTGTCTTCATCCCACTGCTTAAGCAGTTTTTCTAGTTGATCGCATGTCACTTTTGTTTCACACCCACAGTCTCCTAAAAATTACAATCCTTCAGTAAAGCATCATAAGAATGTAGTTAAGTTTTCAACCAGAGAGCAGCACCCAAATTTTTAAAACATAACCACAGGGAATGTAAACATTTTTTGTCATAATTTTCTAATGTAACTATTTGTTTCAACTGATGGATTGGATAGAAGGATTCATTTAACTTATTTTGGCCTCTGTTTTAAGGGTAAAATTGTTGCCCAGGGTAAGCTGTTGCTTCAAGATACATTCATGGTTACAGACCAGGATACAGGACTCTTGCCACGTTGCAAAGAAAGGCGAGTCTTCTTGTTTGAACAGATTGTCATATTCAGTGAACCACTAGATAAAAAGAAAGGCTTCTCAACACCAGGATTCTTATTTAAAAACAGCATCAAGGTAAGTCTTCTGTATATTCCTTTTTTAATTGTGCAGTTAGGCTTGGGGAGTTTAATTCCATTCTGACTCTAATGGCTAATCCAACTGTCCTCCAATTCTCTCTTTAAAGTACTTAAAAGAAAAGGTATTCATCTTTTCTCTGGATTTAATCTTCTGAATTTGGAAAAAACACTGGAGTAGGGTTCTCAAAGGTTAGTGAGAGTAAAGCCAATAATCAGGAGATGGGATGCTAGCTGAGCTCCTCTCAGCCACCAGTGTGAAGATTTTTCATTCCACCTATCCTTCTCTCTATCTTCTTTCCTGTTATTTTTATTTATTGTCCCTCATAGATCCTTTTGCTTATGGCTGGCAGTATTTATCTTACAAATTACTAAACCACACTTCTTCCAACACAAAGATGGCACAATTTGTTTTCAAATTTTTTCTCCTGACAGACCACTTGAAAATTACTGAGGGTCTTGGCAGATCACTTAATTATTTTTTTGCTTGTTGTAGCCATTGTAATACACCATGATAAGTGCTGCATAATTTTTAATTGTATATTATTGCTTCTTTTATTTTTATATTGTATTTTACTGTATTGCAATTTGAATTCCACAATTCAAATGGTAATGCAATAAAAATACAATTAACATGAACACACCATACCTGAGTGAAACTTGTTGGACCACTGGTGGTCCACAGACCAGAGTTTGAGAACCCTTGGTGTAGAATGACCATTTAAAAAAAGACAAAAACTAAAACCCCAAAACAAACGTAACCCCTTTAAAATGCCAGGTCAAACAAGAAAGCCTTAACCTGGCACCGAAAAGATTATAATGCTGGCACCAGTCAAGACTCACTAGGGAGGGTATTCCGAAATCAGAGAACTGCCACAGAAAAGACCCTTTCCTTTGTGCAAATGTCATATACTTCAGCAAGTGAAGGCTGTCGTACCCCTGCTCCCTCCCTCCCTTCTGTCACCAGAGAGGGGACACAGGGCTTTATTTACTCTTCACGTTATCCAGTACAGCAATGCTGTTCAGGGGTTCCCTACTATATTCCCTTAGCATGGTTGCTATATGGTTCAGGTATATGGGCAAGCCTCCACTCCCTTGTGACACTTTCTCCCTTTAAAGCTCACAGCTATGAGTTTTGACCCCTGTGACCTGATACTAAACTCTCCTTCAAGGATTTGCTGCCTGCACATATACTAAGTATCTGACTCAAGCTCTTAATGTGGTGTGAAAACAGAACCAATATTTATTTTATAACAGATGTGTTTGAAAAAGAAGTGAATTCACTTGTTGTGTTGTTCATAAGCATGTGGTTTCATAAATTGTCTCAAGGTCTTAAACTTAAGTTACTGTGTGTTTTTTAACCACTTTTATAACCCTACGTGGCCTACTGCTCTAATATTCCTACACTAGCTTCACCCTCTCACCAATTAATCCAAAAGTAATAAACAACAACAATGCTGACATTGCAACAATGCTGAATGCTGTCTAACACTAATCAGTCCTTCCAACCATCCCTAACTCTTCCTAACAATCCCTGACTGCCAAAACAGTCACACACCTAAATATAAACCTCTCACTCTACTCTGTCAATCGCATGAAGTATTGTTTCCCCTCTATTCAGCACTAGTTAGGCCTCATTTTGAGTATTGTGTCCAATTCTGGACACCACACTTTAAGAAGGATGCAGACAAACTGGAACAGCTTCAGAGGAGGGCAACGAGGATGATTAGGGACTAGAAACAAAGCTCTATGAGGAGAGACTGAAAGAACTAGGTGTGTTTAGCCTTCAGAAGAGAAGACTAAGGGAAGATATGATAGCAAAGGATCTCTTCTCGATCATCCCAGAGTGCAGGACACAGAATAATGGGCTCGAGTTACAGGAAGCCAGATTTCAACTGAACATCAGGAAAAACTTTCTAACTGTTAGAGCAGTACACCAATGGAACCAATTACCTAGGGAGGTGGTGGGCTCTCCAACACTGGAGGCCTTCAAGAGGCAGCTGGGCAGCCACCTGTCAGGTATGCTTTAATTTGGATTCCTGCATTGAGCAGGGGGTTGGACTGGATGGTCTTATAAAGGTCCCTTCCATAAATCTGTGATTCATTCAGCCAATCACTGTCCAACACACTCCAACATTCTACTCACTCATTCCCCCCTCCCAACACCATGTACGTTAAATACTCTAATATAACCCACTTGCCATAAACGTTACAATATACAAGCATGAAACATTTGCACAAAAATATGGAACATCACAATGACACTCAGAAAATGTCGCATCTGGCCCATGAAATAGCCTGTCTCTGTGACAGGCAACTCAAGGCTGGAAGGCTTGTGGGTCACATCAGATGTTATGCATAAATAGCCAGGTCCGTGTGGGAAATGTAGACCAATGTGAAGGAGCTAATTCATCCTTTGTAAGGCTTCTAATATAATGTGAGGCTGGAAATAAGGAGTCTAGAGCAGTCATTGCCTCTCCCTCTTCAGTCATTCCAGCTACTCCTGAATGCACATATGTTTAGGGGGTGGGGATGGCAGGCTTTGATTTTCTACCACATAACTGGGGACCCTGCAAGCGGCAGTTTTCCGGTTGTGCAGAGACATGCAGACAGGTGTGTGTGTATTCAGCAGGCAATGAGTCTGCCACCACAGCACACCCCACCCTTTGTGTGTTCATGAAAGGCATGGAGGAGAGGCCAAACATGAAATGGGCTACTGTGATCAGGTTCCTGAGAGGCGCGATGTCCCTGCCCTATTTGGTATAATTCACTGCTTCTTCATCATATGATTTTCCACCAGGGGGCCTCAACAGTTCAGTTTGCAAATTGAATGCTGAGATTTTCAGTCATTCTGTACTCCTTACTGACTCATATGTTGAATGACTTCCTGAGTTTAATTTCTTGGTTGTTTGTTGACACTTGAGTCCAGTTCCCAAGTTGTACTTGGTAGTGCCAAAAACTGTTGCATAGTGCTGGTTCCCTTCCTCTCTTATTGGCAGAGTAACCTGGAACAAAATGTTATGCATCCCACCCTTTCTTCGGGGAGCTCAGATCAGCATTTTATTCACACCAGTGCCTTGTGAGGGATGTTGGGTTGAAAGAAACACCACAGTGAGCTTCATAGCTGAGTGGGAACTTGAATCTAGGTTTTCCCAACACAGCACTCTAGACATTGCAGCACATTTAGTGCAAAACTACTGTGTGTTTCAGCTGAGCTAAGTTGAACAGATGCAAATTGGCAAGTGGCCTGTTGTTAATGCTGACCTGAGTGAGTGTTGTTCGTCGTTACTGGTAACGTCTTGTGTTACTTCATAGCTCAGACTTATAAATAAAGCCAAGCAAGTTACCAGCCTGCCAAAAAAAAATTACTAGTCTTCTAAGAGAGTAGTATCCTGTATTTTTATGCTTGCCACAGAGAAAGGGAAGGCCCCTACCACTACCCATGATGAGCATGGAAATGTAGGCTACTATTGTTTTAGCAGACTACTTTTAAAAGTTGCCTTTTGTCAAGTGGACCGATGGACTGTACCAGCCCACTGCATTTCCTCGCTGGCCATGGAGGGGGGAATCCCCTTCTTTTGCAGCCAGCACAAAAAACAAACAGTCTTGAAGAGAAGGGCCAGCGTGATCCATCCCTCCTCTATCATCCCACTTGCTTGTCTGCAAGGAATTCCTTGTTGCCTGTGGCTACCAGGCAAGTTGTTAAAAACAAGACTGTTGTAACATCCTCTTCCTTTGGGTACAAAAAGTTTTCTGTCACCCTAAAACTTCCCCATTGTTGCATTCTGTAGCTTTGCTAATCTATAGAATGAGAAAAATAGTGTCCAAGGTTCTCATATCAATGGCGCCAGCCCAGTTTCACATTTTACAAAAGTGGCATGGGATGCAGCCATGGAGGAGCTGCATCAAAATCACTTGGGTAATATATTAATCTAGTGGTGGAAGTGGAAAATTGAGAATAAGTGGCATTGTCTCATTAATTTGGTGCTGACTTTCCTGCCTGGTTGCCTAGAGGGGTTTCTGACCCATCCCTGCTAACAGGAACAGGAAGGCACAGAAGAAGTCATATACTCTTTGACACTTGATTGCTTTGTTAGTGATGGTGGAGGCTGATTTGAAATGCTTCAAATACACCTGGCATTCAGAAAAAGGAAAGTTTTCGTAAACCAGGAGAGGTTCTTCCTCCCCGCCTCTTGCTATCAGGCTGCTGATGTGCCACAAGTGGCTAACCTAGTTATAGCTTCAAATGACTAACATAGCACTGTGTCTCAAGGAAGACTAGTAAAAATTGCTTGTGGACTTCAAACAAGGGCATTACTGGCAAGGTGAGCGGTACTGCGATCAAAATGGAGTAGAAATTAGTGCTGCATCCCCAGCTACAGTGAGAATGAGTTTGTAGTGAGTTTTTAGTCCTTTTGTTTACCGCCCTGGGCTCCTGCTGGGAGGAAGGGCGGGATATAAATCAAATAAGAAATAAAATAATGCTTAAGAACCTGAGCACAAAGTATTCTTAGTCATATTCAGATCTGTTATTTAATAAATCACACTTGATTCAAAACATCCCTAGTTATTTGGCCAACTACTATAATACATATAAGGACTGATGTTTGTATTTATAACAAGGGTTCTGAAACAGTATCAAACGGTGGCAGCGAAATTACCTGCCACCATACAATAGCAGGTTAAGGAAGCAAACCCATACCTGTGATCTTAAGAAAGGATAGAAAGAGGCACAGAGGGGTGAGGCTTGCCTGTAAACCTGGTGGATACAGCTAGTGCTGAGGAAATAAAGCAGCATTGCTATATAAAAGTGTAGCTGGGGAGAAATAAATAACATGCCCCCTCATCTGCTACTACAGAAAAGAAGAGGGTGGTAGTGGGTGAACAGAGAGGTGAAGGCACGGCATGGTCCTCTAGGGTATTGAATGCTATTTAATCAAAAGTAATGACAAAAGGATGAATATGGCATTTTCTGAAAACTTTTTTTTTTAATGAAGGTGAGTGGCCTGTGCTTGGAGGAAAATGTAGACAACGATCCATGTAAATTTGCACTAACATCAAGAGCAGGTGATGTTATGGAGACTTTTGTTTTGCATTCCACCAGTCCAGGAGTCCGCCAAATGTGGATCCATGAAATCAACCAAATCTTGGAAAACCAGCGTAATTTTCTAAATGGTAAAGTGAACTATATTTCTACTTCCTTCTAAAGTTTCAGAATGAACCTAACTCTCCAGAACTCTTATTGTTACTATTTTAGAAATTCCCTCCGCACTGAGGTACAGTACTCTTCCATATTTAGGTTTGCTGGTGGGGCTAGGCATAATTGGTTTGACAATCATTGTGGAAGCTTTTATTTCCTCTGAGACCTTAGTTTCCCCCCAGTAACCTACCACGCAGAATCAAACTGAAGTTAAGTTTCTAAAAGTTAGCCATAATACTTTGTCATTTCAAATCTTGATTATCTTGCATGTAAATCAATCATATATGAGAATGGGTATCCAGCTTTCCTTTTTAAGAATGTCTGCTAAACTTCTTATCCTGTATTATCTCTTTCTAGTGCAGCAACTTAAATAATTTTCCATAATTTATTCAGTTTAAAATATATAGATATCATTGTCTGAATTCCAGTTAAATATTTCAGATAATCCAGTTTCACTATCCACCTAAAATTATTTGCATGGTTGTTGTAATCCCATAGTTTCATATAAATTGCTCATATGAGCAAAAATAACAAATGATCTTTCATTAATTCACTTCTTTAACAAATATCAGAAAAGCCAGTTCTCATACAAAGCAATGTTAATCTAATCAAAATAACCATCTGCCACAGATTGGGCTGTAGTTATTTCATAAACAGTACTGTGTTTCTTTTCAAATACTTCAGAATTAGAATTTTTGCTGACATGAATATGTTTGTTTTTAAGTAGCTTGTCTTTATTTAGCAATGATGATATGAGTAATACCTAAGAAATGCATGGCAATTCTGTAATAGGAGACAATAGTAAGCTAATTGAATCTGAAAAATTGTTTTGCATTGCCTTCATTTTTATGTGAATTCCTCTCCCTTTCCTCAATTGCAACCTCAGCCTTGACATCACCGATTGAGTACCAGAGGAACCACAGTGGCCCTGGCAGCAGCAACAACAGCAGTGGCCCTAACACCTGCACTGGAATCCCCAGCTCCAGCCGTAGCAGGGCTTCCCGGATCCCGCAGCCGGTCCGACATCATTCCCCAGTCCTGGTCTCCTCTGCAGCCTCAGTCCAAGCAGAGGCAGACAAGATGTCAGGTATGTCCATTCACAATTCCTCCCTGCCTCCCCACACCACCACCCTAGAGGCTGGCCTTAGCCAGGCAGGCAGGCACCCACCAAATGTTCAGCAGAATCGTCCAGAAAAAGAAGCAGAGAAGATCCCTAAGATGAAAGCAATGGAGAGCCCCCGGAAGACATCAGGAAGCACCTGTGGCTCGGCAGACACAGATCAGAGGGAATGCCGTGGGAATTCAGAGGAGATTCGTTCAAGGAGCAGCATAGGATCGCTGACACTGGGAAAATCAAGACCCGGAGCCATCTCACCTATAAACTCTCCTTCCGCAATGACTTTCCCTTCTCCTTTTGTCAAGGAAACCTTTACACCCAGCAGCCCCCTGCAGAAGGGCTCCTTTTGGAGCTCCATCCCAGCATCCCCTGTCAGCCGTCCCGGCTCCTTCACTTTCCCCGGGGACAGTGACTCCCTCCAGCGCCAGGTCCACCGCCACTCTTCACACAGCAAGGACACAGACCGCATGAGCACATGTTCCTCGACCAGCGAGCAGTCAGTACACTCCACCCAGAGTAACGGGGTAAGAGCTGGAGCACTTCTATCCTGCGAGCTCCTCTAAAAAATCTTCCCATGCTCCCCCCTCCTGTGCGTTACCATCATTCTCCGTACTAACTTCTGGCTCTCTGGTGCTGCATCACTGCTCTGAAATAATAATCAATTGCTCCAATCTTTTTATGCAAATCTCAGTAGAAACATACGGTGCACCTGCGTGTGTATACATGAGATGTAGACTTGCAGTATGTATACAGACACAAAGAAAACCTTTCTAACTCTAAATGTGACTTCTGCCTCTGCTGGAAAAAAATATATGCTAGTCTGGTTTCTACTAACTTGCTGTTGGCTTTTTTCCTCATCTAACATGAAGGCACAAACCTAACATGCTGTGTACAGCCTCCCTGGTGGAGCTCAGTTTACCCCTCACCTGTAGTTCCAGTGCAGATTGGTTCAGGACTTCCTCTTTCTCCATTCACACACATTCACACAATTCATTCCTCCTCCTCCCCCCCCCATGAAACTTTGAAGAAAATAAGAATTGTCCTACTAGATCAGACCAAAGGTTCATTCTGTTCCCACAGTGGCCAGCCAGATGCATCCAGGAAGCCCACACACAGGGCATGAATTCAACACTCCACTCTTTCCCTGTTCTTGCTGACATCTGGTATTTAGGGGAATATGGAGGTACTCTTAGGCTGTGCTTCCTATGTTGCTCTTCTTACTTTCAGTTGAGCTGAAGCATTCTGTTGACTTGATGTCTTTTAAAATACCTACCCGGTCAAGGAATCTTCCAGCATCAAAAAATATAAATCCTGGGTACACTAGTACACACAGATAGAAGGCTATTATAATTAAATTTCCAAAATATTTTTCGCAAGCTGCATAACCTTCTCTTTTCTAAGAAGCTGTGCACTGTGGCACCTGGAGATTTCATTTTTCAGCCTTCTCTGCTGCCTGATATGCGAGGGAAATGCAGGGTTGTTGGCCAGCAGACTCCACACCTTTTCGTTAGAGCTTCTGTCTGGAAATGCAACATTCAGAGGACACCTTCAGTTTTTTTCAAAATAATCATTGTTCCTAGGGGATGTGCTAGTTGCATCCCAAAACTGGATATTGGTATTAATCGTCCCCTTTCTTCCCCCCCCCTTTAAGTGCGTTGTACACTTTTACCTCCTTTCACAGCTTCTGCACAACATTGATTGCACATCATCTGGCCTTCAGAACCTTTCTTGAACGCATGCACTACTTGATTGAATTTTTTTTAACAATGTAGAACTGTCCTGACTTCCTCTTTCACTTGCTGTATCATAGCTGTAGGGTAAGAAATTCTGCTTTGCATGTCTGTTCTTTTTCTGAGCTCCTGTTGTTATTTTGATTTGATTTGACTTTGGCGTGCCTCCTTAAATTGTTTTCTTAGCTCAGGGAAATGTCAGCTTGGCAGCCAGAGTAAACAGGCTCTTCACTGTGAATAAGGAATGGAGCTGTTCAGGATAGTGTTATGTATGTTCTTAATACCTTCCATAGTGGGGTGAAATATCAGTTCTTTGTATGGAGAAAATGTGCTGTGAAGACCAGTTATTTGTTTTATACTAAAAACTAGCTGCTCTGGGTTGAAAAGTGTGCATATGCATCAGACAAATGGCTTAAATTTAAAACAAAACATTTTTTAAAAATTGCCCTGACAATGTTTAAGGAGAAATGACCTATATGTTTTTAAAATAAATGCTTCCTAGTCTCTTACACATGGTAAAAATTATTTCCCTTTCCCCAATTCATTAAAGGTGGATGCTGTTCATATCACCAGAAAGCCTGAACATTTGAAATAGGAATTACATCAGTAATGAAAAAATACCTTCCCATTTAGGCTTTAGCAATATATTTCTTCCCTGTTTAACTTTTCTTTTTTTAGATATTGTACTGGGATAAAGAAACAACATACTTCCTCTATATCTGTGGATGACAATATCACGTCTCCAAGTCATTTTTGGATTTTGTTTAATAATCTTCAACCACTGATTTTAGCCAAATTAAAACTGTAGTTTTCAGTTCAGGCATGTGGTGTACTTGAGCCCACAATGAGTACTATCCAGTGCTTTCCATCTGCTGATGGAAGGGTGGAGCATGCAGCTCTTAAGCTCTGGAAAAGGTGGGGTGTTTAGAAAAGACAGTGTGAAGTGACTGAGTGGGCCAATTCTGACATAATGATCCCAGCTCCCTAAACCACTGTTCTTCAACCTTGAGTCCCCAGATGATGTCGGACTACAACTCCCATCATCCCCAGACAACATGGTCAATGGTCAGGGATGATGGGAGTTGTAGTCCATCAACATCTGGGGATCCAAGTTTGAAGAACACTGCCTTGAACCATAGTTTATTATGCCAGGAGCCAGTCCCACACCCTCCCACCCCACCACCTCCTGCTGCAAACCAGTTTCGGCACTTTAAATTATCTTGGTCGCTTTAAATCGCAGTTCCTTGCTACATCTGAAATGAGGAAGTTTGATTGGATGTTGGCTTACTAACCAGGATCTTAAAATACAGTTTAATTCTGGTTTAAAATGAGTAAACAGCTTAAGCCCCAACATGCATGCCTTTCTGTCCTTAAGAAAGGAGGCAAAACTATTAGTACATGAACAGAAGAATCACAGGATTGCACTTAAGAGCACAAGACCCCAGCAGATCAGACCAAAGGCCCATCTAGTCCAATGTGCTGTTTCCCTCAGTGACCAACCAGATGCCTATGGGGAAGCCTACAAGCAGGTTATGAGTGCAACAGCACTATTCCCACTTGTGTTCCCCAGCAGCTGGAATTTAGAGTCATACCATTTCCAGTAGTAGAGATAGTACACAGCCATTTTGCCAACACACTGAAACACCAGCCTCGTTGTTCTCTTGTACTGGTCAATTCAAGGTAGCTGTTCAGTTTATTAGATAACAGCTCTTTTGATTCTATTTAGGTTTTGAAAAATCTCATCAGTCATATAGTTTGTGTGAAGGATAAAAGCTGGATTTTATTACAAACATTGAAATTATTCTTGTGTGCTAATGTTATGGAAGAGAACTATCATAATTATCCCCCACCCCAGTACATTTGTAAACAATCTTTTTCCTCCTTGTTTCCCTCCCTCAACCTAATTGGTTCATTCACAGAGTGAAAGTAGCAGCAGTAGTAATATCTCCACCATGCTGGTGACACACGATTATATGGCAGTGAAGGAGGATGAGATTAATGTCTACCAAGGAGAAGTTGTGCAAATTCTAGCCAGCAACCAACAGAACATGTTTTTGGTGTTCCGAGCCGCCACTGACCAGTGCCCCGCAGCCGAGGGCTGGATCCCCGGTTATGTCCTGGGGCATACCAGTGCAGTCACCATTGACAACCCCGATGGAACAATGAAGTAAGTATTTGGGTGCTTCCATGAAGGTGGACATTTTTGGTGCGGTGTTGACAACACCATGCATCCCAGAGGAGGGGTTGTGCTAGTCAGTTATAGTTAAAAATCAAGGAGTCATGTGGCACCTTAAAGGCTAACAAATGTGATATAAGCTTTTAGGGGCCCAAACTCAGTTTGTCAGATGCATGATGTTGTAATTGGGAAGTGTGTGTGTGCACGCCAACATGCAGTACAACACACAGCCACAACCACACAAGAGTTGCAGAAAGAGACTGTAAAGTCACTTTGTGTTGTATAAGCTTTCTATTTTGTCTTTTAATTATGCCTAACCTTTAAAATGCAGTGTTCATGCATTCCAGATTCAGTGTTGGCATCAACATTTTTGATATCTAGTGAATTTGTATGTTGATAAATGGCTGCACAATGGTTTTCATATTCTGAGGTAGTGGGAGAAGGGTCAGCAGTATGGCAATATCTTCATATAATAGCTGACCATGTCACTGTTACATGCAGAGGTGCCTGTTTTGTGAAAGAAAAAAATCCCAACTATTTAATGTTTTATTGGAAAAATCAAACAATAACTTCAAGAATGCTTGCTTATTTATTTATTTGATTTATATCCCGCCCTTCCTCCCAGCAGGAGCCCTATGCTATGATATGCATGTGCTAAGATCTAGTCTTTAAGTTACCAGAATACAGTCTAGGAGTACAGCCCAATGAAAGGGGCAGCTATATCTATGATTAGGAAGTAAGTTCACATCAGTGACACCAATGGTCCAAAAAAGAAAATCAATAGCTAGTCAAGGAAGCTAGATAAGCAGGAGAGACCAGTTGACTAGTGAAATATCTGTTTTAACATCTCTGAAGTCATGGAAGAAATACACTCACTACAGATACTATCCTGGCTTGACCTTGATTAGAACCCCACAGAGTACAATGGGTCAAGTTAGGCCAAGATTTGTAGCACCATGGAAAGCTCTGATGAAGTCTGGCACTTTTGCAGCTTTTTGTGCTTTCCGTGCCAGATCACCCATCCCTGGCTCCACCCGTCCTTTTGGAGGAGGAGGAGGAATCTTGGAGGAGAAATGGAGCCTCACTTTCTGTTGCATATAAAGGAAGGGTAGCTTTTAACCTTGGTGGATATGCAGTAGTGCACCCTGCCTCTTACAGACTGAGAAGTCCCATAGATTGTGGTCCCTCAAATTAAGCAGCTCGTGCTAGTAGGAATTTGTATGCAATGAGACTGCTACTTAATAGTTTTTTCCCCGTGATTGAAATGTGATGATTCATCATTACCTAGTCCTGCAAACATATGCTTCAGCCCACATGCATGTTAAGGGTTTATTCACACTTGTAAAACTAAACAAATGTTTGCCACTTCACTGGATTAAGAGGGTGTCTTTTTCCCTCCACTGAATATTTGTTTTTGTAGCGGAATTGCAGGCAGTGTTGACAAGTGACTTACTAAAAGAAATTGAGAAATGAAGTCATTTCAGGGGCAGACCTGTGGCTGAGAACAGAGTAATCCTCCTCCTCTCTGAGAATCCCCTCCAGGTTTGTTGCGTGAGCCAGCATGGGGATGTGCATCCCTGGCATGGACAGAGTTGGTTCTTCAGGAGGTGCAGGCTCTGAGGGTATAGAATCTGGAGTTATCCATTCAGGTGTCCCCAGCCTTTGATTAAATGGGCTTAGTCTCTGGCTCAGGCCTGGCCCTGATGCTGGGCCCAATTTGATTTCTGGCCTCTCCATTGCTGATGGTCTGATGGATCTGGCTGTCCTCATCAGAATTTGAGTCCAACCTCAAGACTGCTTTTCAGGGGAGATTCCTGACAAATCCAGTCTGAATGATGAAAATTTACATTCTGAACACACCTGTTTGTTTGAGAGGCAGGCATTCCTAGTAATTGTGTGTGCTGAGAAAGAAGGTATCTACTTCATGATATAAACTTCAAAAACATCTATTTGCATTCAGCCTGTACATGATCTTGTTGAAGGCAAGGGAGGATGCATCTTCTAGTTAAAGCATCTTGAAAAATAACAGAGAACACAAAACTGCTTTGAGTAAATTCATGTTGTCTCATTAGGCTGGATAGGGCAACTTATTACAAGACATATGTGTCAGGTGTCATTACTTTCCCTTCTGTGCTTTTCCTGAACCTTTGATATACTGATTTGCCCAGGCAACGTGTTGTCCAGAAAGTGGTGATGTAATTTCTTGCTTGAGTTAAGTAGAGTGGATAGAATTAACATGTTAGCCCTTCAGACAAGAGGATTAATTTTTCTTCCTTTTTTTTTCCATCTAGAGGAAGGTAATTCTGAGACCTAATTTTCACTGAGGTGATAATCTGTGTCTAGCCTATACCACTCCAGGCCACAGGTGGGAGCATACATGACTGAATGCTTTCCTATACAAAAATGAATACATCTCTGAACATAGAAAACTTGGGTGTCAGGGAGAAAGCTAGACTAGAACTCTTCTCCCTGATACCTAGGCCCCATCTGCACTACACATTAAAGCAGTATCGTCATGGCTTTCTCCAAAGAATACTGGGAACTATAGTTTGTTAAGGGTGCTGAGAGTTGTTAGGAAACAGATCTACAATTTCCAGAGTTCTCTGAGAAGAGGGATTGATTGTTAAACCATTCTGGGGATTCAGAGGGGAATCAGGGTCTCCTAACAACTCACAACACCCTTAACAAACTACAGCACCCAACATTCTTTGGAGAAATCCATGGCCATTTAAAGTGGCATAATACTGCTTTAAATATATAGCACAGTTAGGACCCTAGATTTCTATAGGAGAAAACCTTTTGTATGGAACAATAAATCTCATGAGCCTTGCAGTCCAAAATGGTACGGCCGGACATAGGGTTTACAACCACAGCAAGAACTAGGCTCAAATTAATTGTTGCTATACAATGGTGACAGAATTCATACTCTTTGTGAAAAGACTCTCAGGAGAACCATGTCGCTTCTTAGGTCATTTGTGACTCCAGTTTGTTAGTATAGCCTTTTTGTTAAAAATGAACTCTTCAGTACATTATCTGGCAAATGTTTCTTCTTCTACATGTTAAAATGTTTTTCCAAGGCAAAGTTCCAACTAATCACAATGCTGTTGTGTTTTGGCTTCAGGAAGTCGTCATCTTGGCACACAGCACTCCGTCTAAGGAAGAAATCTGAGAAAAAAGATAAAAACAGCAAAAGGGAAGGCAAGTTGGAAAATGGTTACCGTAAATCTCGAGACGGACTTGCCAATAAGGTTTCCGTGAAGGTATTTCTTCCTGATATTGTGTTTTTAATAATGATTTCATGGTGGGGGAAATGGGCCAACTTTTAACCTAGAAAACAAGTACTGTATCTTATTTTAAAATAAACATTGTTTTGTTTCTCTGTATTTCCTGTTACCTGCTATTACTTGAGATACAAAGTACTAAAGACCTGTTTTCATGTCATATTTTAGGGCGTCTGTATAAAATTCAAAACTATGGATTGCTTAGCTTTACCGAGGATAATCACACTTACTGAAGAGTAGATCCCATTGAATTCATTCTGAGTAAACATTATTAGGATAGATAGCACTGTAAATGTGATATTATTTTTTAAAAATAGAGGCTAGCAAGATTCTTGCAGAAATCTGGTAGGTTGCATTTGCTGCATTTCAAAATGCATTTAAATAGATTTGTGCTTGAACAAATCATGTGGAGTAAGTGGTAAGAGTAAATGTTCGAGAACAGAGAACCTGGCTGGCAGAAAATGCTTGATTATAGGTATACACAGGCTGAATGTATCAGTGTATTGGGGGCATGTTGGGAGGAAGGGATGGGGAAAGGTTTTCATAAGAAAAGAGGATAGCTGGACTTAGTAAAGGAGCTGGGGCAAGAGCTTTTAAGAAAGCCATTAGAGTAACAACCAATAGAAGGGTTGGCACCTCAACATGAGCAGAAGACACCTTGTTGTAGCTACCTTTTCACGTTGCTAAGGTCCCCATGTCAGAAGAGGATTAGAGGTACATTCTTTTAGGTTCTATTGTTCTGGGCTGCCCAGTTTTAATAACATACAGTTCCTTCCTTATGGAATAGCAAACACACATAAAGAGACTTCCGATAGTACAGTAAGGCTTGGTCAGCTTTACTCGGAGGGTTATATTGCAGAGAAGATTACTCACTTTTCATTTTTCTGGCACAACCTAATACCTTGGGGTGGAGTACATGAGTCACGTTTCAGAATCAGTATTAAAATCACACAAGTTGAGCTGGCAGGTAGCAACAACTGGCTCAGAGAATAACAATAAGCAAATAAGCAAGTATGGTTGGCATACTTTCAGACAGAAATGGACGTGTTCCATGCTGACCAAGCCATCTTTAAATTAGACCACAGTTCAGAAGTTAAAAGCATCTTTCCTAAGTCCTAATTAATCCTTTCAGTAGTAGTAGTAACAGTGTCAGTAGTGACATCCATGGCTTCCTCAGTTTCTCAATAGTTCCTTTACTACTGCTACATAGGATATTAGATTATGTAATAACATCTAAATCTCTTTTCAGCAGACAGTAGCATTTTGTTTATTTGATGCAACCATCACAATAGACCTCATGTGCATGACAGAAGACTCCTACATCCTCTAAGCCTGTCACCAAACAAGACCAGAAATGTCTGGCTTTAGGTTAGACTGAAATCAGAAGGTCATAAACCTTTACTATCGCATATATATCCCTTTGCCATATCTTCATATTTTAAATCCAGATCCATACTCCTACAATGTACATTTTGAATATCCAAAAAAAGGGAAGGGCAGTTCTCAAGTCAGATATAATTAACAAGACAATCCATCATAATAAGAAGAAACAATATCTAGAGATCAGTTACATACGGATTTACCAGTACAATGGCTAGGATCACTGCTCATTGTAAGTGCATGGGGGCATTTCTTGAACCACCTGGGGTGAAAATTCTGTTTACTAGATTTGTAGTTTTAAAATTCTCTCTATATAATGCCATCATGCAATATCATCTGGATCCAGCATACTGGCACCAACATGCGTTTGGATGATGTAACACACAGTGTTTTGTCACAATTGGTTCTCCAGGATTCTGGGTACTCCACAATTCCTGTCCTGAAGGGAGGGGTTTAGAGTTCTAAAAATGTTCATTCTACCTGATATATACCTGAAGATAAGATCTGAAGAGCAGGGCATTGTAATGTGGCAGGTCTTCAGGGATCCAGGCAAAGGGGTCTTTACTGGTGGCATTGTTGATAGAGGGAGGAAAGAGTGCTGGCTAGCTATGTACAGCTTCTCAAGAAACTTCTTGGGATGAAAATCCTTTTGCTGATCTGTTATGTCCTGTTTTAGGGAAGGTAGTGAAAAAGGTTTTGATGGTACAGTTGCAGAGCCATTTGGATTCTAATAATACCCATCTAGATTTCAACCTTTTTTTGGCATAAATACCACATTTGCCAGGTTGACACATTTTCTGTTGATCATGATACACCAAGGACACCTGGTTATTCTGATTATTGTTGACCTTACAGCATCATTCAACACAAGTGGCCATGGGTCACTATGCCAAGAGAGATGTTTCAGACTTCAGTTTCAGCTAATACTTTTCAACTTTCCTTTTCAGCTTCTCAACCCCAACTATATTTATGATGGTAAGTTGAGTTTAAGCTCACAGTTGTCAATATCATGAAAATACATTTTTCATTTGGTCTTCATGTAGAGGAAGAATTCATGTCCAAAATACATTTAAAATGTAGCTGATGAGCCTACTAATCCATCAGAGGGTAATATCTGTGAGGGTGCAAGCCTTTAGGGTTCTGCAGATGCAATTCCTCTTCTGTCATTTTCTGCATACTATAATCTCTAAACTACTGGGGGTGAGAAATGGGCCTTGGTAGTCACCAATAGACAGTGATGGATGCATCAGCTGGTCTGACTAAAGGCTTCAGAGAGATGCATTTTATCAGAGATGCAATAACAGAAATTCTGATTGTCCCATGTCTTGCTACATCTTCTTGGTATCTTGTGAGAAACAATTGTGTTGTCACAGGAAAATATAATTGGTCACATTTGAGAAATAATGTATCTGGCACACATTTCTTTCATATTTAATTTAACCATGAAGGTTCAATCTAAATGAATCAAAATGAGATGCTAAAATCCTGAGATGATAAGAGTGGAATGTACCACTTTAAATTATAGATGGGGAATACCATTTTCAATGTTCCATGCCAGAAGAAAACAACATAGCAGATAAAAAATAATCTACCATTGTCTTTTGTGCTACCTGCACAGCCCCACATATAATCCATAGGTTATTCCATAAACTGTTTTTATCTTTGAAATAACTATTGTTTGTAGCAATGTTCCCTGTCTTGCTGTGCTAGATTTCTACTTGCATATACTTTTTTAGAGATGGGTAAGATTAATAAAGGTCACCCCCACTTGCAATCCAAAGTAGTACAATTCATTTTAACACCTCAAGATTTGAACACCTCATTCTGCTTCAATCCTTACCTTCCTCCTACCTTTTTCTTTTTAAAGGAAAGGATAGGGAACATGCTTGGGATTCTGCTATATGTCTGGGGTGCTGTTTGGATTTTGTTCTCATTATATGGGATTCTTCTGAGGAGCATACTGGGAGTAGGCTTTAGACCTCTGCAATCTCTCTTCTACTCTCCTCCTATTTCAAAGAGGGAAACACCTAAACTCTTCAAGTTTACTCTCCCAGGGTTCAGGGCAATCTCATGTTTAAGTAACCACAGGACCTCAGAGAGCTTGTATTCCCCTTGCCTTCTAGTGAGAATGCATAAGCCAGTATGAGCCCAAGGCCCATTCCTAATCTTTCCCTGGGGAAAATCCTGGTAGTTTAGGGGTAAATGCATCCAAGTGGGCTTTAAGACATAGGAATGGGCCTTAAACTGTACCTGTAGCAGTAATATTCCAGAGATAACATATTCATGCCTCTAAATTGCATGTATTTAAGTGATGGACAAGATGTATAATTTTAACCCTTTAACGGCAATCACTTTTCTCCCAGTTCCCCCAGAATTTATAATACCATTAAGCGAGACCACATGCGAGATAGGAGAGACTGTCATTCTTAAATGCAAAGTCTGTGGCCGTCCCAAAGCTTTGGTTACTTGGAAGGGTCCTGATCATAACACACTGAGCAGTGACAGTCGCTATAGCATCTCATACAGGTATTGTGGCTTCTACATGTTGCATGCTTTATACTGTGAATGGGAGGTTTGTAAGTGAGATAGATGGCAAGAAAGTGTAAATAATAGTTTAAAGGAATTAGATGTTCACAACCATTGTTATACAAACACACACACACTTTTGCATACCACATGAATTTTGGAGATTTTCCTCAACGTTTTGATTTTGTGTTTTCTTCACTGCTACTGAAGATTGCTTTTTAGTCAGTATTGCTCAAGGTATATAATGGCATGCACGTACACAGTGGAAGAAGTGAGAAATGCTAACCAAGTGTTAGGGAATGAATAATTTAACCTCGTAGTGACAGTAGTGAAAATCGCCCTTGTACAAAATTGTAAACTGATTTGGTTTTGTTTTATTATCTTCTAAAAGACTAGAACTGTAATGTAACACAGTCTGATGAAAGAAGATTAGGGATACCTAAAGAGAAGAGAACATTAAGGCATTTGGTATGTATAAATCTCACATGATTACAATTTATGATATTTTGCAGTGATTTAGGAGAAGCATCTCTGAAAATCATGGGTGTAACCACAGAAGATGATGGTATCTATACCTGTATAGCTGCAAACGATATGGGTTCCGTTTCATCTTCAGCCAGTCTACGAGTTTTAGGTGGGTTGTTTTCTATGGTGAGGATGCATCAAATAAAGATCGTAATGCATTTGCCATGTTAAATGCTCGATGTAGATTATTTTTCCCTTTTTCAGGTCCTGGAAGTGATGGGATCATAGTAACCTGGAAAGATAACTTTGATTCCCTGTACAGTGAAGTGGCTGAGCTTGGCAGGTATGACTCACCCTAAACATATCACCATTCACATGTTTGGAGATAAATGAGTTCTGTGCACCTCTCTCCTTTCTTCATTCATGGCCAGAAGGAGAATTTCATCAGAGTTAGTTTCAGTTTGCATGATTCCTGCCTTCTTGTTGTATGTGATCTGGGGATTGTGGTTTAAAATGATCAGTTTCAAAAGCTGACTTATTTAACTAACCAGGGTTTGATTTAAACCATGATCCCTGGTTTCACACAAAAAGCCAGGATTTGTGGAAACAAACTAACTGTGATGAAGTTCTTCTTCTGGTTGAGAGGGAGGGTAGTGTGTGAGCCCAAGGCTGCCAGTGGCTTTCTACTGATGCATGTAGCAATAACTATGCTACATGTGAATATATATAACTATGTAACGTGAACGCAGCCAGAGTTTAATTTTGTTCTTGAATTGCCCTTTTGTAATCTCTCATCTGAAAATACTGTCTCACATCTGAAAATACTGTCATATTCACTTATATTAGAATCGTAGAGTTGGAAGGGTCTTATAAGGTCATCCAGTCTAACCTCCTGCTCAAAGCAGGAATCCAAATTAAAGCATACCTGACAGGTGGCTGTCCAGCTGCCTCTTGAATACCTCCAGTGTTGGAGAACCCACCACCTCTATAGATAATTGGTTCATTGTCGTACTGTTCTAACAGTTAGGATGTTTTTCCTGATGTTCAGTCAAAATCTGGCTTCCTGTAACTTGAGCCCATTAGTTCATGTCCTGTACTCCAGGATGAACAAGAAGAGACCCTGACCCTCCTCTGTGAAAACCTTTCAAATACCTGAAGAGTGCTATCATATCTCCCCTCAGTCTTCTCTTCTCAAGGCTAAACCTGCCCATTTCTTACAGCCTCTCCTCATAGGGTTTCCAGTCCCCTGATCATCCTTATTGCCCTCCTATTCCAGTTTGTCTGCATCCTTCTGAAAGTGTCATGTTCAGAACTGGATGAAATACTCAAGATGAGGCCTAACCAGTGCTGAATAGAGGGGAACTAGTACATCACACAATCTGGAAACTATACTTCTGTCAATGCAGCCTAAAATAGCATTTGCCTTTTTTGCAGCCATATCACACCATTGGCTCATATTCAGCTTGTGATCAACAACAATTCCAAGATCCTTCTTGCATGTAGTATTGCTGAGCCAAGTATCCCCCATCTTATAACTGTGCATTTGGTTTCTTTTTTCTAGGTGTAGAACTTTGCACTTATCCCTGTCAAATTTCATTCTGTTTTCAGCCCAGTGCTCCAGCCTATCAAGATCCCTTTGAATTTGGTTTCTGTTTTCCAGGGTATTAGCTATTCCTCCCAATTTTATATCATCTGCAAATTTGATAAGCATTCCCTGTACATCCTCATCCAAGTCGTTAATAAAAATGTTGAAGAGCACTGGGCCCAGGACTGAGCCCTGTGGCACCCCACTCATTACCTCCCCCCTGTTTGAGAAGCAACCATTGATAGGCAGTCTTTGAATACGATTATGTAGCCAACTGTGGATCCACCTGATAGTTGTTCTATCCAGCCCACATTTAGCTAACTTGTTGATCAAAACATCATGGGGCATTTTGTCAAAAGCTTTGCTGAAGTTGAGATACAGTATGTCCACAGCATTTCCACAGTCTACCAGGGAGGTTATCAGATCAAAAAATGAGATAAGATTAGTCTGGCAAGACTTGTTCTTCATGAATCCATATTGGCTTATAGTAATCACTGCATTGGAAGAGCACTCTCTTTTCAACTTGTACACCTGATTTTAAATGGCAGTCCAGAACAATAACAAACATGTCCAGGCTAATTTAATATAATTGGTTCTGATAATTATTATTATTATGCTATTTTATTAGTATTGCTTTGTTTTAAGTGTCTCAGATATTGGACAATTACCTTCCATTTCAAAGTGTGAACGTTTTTCTAATAGTTCAAAACAACTTTGAATATGTGTGTCTGCAGGTGTGAAGCATGAAAATCAATATAGCTTTGTCTCTCATATTCTTTGTCTTGTAAAACTGACTTCCTTTCCCATTTTTGTTTTTCAGGGGCAGGTATTCTGTCATTAAGAGATGTGATCAAAAGGGGACCAAGCGAGAAGTAGCCGCTAAGTTCATAAATAAGAAACTGATGAAAAGAGATCAGGTCACCCATGAACTTGGAATAATGCAGAATCTCCAACACCCTCAGCTTGTCGGCCTCCTTGATACCTTTGAGACTTCCACCAGTTACATCTTGGTGTTAGAGATGTGTGTGGCCTTTAAATTATTTTATATTATGTTGTATAATGTTATGGTTCATTTATATACTGCTTTTTGGCCCAAAGGCTCCCAAAGTGGTAAATAGAATATTCATACAAAAGAAAAATACAGTAAAAGAAAGTACAATAAATCAGCCAAAACAGTATAAAAAGAAATCATCAGATACCCATCAATCACAATTTATATACATTTGTGAGCTGCATTCATCCTCTCACCACAGATGCAGCTTCCCAGAAATCCACCTTTCATTTGAACCAGGTTAATTCACATCCACAACCAGTCACCTAGAGGGAGTACCATCAGCCTCATCACACCTCAAAGGGAGGATGACCCTTGGGTGTGTCCCCCTTCAGGGTCTCCCTGCTGGCGATAGCCCAAACAATAGCTTCCAAATAAATAGGCTTTCCCCCTGGAAATTAGTCACAGTTGTGGCAAGTTCTTGTGCTTCACGAGCAGGCCTAGTAGGCCAAATTTTCTGGCTCTTACAACAGACTGCACTTCTTCAGGTGCAACAGAAAAGGGTTGAGGAGGCTTAAATTAGTATCTCCCAGCCAGCCAGCAATAGTCCTGTTACTGCTCCCTGCAGATATTTTGCTCCTATTTGATACCTGAATTTTATTATAATATAAATCAGTTGTGGCCATCCAAGTGCCTGTAGACCATATCCAGTCCACAAGAGTGTGGAGATTCTGGACTACCACATCAGCCCCATATTGGGGAAGCCACTTCTTCTGCAAGAACAACCTTTTTTTGAATTTGGATACTGAATCTCTAACACACCCATGCCCTAGATTCTTAAATGGGAAAGACCCTTCTGGACACTGAAGCAGTCATCCTTTGTAGACTGCATAGATGATCTGACTCTAAAGAAACAGGCAGCTTAAAGCATATAGACTTTGCTTAAAGTGTCCCATGAGCCAAAGGCCCACACACACACCCAAAATAACTACGATTGGTTCTCGGGCCTCTGTTGCTTGGCAGGCCACTCACTCAGGTTGCCAAACAAAGCCAGGATTAAGCCAGGATCCTGGGTTCAGACATAATGGCAAACATTTAAAGCAAGCTAAGATTCATAAGCTAACAAAAACCCATGTTTTCAATTTGTGGCTTATTGCCACAAATCAAACCATGGTTACTTTCCCGGAATGTGCTCGGATTTTCAAACAAACCATAATTAAGCTAAACAAGCTATTGCTTAACTTTACATGCAAAGGTGGCCAATATGTTGTGCACTCATTTTCTAGATGTCAATTATTTAAGATAGGAAAATACTACGTAATGAGTTCTTGTCCTTTCTTTGTGAGAACATCTTCATAAATGCAACCTGCATGTGATAAAACACCTGAGTGCATTCCTTTTGTTTAAATCAAGCTGCATTTCCACACTTCTACTTCAGTTTCATCATAAGAATGAGTAACCACAGAGCAGTAATGGGGATTTCTCACTTTATGGTGAGGGTTTGTGTTTGCTTGTTTTTTAAAGGTTAATTAATTTCTTCACATTACCACCTCATAGTCAGGACCAGCAAAGTTAAGCAACCTGCTTTTCTCCCCTCACAAATATGGACAGTTGATTTTCTTTTTTAACTCGGCACTTATGCTTCCATAGGGCTAACCAGGGTCGCCTTCTGGACTACATTGTGCAATGGGGAAACCTCACTGAAGGAAAAATCAAGCTGTATCTGGAGGAGATTCTGGAAGCTTTACAGTATCTTCACAATTGCAGAATAGTGCACTTGGACCTAAAGGTGATCTGGGTAACAGGTTTTTCTCCCCTGAGTACATTGATACCAGGACATGATTCAGAGTACCTAGATGTTTCTAACTAGTAAGTGGTCCAGTCTTATGAAGGAAACAGAGTGCATCCAGTTGGGCGTATTAGCACAGTCCCATCTCCTTACTGCACAAAGGCTATAAGTGCTGTGAGAGGCTTGTGTGAATAGAGCATATTTCTAAAGGGAACTCAATGTACAATGGTATCCAAAGCACACACTGAGCTGGGTTCACACCCCACAATAAGCCAAGATGTTTATGCTTACTGTGAACCCAGCTCTCCTCATGCTTTGTTTAGAGAGAAGCAAACGGGTTAAAAAATATTAATTTGGCTTTTTTCTACGTGCCATTCTTGATAAACTAGGTGAAATTATTGTGGTATTTCACATCTTTGTCCCAGTATCGGTTCACATAATTCTTCATGTTGGGGGCAATATAGTCATGGCATGGGGGTTCTGTAATTGGAACTCCCAAATGTCCCAACAGCAGCCAGAAAGAGGAACTGAATTAGGGGCATCCGGGAAGGAGAGGCTTAATCATGCCAATTCCCGAATGCAAATCTCCCCCCTCTCTGAAGCTGCTGTTAACCACTGAGGAGAAAGCATAGAGGCTCCCATATTGTCCCTGTGTGTTTTGTCCTATGTGACTGACAGCAGATTCCCTAGGAGCAAAATTCCATGGCATTGAGGGGAGAGGATCAGACTCTTCCCCCTTCCCCTCACCCAGGGCTATAGCCCCGATCCTCACTACCACTTCTCCAGCAGCTGCTTTTAGCAAAATAAAAAGAGGTTGGGAGATGCACTCACACATCTCTTGCATCATGTTTAGGTTTGCCTTTCGTACATTAAATGGGTATCATGGTCAGCATGTTGCAATATATTCATCTCATCACATTATGCTGTGAGTTGAGATTTATTTTGGAATTAAGATCGTCACAGTTTTCCAGAGATTTTGCCAAGCTGACCATTTTAAAGTTGTCATGGTTGGCAAGTGCTGGCTCCCCTCTAAGGCTTGAAAGTACAAGTAAGGATGTTACAAGTAAGGCTGTTCAAATATTTTGAGGTGGTTTGACGTAGCAGTGAAACGTTCCCTCCTTTATGTCTTCCAGCCCGAAAACATTCTGGTGGATAAGAGCTTGGCCAAAGCAACAATCAGACTGGCTGACTTTGGAGATGCAATCCAGCTCAACACCACCTATTATATCCACCAGTTGCTTGGAAACCCAGAGTTTGCAGCTCCCGAAATTATCCTTGGAAATCCCGTCTCCTTGACCTCAGATGTGTGGAGCCTTGGAGTGCTCACATATGTTCTCCTTAGTGGCGTGTCTCCTTTCCTGGATGAAAGCATAGAGGAAACCTGCCTGAACATTTGTCGCTTAGACTTTAGCTTCCCAGATGACTACTTCAAAGGAGTAAGCCAGAAGGCCAAAGATTTTGTCTGTTTCCTATTGCAGGATGATCCAGCCAAGCGTCCTTCTGCTGCACTGGCCCTCCAGGAGCAATGGCTGCAGCCAGGCAGTGCCAAAAGTGCTGACAGCATTGACATAGCCAGACTGACTTCATTCATTGAGCGGCGAAAACACCAGAACGATGTTCGACCCATTCGTAGCATTAAAAACTTCTTACAGAGCAGGCTCTTGCCAAAAGTTTAACCTATCTTTGATGTGTTCTCTCATTCTCTTTCACCTGTCAACTAAACCGAGGGTGAAGCTCTGCTGCCAATCAGCTGTTGACTTGAATTTGGGGTGAAGAAAAACAAAGAATTCAATCAGCTGCTAGCGTGTTCATCGTGTGGAAATGCATTCCAAGTAAATCTAAACACGGTTGTACTTGGGACTAGCACTGCAAAACTATGTTGGGGTGGAGGACTTGTACTCTGCAAAAGGCAATGAAGAACTTTACACTTAATACAGTATTTTATTCAGGGTTCTGCAAAAAAAAAACTTTTTTTAAAACGTCAAAAAGAATTAAAATTTTGCAAATGATCTTAACTAGCATTTTCAAGATTTTAGACAAAGGAAATATCCCTTTGTTCAAAGCACTGGTATTGAGAGAGAAGATACAGAAACTGACTGTAAAAGAAGACTGAACAAAATGGCTGCCCATCCAGATGGTGTCCATTTTGACCCATCTTATTTTATTCTATTTTATTTTTTGGGACTTGGACATAGAACTTTCCAGTTGCCTCGCCTGTGTGTATCTTGCATAGCAGTGCACTGAGATTGAACTCTGCTTATAAGTGCATCCAACCTCAAGATTTTTGCATACAGATAGAATGAACCATTTTGCTCTGATGAAATGTAGGCCTTACTTGTAAATAGACTGTTACCTGCCTTCAATCTGTGTCTCTTTAATTCCCCCCCTTCTCCTCTCCCTAATAATTCCCCCTAAATGGTGGTATACCACTGTTGCGGGTCTTCAGTTCAGGTCAGCCTTGGCTTGACCTATCAGAAAAGAACTCTTGGGTTTGGTGTCCATAGGCCAACCTCTTATCGTCAAGCAGTATACAGCAGGAAGAAAATACTGTAAATGCACTCAACTTTGGGATTTTCTTTTTTATTTCATATCATGTGCAATGTTGTGGCTTTAACATTTTATGCAACTATTTATGAGGACCTCTGTTGTAACTGTAATAAAGATATAGAAAAAAGCACATTCATGGTATGGCGAACTTTATGACTTTGTGTTTGGAATTTCCAGGGGTAGGGTGGGGGATGGCTAGGGTATATCACTGTGTCATTAACTTGAGCCTTAGCTTAGGACCTAGTTCATGTTTTTCTGGTTTTAAAGGATTGTAAAATTATTTTCATTTCCTGAAATGCAAACTGGATAAGAAAAATAAGGTGACATTTTAAAGAAGTTTGTTTTGTTTGTTTGTTCAAAATGCCAAAGTATTATTCCCCCCCCCCCCCCAGCAATCTCTCATATTTGGAATTTTCAGATTTGTCTGTTGTTTCCTGTACATTAACTGAATGGATGATTTTGTGCTCTTTGGAGAAAATATTGTCAAGCAGTCATGGTCATAAATGAATCCAGTACCTGACAAAAAATAACTTTTTTAATAAGGATTTTAAGACATTGACAATATTGGAAGCATCAGTGAACTGACGTGGATGTTCAGTCATCCATGTTTCTCTTTGTGATTAATGCTTGTTGAAGCAAACCAAGCCGGCATCCCCTTACAAAATAGATATAGCAGTCCATCTTAAGCCATAATCTGGCTTTGGTTTTAATTTTAATATTTGCAATTTCCATTGTAATCTATTTATTTCTCTTTTTTTCTTGTTTGTAAAGTTGTACAGAAACTTTTTAAACAAAAATTAAAATCAAAACTGAATGAATATGTATTCATACCAACCATAACGTTTTTTGCTTGTGAATTCTTTCATTTATTTTAGTTGTATTGCTTTATTTTGCATGTATATTTCTTTGTACAGCAACATTGCGTGTTTACACAGTATGTGATGTGAATATTTTATTTTGCCATCAGTTATTTTAAAAAAAAATTAAACATATTTAAAAGATGTTCCTGATTATTTGTTTTTATCGAAGGCCTCTTGAGTGGATCCATGAATGTTATAACAAATTTCCTTTACTCTAGCAATTATTACTTTTTAAAATATGTTCAGTGTTAAACAAGGTAGCTTAGGAACTTCTTTCTGACTTTTATTATAGATGTATGCCAGATAAAGGCCGGCTGCCCATTATAGCTGATGTTTGCACATAATGATAAGCCAAGGATCTTGGCTTAATAAACCACACTGTGCACAAGCTGCATGCTCCTGCTTTGCATATGCAGTTAAACTAGGAAAAGGGATAACTTAGCATTATGTTTGAATCTGTGGTCATGATTTGTTTCTTTAAAACAAGCCAGGATTGTTATGCAGCCCTAAACCAAGGTTTGTTGTTGGCTTATGAAGTCTAGCTTATTAGAGAAAAGCAAATTGTCATTCTGGATTCAGATATAACACTAAGCTATCCCCTTCCTGGTATATTTACCTGCTTTTGCAAAGGGAGGAACAAAGTCCCATCACAAATATTTGCATTTGCGCAATGGGATTTTTACCCCTCTTCCCCCTGTGCGCCTTCTAAATCTGTTCTACGGGTCTCCCAACCCTCTGGAGCAGATTTGTGGAGGATGGAAGGCAGGGGAAGTCCCACTGTGTAAGCGGAAATTCAGATGCGTTTACTAACTACTGCCCAGTATGTTTTATCGTTGCATGTGAATGTAACTGTCAGATTATTAACAGACCAGAAGAAGCACAGTTAGATGTATTTGTAACTGTGGGTGAACAGTCTGTCTATTTCATTTTTTACAAATGTATTGATCTATTTTGTAGTGTGTTTTTATTCTGTAGTTCAAACCGCAGTAACATTAATTCCCAGGGAGGCTCACATCATGACTGCTTTGCTGCTGTTTACTCACCTGTCAAAGACCTTTTATTTTTCCAGGTTTTTAAACATTTATTTCCAAGCTTTTTAATACTCTGTACCCATGGCTGAAGTAGGGCTTCTTTCAATTGCTTCACCATCCCCCTAAGCTTACATAAATAGTTTACTGGGTGAAGCTATATTATGCGTACATGAGGCAAGATTACCAAAGAACTGCTTCATAGAACAGAAGATCAATACTGCAAGCAATGTGGGCCAAGAAGGACAAAACCTGAGTTGTGTTCTTATCAGGGTTGAGGAAATTGCTCTTCAAAAAGAATAACACTCAAGTGGTATTGGTGGTTTTCCTTTTTAAAAACAGCTAACTCCCAGCACTCATTTTCATGACAACATTTTATGCTTTTCACAGCTCTCCATGTCCGAACAATTTCACAGTTTAAACAGGAAAAACGGGGGTGGGGGCAACCACAAGTGTATATAGCGCATTATACTTTATACTTCTTTAATTTGGCTCCTAGTGAACTATTTTGGATGGTATTGGGAGGCATTTATGTAGGAATGATTTCGACAAAATCTATTGTGTCAGATAACAACAAATGTGCAATGCATAAAATAGCAATATGTTTAGTAGGTGCAAGGAAAAACAATTGGCATTGCATTTGTGGGGGAGGAGCCTGAGCCGGTATGATGTGGAACATTCCAACTACTCAAAAGAGCAAAGCTGTTGGCCATATCACATTTATAGTCCCAATTCTGCACAAAGGAATACACTGTTTGGCTGGAGTGGAAGCTTCCTACAGACCATATAGATGGGAAGGGCTGTGCAGGGCAATGAAAGGACTGGAAAGCTTACCAGGAGGGGGCTCAGAACGTAGGAAATGTAAGGGGCAGAGAAGCAATAGCTAAATGTAAGTGTCAAAGTTGTCCTGCTCGAACGCAAAGAACTCGGATTCAGACACGGCTGTGGTTTTTTCTTTTATTGAAGTAAGAAAGTTTCACTTCAGTGTGCTTCATGAATCTACGTATGGCTTACTTAGAACTCAGCATCTCTCTAGGTCTAACTTTGCTGCACTAAGACGTTGACTCAGCAACTACTTCCCCTCACTCTGCTTATGTAAGGCCTGGGCGGACACCCTACTTGTGTGTGCTGTCACTGTTGGGAGTGTGCGTGCAGGTGAAGACTCCATCTCAATTGTGCCTGTTGAATTTCCCTCCTGGTGTGAGGCGAAAGCACAGCCCCTGCCACCATCCCATCTTCCCCCTCAGGGAGGAGGGCTACCTGTGGGCAACCCAGGGAGAGGGGGAGCATCTGGCTGGGAAACAACCAGCTGGTCACATTGACTTTTCACAGGGCTATGCGGAGATGTTGGGGTTGAGCTGTCAAAGTCCAGAGCTGGGGCGCCTTCTGAGTCCAACTCCCCACTTGGCCCCACACCGGCTCAACCCTCCGACTCTGTCCTTCTCCTCTGCTTCACAGTCCACCTCCAGCAGGGCTCACAACATCATTCCCTCCATGCTGATCCTCCCCCCACCCCGGAGGATTGGTATACTTCATGGAACTCTCTTACCAACTCTGGTGCATGGACGTCTGACGCCACCTCCCAGGATCTTTCCATTCCAAGTTGCTTCTCACTTCTTACTCAGCACTGGAGACAGTTCCTCCCCTTGTTTCATCAGCCTAAGCCAAGCAATTCAGCTATCCCCAGCAATTCTGTGGCCACTAAGCCACTCCACCTGTCTGTCAGGTCTTCTTTCTTTTTCCCTGATCCTCTCCTCTGATGTCTTTTTCTTCTGTACCTCCATGAACACCAATGAATTCCACTAACTCACTGCTGAATAGTACCCAACCACATATATACACTCTTCTGGCCTCTCTTCTCCAGCCCCAGCCAATCACACTGATTAACTGAAAATTCTAAACCTGCACCCACCAATCAAAAATACATACTTTATCTACTTTTGCATCCTGAGAATTCTGAGTCCCTTCCTCACAGTTGTCAGTTAAGGCACCAAGCAACAGTTAAACTACCTTTCACCAGACCAGACAGAAAACTTTCCACATCGAATACATTAAAATGGCCTTTTCAATACTAATGTCAGAAAATACTACACCATTAACACTTAATTCATATAAGCAAGATTTCTTCACATGCACCAACATTCTTTGGAATCCAAAGTATAATTTTTGTACAACATACTTGTGTTGAATAAGGAACTAAACATGACCAGTTTAGATTTCCTTGCAGGTATTTACATTTGGCCAATCCTTCCCCTCCTATTTCAGTTTTCTGCCTAATTTTTGCCCCCTTCGGTCACCAAAGAAGAATGTGAGGTGATGGATAGGTGCATGCATGTTGGGTGTGTCCACTCTACCCCAGATTGTCCCATGTTGAGTGGGAAGGTCCGATGAGGGCTTCAAATAACATTTTGCTAAACACAAGTTAGAAGCCTTTTGCAGCTGGAACCAATAAGGATCTTAGCTCAGTGGTAGAGCACCTGCTTTGCATGCAGAAGGCCTTAGGTTCAATCTCGTACCTCCATGTAGGACTGGAAATGTCCTCAGTCTGAAACCATTGAGAGCCGCTGCCAGTCAGGTGTAGAACACACTGAGTTAGATTGGCCTGACTTGGTATAAGGCCATTTTCTGTGTTCTACAGTTCCCGACTGCACAACCAAATGTGCTTAGATCTTCCAACTAAATGTAGGAAGGTTCAGGATGCAGTGGACACAACCTGGGACACTGAGGGCAGGGCCAGCATGTGCTCTCCGCTCCCCTTCCTTGTTTGTGTACTCACATGTTTCTTTAGAATGCCTTATGAGGCTTATATTTGAGTGTAAAGCAGCATTTCCCACTTTTCTAATATATAAGCCACTTTTTATTCTGAATTAAAATATTAAGTGAAGCAGAGTTAAATTATTCCAAGAGTTCTCTGTTTAATCTCCCCTGCCTTGCCATTCCAAAACAGATACCTGCAAAATCTCAGCAGTAGCTATCTTTGCATAGTCACATTTCCTTACTTATCCTAAATATGCAAAACCCCTGCTATACAGAAATTATCTAAATTCCCAACTATCCTAGATAGTTCCAAGGGCATGAACTCTGCCCACCCCCAAAGCATACATTCTGCTTGGTGGCTCTTTGCCCTGGAGTTTGCCTCTTTCCCATTTATAGATTACACTACATCTGCCCAAGCGTGGTTTGTTTGAACATTCAAGACTTTCAGTTGTGTGTCTATGGCAAGTCGCCCCTTTTTCTTCCACTTGGTTTCTGGAACTAGTTCATTGGCCAATCCAATTAATCCCTTGGTTGAAACTAGTAGTATGCTGAAAATTTCTCTTGCATTTTTTTTTTACCATTCTACATCAATTGACAAAAGAAATTGTGTTTGGAAATTATCAATGGGAAGAGAAAAATTTGGTGAAATTCCCCTGGGGCAGGGTTATCCTTATCTCACTTTTGAGGTTACCAAGCGGTGTTTGTGAGCGTCCTTTCTTTCATTCCAGAAATCCTTTCTCGAGTGGTCTGCACTCTGCAGCCTTCCCAGATGCCACACTTTAACTAAAGCTCAGGGGAAGACATCATAAGGTAACTCCTCCCATGGGGCTTTTCCTATTCAGGAACTGTAGGCAGCTAGGGAGGCTGTAGAGCACTGGAAAAATATTTACTGCAAGAAATAAACACCCATACTAACTTTGACCACCTCACAATGACAAGGTACATTCAAAACCACACACCAAAACTGTCCCTGAGAATAAGAGAAAAAAT
Organism: Rhineura floridana; assembly: GCF_030035675.1. NCBI lineage: Eukaryota > Metazoa > Chordata > Lepidosauria > Squamata > Rhineuridae > Rhineura > Rhineura floridana. Next base: position 188,578,475 of record NC_084480.1, read on the forward strand.
GAGGCCTCTTTCAAAAAGGAAGAAAACTTTCAAGAAATTGGAGGGTAGGGTTACATGTTCACCACTTCCCCATGTTTTGTTTTCTTTGGAAAAAGAGAGGTCTGGTAAGTTACAGTGTTTTTGTAAAGTCATGTCCATTAATTTCAATAGATCTACTCTGAGTATTCTAGCATGGAATACCACCCAATAATAATAATTCCCTGAACATCTCAGATAATTTATAAGCAAGAGACATGGCCAGGCCAGCAAAGCTGGCATTTATTACATTTTTTTAAAATTGGCATAGGAATCCACATAAAGTGTGGATTACATTCTACTCATTCAGACTCAAGCAAAAATACAAATATTTGTTTGAACAGTGTTATGCTTTTTGCACAAGTTAGGGGGTAAAGAAAAAACACCATTTGCGGCAGGCTTGCAGAACGGTAGTCAGCAGGAAATGACATGAACAAAGGGAGAAGGAGGGAGTGGGCATGGACTCACAAAAGCATTGGAGCTAAGCATCTGCAAGCCCCTAGAGGTACAAAGAACAGACAGTTTTTCCTTCCCTTTTTGGATTAAAATTGGATTTATTTGCTGTGGATTAAAAGGTAAAAGCAGCGGCTATGTTCACCTTGCCTAAAACATCATGTAACCGCTGCAAATTAAACGGGTCTGCAATTAGTGCCAGACTCACACTGAAGCTCCGTGTAAACTAATCCTTCGGTTGATATGCTAACTGCATCCTTTCCTGGACAGGGATAGCTTAGCCATTGCTATTCAAGCACCTTGTAATTTCACTGTTGGACTACTGTAATGGATTCTATGTAAGGCTTCCCTTGGGATCAGTCTGGAAGCTGCACCTGGTGCAGAATGCCATGGCCAGGTTGCTGAGTGGAACGCCTGGAAGTGTTTTAACATTTTTTCTTGTGTTACATTCTCAGTATTATTCTTCTATTAGCCTAATAAAGCTGAGGTAACTGCACTGGCTGCTGAACAGCTACCATGGCATGTTCAAGGTCTTGCTAATATCACTTTGAACAACTCAGGACCAGATTACCTGAAAGATGGCCTGCCCCCGTATAGACCTGTAAGATCACTTTGATCATCTGGGGAAATGTTACTCATGATACCACACCCTACAGAATATCATACAGTAGTAACCAAAAACGGGCATTTCCCACTATTTCTCGGGTACTGTGGAATACCCTTCCCTCTGCCATAGGTGAAGCACGAACCCTCAGCAAGCTCCAGAATGTCTCAGATATTTTTGTTATATATTTGGATCACTTCTTGGCCGGGTGCTTAACACAGAATAATGGCCTATTGGACGCCACAATTTGATGTAATGTGTGAGATGCCTCATATAATCTGTGGGGGCCTACCTTCTTCTTGAATTAGAATTCCATCCCGGAATAATTATTCTCATGGATGTGGGGGAATTGTGTGATCAGTACAGAAGGTACAGCCTCTTTGAATAATCCTGGCAGAAAAACCTGATGCTGTTCATGGGAATGCATTCTTTGTGCATGCACACACAAACCCCAAAACTATCCTAACTGAGGATGGGTTAAATTGAGCTCTCCCACAGTCATCACAAAAAAGAGTAGACTTCTTCCTCTACGTTAAGCTGAACTTTTTGTGGTTTGCATCTAGAGACGCATGTGCACAAGCTATGAAACTTTTTTGTAGAAGTTTATCGGAAATGTAACAGGAAGCCTGGCCTCTTTGCTGTGTAGTCTATAAAGATCAGCCATTTCTGAAAACAAGTCTTTTTGCTACAACTAGTTACTCAGTTATAGGGAAAAGAATTCTACTTTGACAAACCCTGTGCCCAGCTTCCAGACTCGGGGGAGCTCAAGAGATGTATCGATCAGCTGGACAAGCAGGAAAATAACATGACAAAGAGTTTATGAGCTTGAAAGAGTGAGGATTGTTGATTCAGCAGAAAACGGGTAAGTTTCTGGAGCTGAAATGGTGTGTGTGTTAAGTACTAGTTTAAATGTATTTCTAGTCTAAAAAATTCCAGTGCTTTAAAATTTGTAGCTTCACATGGTTGTTTAGTGACACATTTGCAGATAGCAATATTATAATCTTTGACTCAAAGGATAGGTATGTAGTCAAATATTTTGTACGTGGGTATTAGTTTTTGTTGGATTTTTTTGTTTATTCAGCCATAAGGACCATTGGTTATCATATGACACTATTTTTTCTAGAGACGTTAGTCTTATAAGGCAGTGGAGGGAGACCTACTGCTCAGCACCATCTTAGTGTTTGGTAGACTCTTATGACCTTATATTGTGAAAGAAACTCTATTGAAAAAGCAAAGCACCATGGTGGTATTGAAAGATGGATGTGTGGTATTTTGTCTTCTCTTGATAGTACCATGTGAGGCAGCCTTTCCCAACCAGTGTGCCTCCAGATGTTGGACCACAACTCCCATCAGCCTCAGCCAGCATTGCCAATGGTCAGGAAAGATGGAAATTGTGGTCCAACAACATCTGGAGGCACACTGGTTGGGAAAGGCTGAGAGGTGTTTGGTATGTTTGAAATCAATCAAAGATTTGTTGTTGGGAAAGTATTCCACTCATCTTCTTGAGAGTCAATTTAACAGAATCAAATGGTAAAGTCTTTCCTGATGTGCCTTCATGTCTTGACTGAGGGCTTCCCAGAAGCATCTGGTTGACTGCTGTGGAAATCAGGATACAGGACCAGGTGGGACTTTGTTCTGATCCAACAGGGCTTACGTACCACTTCAGAAGGCATGTAGGGTTCCATGTTTAATACTCGCCACACACACACACACAAATACTACCTGCAAGTAAAAAAATTGGAACATCACAGAGAAACCTTTACTTGGCCTTCTTGATTTGTTGGTTTAAAATATTTATATGAAATCCAAAAACCTAAGTTATCGCAACTGCTTCCAATAAAATTAAAACAAAGGAATGCAAACCAAGATTATAAACCCATGGAAACTAATACCATATAAAATCAAATATGGCCTAAAACCAGCAGCAGAAAATAAAATCAAGACAACAAAGTTCATAGCAGTGTCCAAGTGATATTTAAATTTTATTTTAATTGGTGCACATGGCCTTTTACATATATGTGAAATGGGGATATTTAAGCATTATCCTTAAGCTGCAGTGGTCAAGTCCAAGGAAAACTTTACCACTTCATCTTCAGTGACAGCCCTCCCACATATGTACCTTCCCACCCTCCACTTCTGTGAATTAAGACTGGCAGGAAAGACAACCTGAGGTGAGGCAATTTGCCACTACAAACAAGGCTTTTTTTTTTTTGCGGCACCTGTATTTTGAAACCTCCTCTTCAAAGAGGCTCACCAAAAGCATCCCTACTTGGCCAGGACTTTTGAGCTCCTTGGAATTGATTTTCTTACAAATAGGAAATGGAAGGCAGTTTCTGAGTTGCTGTTTTCAATTTCTTTTAAAGTTGTTGGTTATTGCTAAGCCACAGTGAGAGCTGTGTATGGAAAAGTTGATTATAAATTTAGATATATCAATTGTGCAACATGTTTGTACCAGCCCTAAAAGGCTGGTCTCCCACATTTTAATTGCTGTTTGTTTTGATTCCACTGATAGCATCTCATAAAGGCAAAATGTGAACATATTGTTCAGTTATGAAATTACACTGAAAATAGATCTTGACCTGGAAGGCTGCGACCTGGGAGACCAGGGTTCAAATCCCCACATAGCCATGAAGCGCACTGGGTGACCTTGGACCAGTCACTGCCTCTCAGCCTCATGAAAACCCTATTCATAGAGCCGCCTTAAGTCGGAATCGACTTGAAGGCAGTACATTTACATCTACCACCCTACAGCTAGGGAACACTATAATAATAATAATATTTAATTTGTTTGTCGCCTATCTGGCAAATGGCCACTCTAGGCGACGTACATTAAAATGAGGTAAAATACAACAATAACAATGCAGTCATATTAATAACAATAAATAAAAATACTGGACAGTCATCAATACATATAAAAACAATTATATTAACAGCATACGATAGATGACAAGATTAAGATTTACCCCTCCCAAGGACCTCAAAGGCCTGTTGGAATAGCCACGTCTTCAGGGCCTTGCGGAATACCTCTAGGGAAGGGGCATGTCGAAGGTCACATGGGAGGGAGTTCCAGAGAGTGGAATCCAAAGATCTGCTTTTACAGTACTTCCACTTTCTGACTAGTGTTCAAGTTTAACTAGCCTCTGGACCACAGTGATTTAACAGCAACTGGCAATATTCAGTTTCACAAGGCCTGAACCACTTCTGTTAAAGATTTAAAGCTGATGACTAAAGAGATGTGTAACAACAGTTGTAATTTCTAGATGTGGCAATGAAAAACTTTCTAGACTTTTAAGCTGATCAGTAGCTGCCCAACCACAAAAGTGGGAGACCAGGGTTCGAATTCCCACACAGCCATAAAGCTCACTGGGTGACCTTGGGCCAGTCACTGCCTCTCAGCCTCAGAGGAAGACAATGGTAAACCACCTCTGAATACTGCTTACCATGAAAACCCTGTTCATATGGTCTCCATAAGTCGGGATCGACTTGAAGGCAGTCTATTTCCATTTTCAGAGGCAGAAAGGTAGAAGCCAGCTAATTTCTATTGCATGGCATATCCTGCTGGGAAGTTCTGCTGTATACATTCAACTGAATTGGAAGAAGAATTTGGGAAGAGCATAGCTGAACTTCCTGATGGAGTGGCAGAAATGGCAGCTGGTTGATTTTTCAGTTCTTTACAGGTGATTCTTGGGATGCTCTGACAGTTAGAAAATTCCAGACTCCCTAAGAATTGCTTAGTTGAACAGACAATAGTTAAGTCTGAATATTTTTAATAGTACAGACTTTTGTATCACTCACCTCTGAGGATGATGGATGTGAGATGGTGTGCTGTTTTTTATTTTTAGAAAATCAGTGTGTAACAAGATATGACACAGATGCAAAAATCTGGCCTTTCCCATGGTGCTGTTTCTAAAAAAACCTCCATGTCCTGGAAGCTAATTTCCATAATCAAATATACAGCACAGGGGTGAAGAACTTGGCACCCTCCAGATGCTGTTACGACTCCAAGCTCACATCAGTCCCAGCCAGCACAGTCAATGGTCTGGGATGATGGGATTTGTAGTCCAGCAGCATCTGCAGGGTCACAGGTTTCCCATACGTGATACAACTACTTAAATTTGAACTTAAGAATTGCCTTGCTTGAGCAGATCACAATCAATTTAGACTAGCAATCTGTTTCCAACTGTGGTCAGCCAGATCCAAAAGTTGCTGAGAACGTAACAAGCAGAACATAAAGGGAATGGCCATCTCATGTCATTTGTCAATAGTCTCCAAAAATATATACTGTCTCTTGATGTGGAGGTGCCATTTATAGACATACTATCACGGCCATTTATAGACATACCCTCCATGCATTGGTCTAATCCAGCATGGTGGAGCTAACATGATATAGGGGAGAACTAGATCCAAATTGCTACTTAGCCATGAAGGCACTGAGTGCTCTTGGGCTAGTCACCATCTCTCAGCCTAAGCTACCTCACAGGGTTGTTGAGAGGATAAAATATTGGGGGAGTGAAGAACTATATAAGTTATAGGCACTCATGTGGGCTTCCCATAGGCATGTGGTTGACCACTGAGAAAACAAGATACTGGATGAGATAGACCAGATAGTCTGATCCAATCTTCTTAGTTCTTATGTTATCCTTGGAAGAAATGTGAGTTTTGAATGCAATGCAATATTGAAGCCATCCAAAAGAGAAGCTATCCAATTTTAAATGATCTTCAATTTTGAGGCAGCTATTCATAAATTTCTGTTATTGAGAAACAAGAACTTGAGGATATTCTCCATTATTTTCTGCACTGCATGATTTACAGGCTACATAAGTAAAGATTTTGGCAGAATTATTGGCTAATTATTGACAAAAATTATTTGGGCTATGTTTTTTGTTTTCTTTGCTGAATAAACAGCATGTTCATGGGAACACACCGGAAGAATGAGGACAGTTACCTCCTTTGGATTAACCATGTGCTTTCTTAAAAAAAACAAAGTCCCCCTTGTAGAACCCACAATAAGACACAAAATATGGACGCGCTATTCTGCCTATTCATTTTGTGAGAAACGAACCTTTCAGTATGTTTAGCCAATCAATTAAGGCATAGTAATGATTGACATTGAAGAAAGCAGATCCAACCAATCAGAGAAAGAGGAAGCTAGAATGACATACCACCATTCCAAAGAAGAAACTTAAACTTAAACCTAAAGCTAGTTTTTGGCCTTCCCTAATGTAAAAGCAATTGCTGCAAAGCAACTCAGTGTTTTGCTGGAGAGAGTTATAGTATAAGAACATACGAAGAGCCTGCTGGATCAGACCAGTGGCCCATCTAGTCCAGCATCCTGTTCTCACAGTGGCCAACCAGGTGCCTGGGGGAAGCCCGCAAGCAGGACCCGAGTGCAAGAACACTCTCCCTTCCTGAGGCTTCCGGCAACTGGTTTTCAGAAGCATGCTGCCTCTGACTAGGGTGGCAGAGCACAGCCATCATGGCTAGTAGCCATTGATAGCCCTCTCCTCCATGAATTTGTCTAATCTTCTTTTAAAGCCCTCCAAGCTGGTGGCCATTACTGCATCTTGTGGGAGCAAATTCCATAGTTTAACTATGTGCTGAGTAAAGAAGTACTTCCTTTTGTCTGTCCTGAATAGTATATGACAGGCCTGCACTATAGTTTATTGTTGAGCTCTTAACATGCTGGAGTTTTAGATGGACAACCAGGCCTTGCCACTGCTCAGGCTCCAGATCTACCAAAAATGATAGACCTGTTCTCTGATGCTAATTATGTTTGTGTTTCTGGAGTATTCACTCCCCCCTTCAAAAAAAAATAATCCTGTGAACTCTCATGAGCATATTGCTTAGAGTGGCATTTCTGCTGTATCTACACAGATTCTCAGAGAAGCTTTTATTCAGAGTTCCAACTAGTACAGTAGGGCCCACTCATACGGGGGGTTATGTTCCGGACCCCCACTGTAAAGTGAAAACCGCTGTAACGCGGAACTCATTGAACAGAATGGCGCGCAATGCCCAAAAACCGCCGTAAAAGCGGAACAAGTGCCGTATGAGTGGGGCTTTAGTCTAATGGCGTCTAATTGAGACCGCTGTATTAGCAAATCACTGTAAAGCGAAGCGCCATAAAGCAGGACCCTACTGTACCGTGAATTATCCCAAAGCTTGTTGACCAAACTTTATATAGCTATTTATCCGTTGAGCAGGCTAAGCTTTTATACTTCCTTCAACTATTTCAATTGGTGCAGATATATAGTTTGAAACAGCTGTGGATGAACAAGAATGCATTGATTTGATAAGCCCAAGGGTCCATCATCTCCCCTTCTCATTGCACACAGTGTTTTTAGAGCAAGGATGAGAAAATAGCAGGGCTGTGGAGTCGGTATGCCAAACCTTTGACTCCGACTCCTCTATTTTTCTACTGTCCAACTCCGACTCCTTCATAAATGGCAAATGTATATTAGCTAGTAATAGCAAATTTACTGTAGTAAAATGGTAGCACAAGGCATTTCATCACCACTACGTGAATCATCAGGCTAGATTGATAGAACATAAAATATATTTATTAGAACATAAAATATATTTATTTGATTAAAATTTCTGAACAAGAAAACTTACCTAAATTCCTAAAGTTTTTATTTTGAAGTTGGAGTCAGTACATTTCTACCGACTGACTCCATCCAAAATTGCTTCCGACTCCAACTCCACCACTCTGACTCCACAGCTCTGCAAAATAGCCCCACACAACGCACTTTACAAAACATTTATTATTATTATTGCTCTTCACTGCCTCCAGAATCCTCTTTTATCAAACACACATTTTCAAAACTGAGGTCTTGTTTGGCTACAGCACGTGATTCTGCCTTCAAAAAAATAATGGCGAACCTCCTTCCAGGAGATCAGTTTTGCTTGATATGGCCAGAGCTTCCAAGGGCAGTCTCCCAAACAATTCGGAATGAATTGTAGCGTGTGTTTTTTAATACCTGATCCCGTATAGTCACGTGTGCCCCGCCTTTAAAATCAAATATGTCCAAAGTAGCTTGCATGCTTGCTCCAGAATCAACGGAAAGGGAGAATGAAAAGCAGGCAAGTCCCTGGAAGCGGTTTTCTAGCGATTCCTAGAGCTCCTGGAGCATGCTGGCCCTCGCTGCCAGCCTCCAGAGGCGTGGCCGGTGTCTCTTTTTTGTCACCCAGCGGCAGGCGGGGCCGGCGGAGGCGAGGCTGCCGTATTTTCCCTGCCTTGCTCTGTGTCGCCTCCACTCAGCCTTAGCGGGCTGGAGAAGCAGTTGCCGCCGCCCATCTGCATGTGGTAGGTGAAACAGCGTTGCAGGCAATACATCGGATCAGCTGTGGAGTGGGTAAGGAAGAGCGGCCAGTTGCCTGCCAACCCTCATCTGGTGCCTGGAGCTCCCCCAAGGGCTAGGCCAGGGGTGAGGAAAGGGCGCTGCTCATCCCAGTAGGAACTCTAAGGCTGCACTTCCTTATCTCTTTGGCATGCCCAGCTTATGTGTGTGTGTCACAAAGAAAGTGCATGTTGAGGGCAGGGGCTCTGTTATACTTCCGGAGTTCCTACCTGAGTCCACTTTTTTTGCTGCCTGGTTTCTGAGCTGGGAGGCAACATCGGGGAGGCTCCTGCGTTTTGCCCAAGCAGACACTCGGGCGCTTATTGTGCAAGGCACGGACTTTTTCTAATATCGCCCAAAGTGCCGTTGAGCCTCTGTCCCTATTTTGTGTCTGTGTTTGGGTTTTGGACAAGGGAGGACAGAGGGTAGGTTTGTAGATTATTGTTTATCAAACTTTCCTGCGCATGCATGAAAAAACGCACCCTTTTCTGGAACATTTCCTTCTAAACTTGAGTTAAGATTGTTTGGAAACAGGCCTTATGTCTCAAAAACACAAAAGAGGAACAAACATAGCCAGAGCCTTTTTTTATCACGCAAGTCAATAGCGAAGTACATCCCCGCCTCTTTACCGTAGCAGTGCAGGCTTCAAATGTGGGCGAGAGAGAAGGGCGGTCCAAGGCATTGTGACTGGAGAATAATCTTCACTCGTAGACAATAGAAAGCATGTCATTTGCATTTTATTATCTGCTTTACCAGACCTTGGATGCAAATAATCCATGAACGGGTCATGCGGGTAGCAGTTTCTTATTGCATCCTTTTGTGCACGCACAGCAGGGCAGTGTAGAATAGTGGCTGATAGTCTAACTAGGCAAGATGGATACCTGTATATTTTGCCCTGCAAAGCAAATAGATTCAGGATGTGATTTTAATGGGAGGGGAGAGAGTTGACTTCTCCACTGTGTGCCCATTCCAAATTGGGACTCTGTCTGTACAGGTATTAGTCGTTTTTAAAACATGGGGGATCCTATTCACAGATCTTCCACGCCACTTCTAATTTGGCCCTGAGAGAAGAAACTGAATTAGGAAGCCACTGTTTCAAATTCATCAGTGTTGTTAGATTTTGATTCCAGTTTTGCTCAGAGCTCTTGCATGATAGTGGGGTAGAATTACCAACCAACAAGAAAAATGGCTTGCCCCCGCATTTCTTTTATGTTATCCTCCTGTTAACAGTCAGTGGGCAAGGTCTCTGAATGCACTCATGCTCAGTCCTCATGAGGATATTTTTTTGTAAAAGTTTTTTGTACATCTAGAAATCTTTATGTTCCCTGAGCCTGCTGATACCTTAGTGTCATTTTGGCTATATGAGGATACACACTCTGAAAACTGAATTTGCAATCACTGTATATCAGGGGTTCCCAAACAGTGGCCTGTGAGTTTCATTCAGGTATTCCATGGTGTATCTGTGAAGAGCAGTGGGAGTAGCCGGCACAGTGCATTAAATACTTCTATTGATTTTTAATTGTAGTTTTATTGCTGCTTTTATTTCTTATATTCTATTATTTGTTGTATTTTATATTGTATTCTATGGAATTCAAATTGTAATTTGAAAAATACAATATAAGAAATAAAAGAAAATAAAAATACAATTAAAAATCATACAGTAGAAAAATCATTAATTGGTCTGGCAAAACCCCAGCAATTTTTCAAGCGGTCCAAGGGGACAAAAATGTGGGAGCCACTGATCCCTAGTGTTGTATGATCGTGAAGCTGCTCTGGAAGAAGTCATACCATTGACCTATCAAGGGCAGTGCTTCTGCTTTGGCAGTGACTCTCCAAGGTCCCATTCAGATCCCTCTCCCATCCCTGCTATCTCAGATCCTGTAGCAGGAGATGCTGAGGCCTGAACGTGGGACCTTCTGTATAGAAAGTATGAACTCCGCTACACTGAGCTTATGACCACTTCCCCAAAGGGCTTCTACAAACCTTTGCCTTAATTCTTTCAATTTTGTGTTATGCTGGTGTTGTACAATAGAAGAGCTCACAGCTTCCAAAATAATTTTATTTTACCCTTAATATTTAATAATATGGCATTGGTCCAGTAGAGGAACTTGTCACTTTGCATTAGCTATGCCATATGCCAGGGATAGCCAGTATGGTGCCCTCTAGATGATGGTGGATTATACTTGCGTAACCATGTTGCAGTCTGCAACATCTGGAGGACACCATGCTGGCTCTCCCTGTTACATGCAATAAACATTTATACAAGCTTCTGTCTGGCATAATTACATTCCACACAGCATCAGTACGTGCAGTTAAGGGAGAACTACAAACTATTGAGGTTTGAGTACTAGAGCAGAAGAGCAGCCTCAAGGGCAGGTTTGGGTGTGCTGAGCCACAAGGGTGAAATACCTGCACAGTGTTTAATAAACTTTTTAAAACGAAAACAATGAAAATAACTCTAAAGAAAAGTAGTCAGCCTGCTTGCCATAGAGCATGGGTGTGGCATGCAAACGCACACAGACAAAATAGGCTTCTGTGGTTTCTGTTCCTCCTTTCTAAAATGCCAGATTCCAAAGTCCAGGCTTTGGTAAATCTTTTCAGGCCTCTCCCCTTTTGACAGGTGCACTTCAGTCTTGCACTTTTCCTTTAAAGACAGGGATAGAGAACCTGTGGCCCTCAAGTTGTTAGACTCAGAGCTTGGTAAAGTTACTTTTTTCGAACTACAACTCCCATCAGCCCAATCCAGTGGCCATGCTGGCTGGGGCTGATGGGAGTTGTAGTTCAAAAAAGTAACTTTTCCAAGCTCTGACTACAACTCTCATGATATGTTGCTTTTGGCCATGCTGGCTGAGGCTGTAGGGAAGTGGAGTCCAACAAATCTGGGGGCCACAGGTTCCCTACCACAACTCAAAGACAAAGGCTTCTTCTTGAAAGCCTGATCCTTGAAAATATTGTTTGAAAGGCAAAACATACTTTCAAGCTGATTTATCAGCCTTTAACTGTTACACAGTTTGAGATTTCGGGTCTCTCCAGACATCCTTTATATTGTGCATTCATGATGATTTATGCTCAGAATGTTATCGATTATATATGATCTTGCTTTCAATACTGTTTGCACCTGCAAAGATTCCAGGGCAGACGTACTGCTTCATTTCCAGTCAGTGCATGTCCTGTTGTGGCTTCCTGCTGAAATCCTGTAGCTTTTCATACCACAAATGTTCTGGTGTTTGGATTTTGTTGTCCCACTTTTTTTGTGCACAAGAGTACCTCTCCAAACAGCAACAATGTAACATTGGGGAAGCATTGCAGAACAACTAATAAAGTGGAAGAATGCGTGCACGGTCCAGTATAAATCCGCCATTAAGCCACTACTATTGCACCAGTGACACATTTCAGAATGCACACACATACGAACACACACACAAATCCAGACTGGACAGGCCCTTATGTGATAGATTTACATCTGCCTTTGCCAACTGAATGACTGAGGCAAGGGAAGGGCCATATTTAAATCATAGAGCATGTAGTTTGCATGCAAATAGTCTTTGGTTCAGCTTCCAGCACCTCCAAGTAAGGCTGGGGAAGACTCTGCAGAAACCCTAGAGAGCTGCAGCTAGGTGGACCAATGGCATTTCCTTTGCCCAAATTAAAGAAAATGGGACAGGGGATCTGAAGAAGGTCCCGCATCTGTAAATACTGCTTCTGCTTTCCTGACTGCCTGGTTTTCCCCAAGTTTTTAGTGTGTCAACCAAGCCATTCAGACATGGGGTCTATTGCTGCGTGCTTTTTAGGAAGGCGTGAGGGTAAGATATTGTCTGGGAGTGGACTCTGAAATGCATGTGTGGATTAGCATTAGGTAGGTAGGTAGGTAGGTAGGTAGGTAGATAGGTAGATAGATAGATGATAGTGCTGAAAAATTAATAAAACCTCTTTTTAAAAAAATAATTACATTGGTAAGATAAGAAATGAAGGTTAATAATTCCTTTTTCTGTTCATAGGATAGAATGATGTACCATTGTGGAGCAGAGCTGTCAGTCACCTCTTCTATTACATGTTACAAGCTATAAAGAGATTGTTGGATTAACCATGACTCTTCTTGCTACTGCTCTCTGGTGTTGCAAGCAACTGTATACATATATAGCTCATCTGTTAAAATGGTAGGTTGTAACTGGGCTGGGCTAATTTTTCCTGTGAAAGGCTATGGGGGGGGCTCAGGCAATTGCATGCGGAACCAGATCTTATGGTGGGCAGAGCCAAAACTGGGCAGAGTTTGCAGGATTGCATAGCTATTTTTCTGTGCTCCTCCACCTTATCCCTTTTCTGTCCCACAAGACACAGTAATGGCCACCAGCTTGGATGGCTTTAAAAGAAGATTAGACAAATTCATGGAGGACAGGGCTATCAATGGCTACTAGCCGTGATGGCTGTGCTCTGCCACCCTAGTCAGAGGCAGCATGCTTCTGAAAACCAGTTGCCAGAAGCCTCAGCAGGGGAGAGTGTTCTTGTACTCACGTCCTGCTTGAGGGCTTCCCCCAGGCACCTGGCTGGCCACAGTGAGAACAGGATGCTGGACTAGACGGCCACTGGCCTGATCCAGCAGGCTCTTCTTATGTCTCTCGCACATGTGTATGTACATACAGAGCAAAAGAGGAAGTGATGCCCACTGAGGCAGTCTGGAAAGCAAGAGTAGGCTCACAGCGTCCAGATAATCAGATGAAGCTGAAGGCTGAATTAAATTAGGCTGAGGATAAGGTTTCCCACCCCAGCATTATAACATAGTTATGCTTTGCTGGATCAGATGATGAGTCCATCTAGTCTAGCATTCTGTTTCTGACAGCAACTAGTCAATTGCCTCTGGAAGCTTACAAGGTATGAAAGTAATTGTTGTTTAGCCCCTTTGTTTGGTATTCAGAGGTACAAGTGAGACCTGCAATGAAATGTTGCAGTGCAGAGTGCTGTCGTTTAGGATTATGGCTACTCCACTCCATTCAATTTCCCCCTCAGTTTTTTTAAAAAAACAAAATGTTATACTTCTGCAAATATCAGGGTTCCCTGATGCCTGCTGATGACCTTCCTCTTGTCAGTAGGTGTTGCCATTATGGGTACATAAACAACAGCAATCACAGCCCAGACTTTGGAGGGAATTGCCCAGCCTGAACAACAGTAACAGAGAATTCCACATAGAGATTACGTTTTGCTATCATGTCAAATATTTATTGGTAGGATTTAATTTTCCTAATCTTTTTTGAAGAGCCATCTGAGCTAGTGGCCATTTATCATACTGTGTGGTAATGAACTATTATTTGTTTTTGTGTTACATGAAGAAATACTTTCTTCTGTCATTCACAAACTTCCTTCTAACCAGTTTCCAACAGTATAAACATTTTTTAAATATTTACCTTGCTGCAGGCTCTTTGACTACTATTCTTGTTTGGCTTTCAGGTGGAACAGATACCTGCAGAGAAAATTCACAAGTAAAATATGTAGTATTGTGTTTTTAAAAAATTCTTCATATAATGTTAAACAGATTCATTTTATTAACTAATACCTGCACTTACTTAGATAACCATAGTGTTTTGGCTGAAGTTGATCTGCTTGGCTACTGTGCAAAAGAATGGAAAGAAGAAACAGAGCAGGCCAAACAAATGAGAAAGGTAAGAATAGGAATTATAGAATCAAGCTGCCAATACAAAACTTGACTCATTGTGCATGGATGGCCAAGCAAAGTTTAACTTGCCTTTTGTGGCATTCTGTTGTTTGTATATTTGTAACACAATAATCACCTGTGATATTATACAGCCACAAGAGTGGCTGTATACTGTAGCCAGTGTAGATTTTTCACATTCCGCAATGTTAAATTGAAAATACCCCCCTTCCCATTCTGATGCTTCCCATAAGCTCATTTCAAAACACAACCTTACAAAACTTATACTCCTGAACTCAGAAACACTGCTTAACAACCCTCTCAATGTTCATGGCGATACACAAAACAGTCAGAGAGAAAAGAGAGTTCAAAGTCTAAAAAGAGAGAGAGAACCCCCAGAGCCCTTTTGGACTTTTTTCTGTCAGAGTTCTCATAATCTGTTGAAATTCATTAAAAATCAGCCATGTTCACAGAGTACCTGTAATCCTATTACTGCCCTTGCCCCATACTCTGACCTTCATCTTCTGCAGTTTAAAAGTAAAAAAACGTATGGCTGATTTTTAATTAATTTAATAAATTTTGCATTGAACTCAATGATAATTTCAGGCATCCTCAGTAAGAACCAACTGTCAGTGTTCTAAAAGCCAGACTCACAGCTGCTGGGCTTGCCTAATCAGGGGGCACACCCACACCAGACTTTGATTTCATTTGAGACAGTCATGGCTTCCCCCAGAGAATCCTGGGAAGTGTAGTTTGTGAAGGGTGCTGAGAGGAGACTCCTATTCCCCTGACAGCTCCAGTGGCCAGAGTGGTTTAACAGTCAGCCACTCTGATTGAAGCTCTGTGAGGGGGGAACAGGGTGTCTCCTAGCAACTCTCAGCACCCATCACTAACTACACTTCCCAGGATTCTTTGAGAGAAGCCATGACTGTCCAAAGTGAAATAAAGGTATGGTGTGGATGTGGCCAGGGACAGCTTTGGTTAAATTTGGGTGGGAGGCTGCATGTATGTGCTGTAGAATAAAAAGGTGGGGGAAACGCTGAAAAGCAATGATACTGTTCACAATGTTTTCCCTTTGGAAAGGAAAGGAGTTTCCCTTCTGCCAGTGCCCGCCCACCCAATCACCTCCCCTCCCACTCCTCCCCTCCCCCAGGTCAGCGTTGGACTACGACCTGGGAGACTAGGGTTCGAATCCCCAAACAGCCATGAAGCTCACTGGGTAACTTTGGGCCGGTCACTGCGTCTCAGCCTCAGAGGAATGTAATGGTAAAACCACCATGAAAACCCTATTCATAGCATCGCCATAAGTCGGGATCAACTTGAAGGCAGTCCATTTCCATTTTCAAACATGATTGCACAGAAATAAATCCCATTGAACTCAAAAAGTATGCAAATTATCAAACCCACCCTTCCTTCCCCTCCCTCCTATCCAGAGTTTGGAAGATTACTTGTAAAAAGTAATAAATTACAAGTACATGGCCCAAAAAGTTGTAATTACCGTTAGCAATTACAATTGCTCTGAAAGTAACTGATTACTTTACTTTTCTCAAAAGTAATCACTACAATTGCATTTCAGTTACTTTTTAAAAAATGCCTACAAGGTGCTGGTCTTGGCTGCACATCTAAGTAGCCTAAAACAACATTAACAATAAACACACACATACACAGGTAGTAGAATATATGCTCAGAGGCACATGTTACCAAATGCTTCTAAGCTACACAGGAAGTGGATTGGACTGTGAAAGACCAACCCAAATTGTGTTTGCATTTTGACAAATTTGTAGGTCAGTACAATATCTCCGAGAGGAGGTCAGGTCTCCTGCTCCCCTTGTGCATTCACTATAGCTGCCCAATTTCCCTGCTTTCTAAAGTTTGATAGAAATATCTGTGGGTATAGGTACGTTCTTAAACTACAAGGGTTTTTGCCTATTAATGATTAAAATAAAATTTGGTACTTGTGTACAAAGCACAATTCCATGTTCTATAGTAAAATTTCAGCATGACTCCTGTACCATTTTCAAAGCAGGGAGGAAATTGCAAATTGTAATGCAGTATCTGCCTTGAAGTTTGAAATATCACAATTAAAGTTGGCATGCACATTTAGGACACAGTGGGTTTGGGTCAGATGTAATTGTAAGCTATGCTTTAGTTTTACCAGAACAACCCAGTTCATGCACTCACCGCTTTGTGTGACAGTGGGGAGATTGAAATCTTCCACTTACAGTATTTGAATAAATTGTGATTTTTTGTTGCATCCTAACTGGAGAAACTGGTTTAGTCTAACTGTGGTTATTTCACAGGAACCAGGATTATATTGGTTTCAGATCCTGATTTGTTAATGGACCAGAGTTAGAATAAACCACATTTTCCCAAGATCAAACATAACTAGAAATTGGGTTTTATTTGAAAGGTGAAGCTCTGCTCCTCTCACATATTAAGTTGTTATTGATGATAATGATGATAATTATGGAGGAGAAGAGAGCAAAGGGAATACAATTGCAAGACTCTTTGCAGCTTGTTCTTATACTACTAAACCACACCAGTGTTTTAAGTTCAAAACTCAACGCAGCCCTCCTCCCCAATAAGCTTTTAAAGGCACCAAGATTTACATGCCAGTTGAGCCCCTACATCCATTTTCAAAGGGAAAGACGCAAAATTGATCATCATGTACTATCCACGGCAATGTCTCTATCTCCAAAAATTGCTTTATTTATTGGTACATAGATTTATAATAATTAAAATCGAACTCCAATTTAAGACCTTAAAATGCTTCCAAAATACGTGATTTTGCTATTATTATTACTAGCTGGCTTTCTACTAGTGCCTTGTATTGTGTATTGCTTTGCTTTGCTTGCTGCCTGCAGTCTTATTTGTTGCATGTAAAGATGTTGGTTGTCCAAGGCTAAGCTGTATTAAAATTAGCCTCAAAGGTGCTACTTTATTCAGACTTTGAATAAGTGGTACCCCAAGGTTAACATGGCTGCCTTACGTCTTTTTAAAAAAAATCTGGTTAGATCCTATCAGTCACAGAGACAGCAGACAGAACATAGGAAAATTCAAAGGAAGGAGAGTTCTCAGTGTCTAGAATCTCAGGGATTCAGGTATTAGTTTATTTAATTAGGTGTGTTTGATCATAAAAAGACAGAGTTGAAAGATTTTATTATCTATTAACTCCTGCTCACACATATTTCTGGCAAATGACATGACCTTGTTGACGTGATAATGCATACAACTGAAAGAGAGATCTCGGCTAGTGTCTTTTGAGAACAGGACATAAATAAGTGGGACCTGCACTAAATTGTTACAGTGTAGAGTGATCTTGTTCAAGTCAGGATGTCCCATTCCATTCCACCTCCCAGTTTTCTGTCCCCACACTGCCGACAGACCAGCAGCATTCTGTGGCCACTGGGCATGTTCAGTCCTCTATTGAGCAGCTTGCAGGGGATTTGGCTCCTTAGTTTTTTCCCCAAAAGATTTTTTTAGACTTCTGCAAACCTTGGGGTCCCCCCCGAGCATGCTGTCTCATTTCTCATTGGCCCCAGTTGGGCTGTGATCCTGTCAGCACTCACCAGCTCAATTTGCTATTAAACAGAGTGATACTATGATACTTGATTGTTTTGTTAGATTTAGCACATATGACCTTGCTGAAATAGTTGATCTGAAATTGTTTTGTTTATGTTACATCCATGAGCTAATGATCATGCCTTCAATATCAAGTCGAGTTCATTGTGTGGAGTTTTCTAAACGTAATTAATTCAGCATAAGTCTAAAGAAAGACTTCTTTAGAAATATATTAGCCTTCATGCTTGTCACTAAAGGACCATTTTCTGCCACATGAACCTGTCTACCCGCCAAGATACTCATCAGTTCCATGTGCCACCACACCAGGGGTGTGATTGGTGCTGATATAGAACAAGGCCTTGTAGAGGCACGTAGGTTTTTGTCCTCCTCTGAAACATCCATCTGGTCCCACATTATAGGCATTCTGATGCACTGAACATTGTTTTGTTTCATCTTCTTTTATTTCTTTGCTTCTTTTGGTTTAAAGTGATTTTTTCCTAGTTTGCTGCTTTGTAGTTTTGATCCTGCATTTCTGGCATTTTTCTGCATAGGTTTTATCAAAGTTTTATACATTGCTTGATTTATGTTTTTAGTATTCTTATTTTTGCTGTGATCTTTTTATTTTGTATGCTGCTTTGAAGGCCTTTTTTGGCAGAAAAGGTGGCCTAAAACCTTAAAATAGAACAAGTAAATGATTCCCAAGCTGCTGTATTGACAAGCGAGTCCTGGGGCTGGAATCAATACTGTACCTTCATCCATGAGCTGTAAATCAGTGAAACCTGCAATCTTCAGAAGTTAAAGAAATGGCCAGCTATTATCAGCTATTTACAATAGTCAATGTATAGCTGATGGATACCATGACCAAACTTTGACAAATGAAAATATGTGTAGAATCAAATTAAGTTTTAATTAGTATTTTCCATAAGCTGCTTATGCAGAAAAAATCTTCCTGAAATACTGTTTTTTTCTATAGCACTTTTCAGTGTGTAAAATATTTTACAATTCTCTCTTCATTTTTCCTCAAGTTGAGAGGTAATTATGATAACCTGATCAAGGCTACCTGTAAATAGCAAGACGTGTTGTTCGGCCCATATTTTCACAATAGAAAACCTTCTCAATCTGCTGCTGGAGATTCTTTTTAAGATCTCTTCCTCATCTAGTGTTCATTAGGCAGGGGCTCTTCTCCAATGAGAACAATGATATGAGTAAATGGGGCCTGTGTTACTCTCCCACCCAGCATAGGGGTGGCCTTCAATTGTTCGCTATATAAGAGTAGATGACCTCAGACATCTAGCTACAGGTGGCTACTCACCAGGGCTATTTCCTCAGAACAGATTTCTACCTTTTTGGAGGTAATGAATTCAGATTTGACTTGCAGCCACTTCTGATGTAGCTTCTGGCATTCCAAGATGGTCTATTAAAACAAGTGCAGGGCTTTCCTCTTTTGGAAATGCCTCTCAGGGCAATTCCAACAGCAACCTTCCCTACCCCGGTGCCCTTCAGTTCTTAAAGGATTGCAGCTCCCATCATCATGGCCAGTTATCAGGGATGGTGGGAGTTGTAGTCCAACAATATCTAGAAGTGGCAGGTCAGAAAAGCCTGCCATGTGGTATCTGCAAAGCGTTTCCCTGTGTGTAGTTCAGGGTGTGTGTGTAAGCCATTAGGCCAGTTTTGGGAACCTTTAACCCTCCAGATGTTGCTGAACTACAACTCCCATCAACCTCAGCAAGCATGGCCAATATCTAGAGAAGATGGGAGTTGCAGTTCAGCAACATCTGGAGGGCCTAAGGTTCCCTACACCTGGACTGTAGGCAATAGATTTATTGAAATGCAAAGGTGCTGTGTGAGAATACAACTGTGCTGTTGTACAGCTAGCTCCTACTGTTTCATTGAGAATTCAAGTGGAGGACTTCTCCCATGGGTCGTGTTCCATTGGGCATCTCTGACTGCTTTCCATTCTGGTGCTGTTAATGGCACCCAAAATTTACCCCCTGACCTAACCTCATGATCAAGCTACCTGTGATATTCTTCTTTAGAATGGTCTTTGAACGGCTGCTCCAGCCAATAATTTGTTCCCATCCAGAATTCAGAAAATATAATTCCCTGTTAATTTTGTATTTTTCTTTCTCTTTCTTTTTCCTTTAAGGCTTATGAAGAGTTGTTTTGGAGATGCCATGTGAAATATATACGACAAGTCAGGAGAGATAACTACTGTGTGCTGAGAGCTGTGTTGTTCCAGATTTTCAACCAAGGTATTCCTCCTCCATCATGGACAAAGGCAACAGATGTCCTAAAGGTATATACAAGGTTAATGATTTTCAGCTATATCTTATTCTCAGTTTCTGGTTAATGGTAACATTGGAGACAGATGTTGAGGGCAAGCAAAGTTGCACTAATACCACATACCTGCCCAAATTTCAGTCTGGATGAGAGGGCCAGGTCACATCCACACCAGACATTTATTCCACATTAAACAATCATGTCCCAAAGAACTCTGGGAAGTGTAGTTTGTAAAGGGTACTGAGAGTTTTTAGGATACTGTTATTCCCAACACAAAATTCCAATTCCCAGAATTCTCTGGGAAGAGGGGCTGACTGTTAAACTACTCTGGCCATGAGATCTCTGTCAGGGGAATAGGAGTCTCCTAATAACACTGAGCGCCCTTCACAAACTACGCCTCCCAGGATTCTTTAGGGGAAGCCATGACTGTTTAAAGTGGAATAAATGTCTGGTGTGGATGTGGCCCCAGTGTCACAACACTGGCTCTCTCATTCAGACTGGAATCCTAAAATTTCCACTGAACTCCTCCAGTGAAGCTCAAGTTACTCCCTTTTCTCTTTCAGCTCCCCGAGAAGCTACTTTATTCACAAGGGTGTAACTGGATCCAGCAATATAGTTTCGGATCAGAACAGTACACAGGATCCAATACATTAGGGAAATTACGCAGATGTATTGAAACATTAAAAAGTCAGGTGAGTGGGAAGATATTAATAGGATAAATGAACTGTAAAGGGGAATTGCCCATTGTCACTATAGTACCATCACATTATGGAAAAATATTAGGGTTGTAACCTCACAAAGGAAACTGCCTTATAGCAGGTCAGACCATCAGTCTGTTAGAGTTCTCTTTTAACCCTACCTGGTCATTGAACCTAGGACCTTCTACATACAAAGCAGATACTATATCACTGAGCAAATGGGGAACAGGGAATCTTTAATTTGTTTAATCAATAGATCAGTTAACTAAAGCTCTTGATGACTAATTAGTGGGAGGGGTTTTAATTGGAGAGGATAAATTTTATATTATGGACTCGTGAATTATAGTAAAGGCATTTATTTTGGGAAGATACTGTGGTTCTGTAATAAACAGTGAACATTTCATTCAGTATCTCAGAAAGGCGTCTATATTGAGTTTCAAGTGATCTGCAATTTATTTAATTGGTGTGTTCTTTTAAAGCAGAGGATTAAATCCATCAGACCCTTTTTTCAATTGACTGACAGCCATAAAGGAAATATTTTGCCTATGGTTCTGTCATACAGTACTGGGATTCACAAAGTTTGATCATTTTTCATGATAGAAAGGTGCTCATTTCATTGACAGTGTTTGGAAGAACATTAGCACTTCTCTTCCATTATTTGCAATGCATTGTATACTATCCTTCAGATACACGATCCAGTGTAATGACAATGGTGGACCAGTAGTGATACGACATGTAAAGATTTCAGTGTTTAATTACCCCCCTCTATAATCCTTCCCCTCTATAAAACCCAGTATCCTGCTGTCTATATGCATTCTAATAGGATTCAGCTGCATGATGAACTTGGACTTCTTAAAATTAATTGTATTTATTGCATCCTCCCCCAAAACTTGAGGAATTTTAGTTTTATGAGAGTATGTGTTTGTTTGTTTGGTACTGGGGGAGAGAAGAGTGTGGGGGATGGACAACCACCAGCCCATGCAGAAAGCATCCTACTTGCAGTAGTTACATGTTTTAAAAAGTCCTGAGGCACAAGGCATTACAATCCCCTTGACTGCTACCTTAAAGGATACTGTTTGTTTTTCAAACTTGATAACCCATATTTAAGGGCAACTACTCAGAGCAGATAATGTTCAGTGAAATGACTGGCTGAACCCCCCCCCCCCCGTGTGTGTGTGTGTGAGAGAGGGAGAGGGAGGGAGGTGCAAAATATTTATCTGTTCGGTTTTCCAGCCAGTCAGCCACATTCTCTATCAGGATACTTCATTCCATTCTTCCTTCCCCCACATCTTTATCAAGATACTCCATTCCATTCTTCCTTCCCCCAGTTTTCCATTATTTACCCCAGCAGCCACTCAGCATTTGGTGACCAATGAGCATGCTCAGTCCTTATTGGGCCATTTGTTTTTTGTCCCCTTCCTGGTATGTTTTTGTTGTTGTTGTTGCTTTGGTGCTGTGCTATCCTTGGGATTTACCAAACATGTGGATATCTCACTGTTATGTATGGATGGTGCCATTCTGGCTACATAAGAACCAGAATTTAGAGAACCTGAGTTTGCTATCAGTATATATTATATTGAAGATACTTTGGCCAAAATAAAACTGCTAGTTAATATTTAACTGTTTTATTTCTAGCAACAGCCTCAAGCTAACTTTTTATTGTTCCATACATTGTAGTGGATGGAAGTCAGTAGTATTAAAGACCACTATGAAAGAGGGAATCTGTGCAATGCCCTTTTTGCTGATGAAAGTTTGGAGCACAAACTGTATGAGGCCATAAAATTCATCATGCTTTACCAAGTAATAGAAGCCTATGAATGCTTGAACAACAAGCAGGAGTGCCTCCCGAGATTTTTTAACCACCTTTTTGTGCGTGATACCTCCTTGGACCCACTGAGCTACATGATGAATCATCTGAATTCCATAGGGGACAGAAGAACTCTTGATCAGGTAAATATGAGCTGAAAAACTAAATGCAAAGCTTCTGTGGCGTTCTTGAAAAGTGTAAAATACTGCAGTACTTGGATGTGTTCATGAGGTTAATGTATTTCTATCCACATTAAGAAAACAAATACAGGCATACCCCGCTTTAACATACGCAATGGGACCGGAGCGTGTATGTAAAGTGAAAATGTACTTAAAGTGAAGCAATTATCTGTGCATGTACTGCACTGCAATCGCCACTAGATGGCAGCGGCATCATGCCATTAAGTGTCCGTAATTGCAAAGTGTGTATGTTAAAGTGGGGTATGATGGCGAATGGAGCATGTACGTTATAGCGAGGCGACGTTAAGTGAAGTGACGTTAAGCAGGGTATGCCTGTACTAGGACTAGTCTGTGTGCAGTAAGAAAACAAAAAAATCAGAATTATTTGCCAAGAGGGAACCAGAATTGTGCTTCTGCTTTTGTATCTTTTGTCTTAGGGAAGGGGCAAGAATGATGCAGGGCCCTGAAGCTTCATCTCCTAACCACTGGAAACCTTATTATATCTAAGATTTCACAAGACATTACCCATGAATTTTCAAGCATATCTTCATAGCCATATGGATCGCCTTTCGTTTTTAGAAAGAAAGAGAGCACATTTTCTTAGCAAGCTGAATCCTGATATTTATTTGAAACATTTCTATCTGGCCTTTCCTCAGAAAAACTCAAGGCAGCTAACAACAGTGTTAAAACCATAAATTAACAGTTTAAAACATCCCTTACAATGTCAATACTAAAACAGCAGCAGGAAATAAATACAGCAACTTTTTTAAAAAATCAAAATTTAGAGACAATTAAAATCACTTCAGTAAAAGCAATTTACAACCCAAATGCCTTCCTGAAAGATTTTCTTTGCCAACTTATGAAAAACCATTGAAAAAGAGGCAAGACAGGTTTCCCTTGGAAGGGAATACTAAAGCCTAGGCACAGCCACCAAAAAGACCTCCTCCCTTGTCCCATCTCAGTGTGTATTTGTGGATGATGGGAAAGACAGGAGGGTCTGTGATTTAGTCAAACATTACATGTGAACTGAGCCATTAGATTCAGATGTGGCACCCATCTGTTTTGACATCACACGACTGAGCCCTTCCCTCCCCAGTTTACATCATGTACTCCACTTTTATGAGTTACTTGCTGATGTAATGGCAAACTTTGTGTATGTGGAATTAAACTGGGGAGGCGGGAAAAACATCTGGTTCAGCCATGTAATGCCAAATCGTGGCTTGATATTCCATGTGAGCTGACCTATTGTGGCTACAATTTTCCCATGCAAAAGGTTAAGAAAGATGCTGCATCTCTTAAGACTGAAGAATTATAAATAAATACTTGGGGAAGTTCCAAATTATCATTCATATACACATTTCCCTCAAGACAGATTTAAATTGCCAGAAAGAGGCATGGGATATATCTTTTATTCCCAGATCTACACTTGTTGTATTTGGTAAATTTCTTTATTGCCTTAAATGTTTTGGTTACTTCATTTGCTGATTTGGCCCCAAACAAGTATCATGTTCACATTCAAACAAACTTAATTTGTGTGTCATTCTCATCTTTTCTGCTCCACAGGTTGAAATATTTCTCCTTGGGTATTCTCTTGAAGTAAAGATAACAGTTTACAGGTTGTGCAAGTTTAATTCAGAAGTTTTCCAAGAAAGCTATTCGGATGTGTATCAGAGGGACTGGCAGGAAGTTTTCCTTCTGACTGAAGATGACCGTCACTATCACATCCCTATTATCAGGATATAAAACTGATTTCTGGGGATGCTTTCAAAACTGTCTGATATCAGATTCCCCTGCTGAAGAACCATACAATATCCAAACAATGTTTTAAGAGTCACCAGAGTGCTGGGCTTAAAACACAACTTCAGATCCCCACTCAGATATAAAGCTCACTAGATGGCTATGATCCAGGCTATTTCTCAGCTTAAGTTACCTCACAAGGTGTAGTGAGGGTAAAATGATTTAATCCTATATAGCCCACTCTCAAGATGTCACAAGCAGTGTGCTTAAAGTACAAGCTGGATATGAGGCCCAATTCACAAAATAATGTTTTTATGTGCTTTTCAAGATCAGTTCACATTGGGTATATTATATAGACTTGTAAACTAATAGCCATTCCTTTTCCCAGGAAACTAGCTCTGAGAGAAGTGGACTCTGAAAGATAATTCTCAGCAGCATCTCCAAGTGATAATTTGCAGGTAAACCTGCAATGTGAAATTCATATATAACTGATCTTAAGTTGGCAATGTGAACAGGCCCTGTGATACTATGGTCTATGGATGCCTTAGTTTTGTTTATACCAATCACTGTTGATCGATACCAGTGCTTTTTTTGGTAGGTACTTGTATTCATATATAGAAAAAAGTGCTATGTGTGCCAGCACACAGTGGTTGCCATGGGCAGCAAAAACAGGACCAATGAGTACTGTCACAAAAAAGTACTGATATAGTCTCCAGTGTAGTCTACCCTGCAAGCCCCTGTTTATTTAACAGAGAAATAAGGACTGAGGCCCTGCACATGTGGCTGTAGCAGACACTGGCTATCAGGTATATCAGGTCCTTCAGAAACCTCAAAGTATTCTTTAAAACCATGTCTTTGATGTGCAACTAGAAGGCCTTTTCATGTATTACATTGTAGAAAACTAGAGTTTGTCATTGAACGTATAGTGAGTCCTATCTCCCCAGCAACTGTACCTGTTTCATACTTGTATTTGCCATATTAACAATGTACATTCTGTGTAAAATGATCCAGAGACTACAATTACATTGGCCCACACCATGCTGGAAAAAATATGGCAGACAGATGTTGGGTTGCCACCTCAAAATAAAGAAGCTGGGAAGAGTCATTTTTTTCTCCACAAGCGTACCATTTCTTAAATTTCCTGCAGCTGACCCAGAATGTCATGTGATCATCTGGGTTATTATTGTGAGAATTATCATGCTTCTACAGTTTTGAATAGGATATTTTAATATATCCTATGTAGTAAAATTGAAATCATTGCAGTTAGCCATCATTCAAGCTGTGTATGCTCCAAGTGCTATCCTAAGAAAAGTAGAAGCCTGCCACCTGTGTAAATTATTCAAATTAAGCAGATCTGTCCTGTTCTGCTTTTTCTGCTTTTGCCAGAAAACTGCCCCTGTGACTTCTGAGATTTTACCAGACATCACCTACACACTTTCAAACATACATTCACAGCTATGAGCACTAGTAACCTATTCTATTATTATTATTATTTAAAGCTGAGATTCTCACAATGCTGAATTCTGCAGCCAAAACTCGCACTTTTTGCACTCATGTGGAATCACAGTGTATGCAGAGCCCAGGCCATATTCTTTTTAAGAAGAGTAATTACGTCTATCTCAAAATAATTAATACCATATTCCTTTTAGAATATACTAAAATGTTTATAACTTGCATTGTTTTGCAAAAAAATTAATCATCTGATTTTAGAATACCTAGCAGATTCCATACTGATTAATTTTGTTGAAGAATGATTGTAAATCACTTAGGAGCTTTACATTAGTGTTCTTTAGTCATCCTCGGAAAGAACATATTAAGCACTGTGTGCTTTCAATAACAGAGTCTGAATTCATTTGTATTGCAAAACAATTTTTCTTTCAAGTTCCTATATATAAGTGTGTGCATACAAAACCCTGAGATCAAAATGAGTAGTCAAGTACTTCAGTTGAGTCCTGCAGTTGTATTGATTTGTTGTCTTCTCTAAGTTTCAAGTTTAGCACCCTCTACTTGCTTTAATAAATATATTTATTATAAAATTACCAATTCCCTGGTGCTACACTTGTACTTGGTACTTGATAATTGTAAACCCTGAGGCAAGTCTACCTAAAACCTGACTCAAACAAGGAAGCAAGGAAAGAACAGAAACAATCAGCCCATCTCCTGAAGAGGAATTTAGCAAACCTCCACAGACGACACCCGCCCAGAACAGAATTATATTTCTCCACACTTTCCCAGCTTAAACCCTGAACCCTAACTTCAACGGTGCTTTTGAAAGGCATTCATACTTGGACACTGATAAGTGGCATGGGAGGGAATTTCATAATTCCACCAGGCAGCTACTATGCATTTAGATGTATATTTGTTTCAAAGTTGTTACAGTTAACATGTAGTGACTTAGGACTTGGTTAGAATTAGCTATACTTTAAAAACAATCAGAAGAAGAAAAAGCATTGAAATGTTGGATCTAGCGGATGACCTAATTCTCACTGAAATTATAAACCTGTGTCCCAAGTTGCCATTCTTCAGAATGCAGGTCGGAATTCACATTATGGGCCTATTTATTTACATTGTATGATGCCATCCATGACTGTTGTACTTTACAGACAGATCCCTGCCCTGAGGAATTTGTAATCTAAAATTGGACACGGGAAGGGAAGTGGAGGCAAGGATAAATGGAAAGAATATATGTGATTATTTCTGTTATATAGGCTTGGTTGCAGTCTTCGTTGTAGTAGGGCATAGGAACTAAATGGATGTGCCAAACCCTTAATGAGAAAGGTGGCTTGGGGGGAGGGATTTGAAGGAAGTGAAGTGAGATGGCATCATGCAGGTGTTCATGGAGGTCATTCCAAGCATAATGGACAGCCAGGGAGAAAGAAAGAAATGGAAGACCTTTGGACAGCTGAAGGTGGGGAAGCTAGAGCATTGTTCTTTCATGTTTAAAAGAATTCCACAGAATGCTGGCATGTCAGAGAAAAGGCTAGACTAGAACTCTTTCCTGTGGCATGCTAGTTTTCTATATGGAAGATTGGTCTTGGTCATTTGTATGGCTGGGCATTCAGTCATATGAGTCATCTTGAAACTGCCATCTTGAAACGACACAGTCCAGACACAGGCTTATCACCTCAGTGTCCTCAGGCCCAAGTGTCCTAAGTGGAGGTGAATGTTAGGCAGTCTTGTGTTAACAAAGGTAAGAGGAAAATAAATACATAGCAGCCAGAGCTTGGAAAAGTTACTTTTTTGAACTACAACTCCCATCAGCCCCAGCCAGCATGACCACTGGATTGGGCTGAGGGGAGTTGTAGTTCAAAAAAGTAACTTTTCCAAGCTCTGATAGCAGCATAGTTATCCCTGGAAGTTGGCTAGGATTCATTGGGTAAGTGTGTAGGGAAGAAGTGGGAAATCAGGTATGGAAGGGGAGGATTCTGTATACTGCAGTAACCATGGCAGACAGAGAGCAATTCAAAAAGGCAGAATTCTAGTTAAGGAGAGAGGTCTGAGCAAGACAGAATTAGATTTGCAGAAATAGACTATTTCTCTGCAGCGCTGGCAGTGTGCGAGTCCATGGTTTTGGTGTTTCCTGGTGTATGCAAAGAAAGAAGGTGGAGATGAGACTCGGGCATAATAATTTTTGCTTATGGACTAGGAACACACACAAGTGTGAAGGCAACTGACCAGAAGACTCTTCGTTGTACCTTACCCTGGATTTTCACAAGTTCATATAGTCAGAATGAACATGAAGGAAGCATGTCCTCATGCTGGAATTAGTTGCTGTCATGAGGGAAGAAAGAAATAGCCATTCATTTCACACTAATTGATACAGCACTCCTTGTTAAAGCTTGAGCTTTAAAATGCAAAAGTTTTGAATGTCTGGAATTCCAAATGTTCATCACCACCTAATTCAAATTCAAATCCCCAATTGGACCCATCAGCTGTCATCTTAGGTCCCTTGGTTCTTCCATTTGCATTAGCTGACCTTAATAAATTTTACATCACTATCCTTCTCCCTCTTCCACCCAAAGCTTACCTTCTAGGCCCTTGCAATATCTTTTCATTCTGGCCGGTATTAAGTGCCATTTCTGTCTGTTCTTTTTCCGCAGTCACATTGTTCTGTCAGCATGCACGTTCGCTACATGAATTTAGATGAAGGCATTTGCACCCCACAGTAGGAGACATCCACAGCATCTACAGCCTACACTTGAGCTAGGTAAGCTCTGAAGTATCCTTCAGGTCCCTCTGTCTCCATGGAAACCAAACACTCCATATTATGACATACGACCTGACGCTGTAAAGCATAAGCCACTGCACCGCTTGGGGTGGTAAAGACACACCAAGTAACAGCTGTGAGGTATTTATTAAACAGGGCAGATGAAAATTAGGAAAAGAGGCGAGTGAAAGGGAATACCCTCCTCAACTCTCCATCTCCTTTTTCTGTTCAAAACAAAAACTCTCCCCAGATTTTGCCCAATTCTATTTATTATTAATTTATTTAGTACATATATACTGTTGTCCATACTAGAGTCCTCAAAGTGGCTCACAACATTTCTTTAAACACAACAGAGACAAAGAACCACATGCTTAGCAGACAAAACAAGCCAGCCCCGCAGGAGTAGGCACCAGATGTTCCTACTCACAGGACAGTTGCTGTATATTGGTTCTGTGGAGGGAGAGGAAGAGACCAACTGGAGCAGGCTCTGATGTTGCCTCTCCCTGCCTGCCTCTCTCCTTGCTTTGGGGGTTTTCCTTTTTTTTATTGCTTGCTTTTTGCCCCTGTCTCCCAACAGATGCTGTGCCTCAACAATCAGGGCCTGTGCCAGAGGGTGGCCAGGTTTGGCCCTGGCCGAGGGACCCTCCTTAGGGTGGGAGGGTGGGACTCCCATTCCGTGATCCACAACAGCGTCAGGTCCTGCAACCTGACCCTGCCACGGATCGCAGAGAGGCAGCTCCCAGGCACCCTCCCCAATACAGACAGCGCGGGCTTCAATAAGGCCACCTGTATGCCCCATTTATCTCTCCTGTCAGTTTGAATGCTATGCATACGTGACTGCCATCACCCAAAATGACAGCAGAGGCTTCCCTAGGGGGCTAACGTCCCACCACCATCTTGGTTGATGGCAGGCATGCGTGTTATGCGTGCATATCATTCACATGACACAAGAGGTAGGTGGGGCGGGTGGGCTTATTAGCCCTGCACTGCCTGTATTATTTATTTATTATTTGATTTATATCCTGCCCTTCCCAGTAGGAGCCAGGCAGCTATATGGGGGGACTGCTATGCTGCTGTGGGCCCACAGCAGGCTGGTGCCCAAGAGCCCAATCATGCCTGGTGCCAGCCCTGTCATCAATCCTTGTGCATTGTCATTACCAACCAAGTGCAAAAAAGAAGCATTTTTCACTTTGGTTTAAAAACAACAACATAGTGGTGACAATCTCTTAACATATTTTGCTGTTCTTTTGCGGAGTGAATTTCTTATCCAGTAGTCAGAATGACACAATTTAACACTAGAGGGCAGTAGAGAACCATAACACTACACGAGAATATTTATTTATTTATTTATTTATTTATTTATTTATTTATTGTATTTGTATACTGTCCCATAGCCGAAGCTCTCTGGGCGGTTTACAGTAACTAAAAACATTTAAAAATATACAACTTTTTAAAATATGGGAATGATTTTTCTGTCCTGTTTTCTACAGTTCTGTATAGTAGCCAAAAATAAAACCCATATTTTGGCTAATGTGGCCAACAGGTAAAATAGGATTGTGAAGATCCGCAGGAGATTGCCTTGGGCTGAATGGCTCCTACCATCACTATCCTTTTAAGAAGGCCCCAATCCACCTCTATAGGGGCACCAACTCAATCAGCCAAACCAAGAGATAGGTGGGGCAGGGAGCAATGCCAACTCTAACCCAAAGCCTAGGCTGCCATACCTGATTACCTGGAAGTAAGCCCTATTCAACACAAGGAGACTTACTCCTGAGTAGACATGTATACCATGTACTGTAAGTCAACCATATAGTGAATTCTTAATTAGTCCCTGGTTTTTAGTTCCTGCAAAGCAACAGACATGCCTAAGTCTCTTTGCAAAGTCAGAAGCAAGAAAAAGTGCACTTAAAAGGGAAGGCAAAGCAGCAGCTGTTTAGGGCCTGAGGGATTCTGTTGCCTGGTATCCAAACAACTCACTTATCAATCACAACTCTGATTTCACTCATTGGCTAATAAGGGGACCGGTAGGCTGGCTCATTTCACTTAAATCAGTTAGAAGGGTAATTGCACATTTTGTTCCATAATTTTCTTTCTAGGAGGGCTAGAGACTTACTTTTTTTAAAAAAAAAATGAAAGCTCAGAGTCTGGGCTACCTGTGAGTAATGGACTGGCAACTGCCAGAACAGATGCTAATTTGAGGCTTAAGCTGGCTGTAAAAGTCCTGTCTCACTAACATTTTAGGATTCTTTGAGAGTGTCACCAAGCATATAAAGAGATCCAGTTAAACTTTCAAAATGCTTTCAACAAGGTACTTCACCAAAGACTCCTGAGTAAGCTTAGCAATCATGGAATAAGAGGAGAGGTCCTCTTGTGGATCAAGAATTGGTTAAGCAGCAGGAAGCAGAGGGTAGGAATAAATGGACAGTTCTCCCAATGGAGGGCTGTCAAAAATAGAGTCCCTTAAGGACTGAGATTAGGACCTATGCTTTTTAACTTGTTCATAAACTATCTAGAGAAAGGGGTGAGCAGTGAGATGGCTAAGGTTGCAGATGATACTAAATTGTTCAGAGTTGTTAAAACAAAAAGGGATTGCAAAGAGCTCCATAAGGAACCCTCCAAACTGACTGAATGGGCAGTAAAATGGCAAATGAAATTCATTGTAAACCAGAGCTTGGAGAAGTTACTTTTTTGAACTACAACTCCCATCAGCCCCAGCCAGCATGGCCACTGGATGGAGCTGATGGGAGTTGTATTTCAAAAAAGTAACTTTTCCAAGCTCTGATGTAAACAAGTGTAAAGGTATGCATATTGGAGCAAAAAATCGTAATTTCACATATACACTCATGGGGTCTGAACTGGCAGTGACTGACCAGGAACGAGACCTTGGGGTTGTAGTGGATAATTCGATGAAGATGTCAACCCAGTGTGCAGCAGCTGTGAAAAAGGCAAATTCCAGGCTAGGAATCATTGGGTAAGGTATTGAAAATAAACCTGCTGATATCATAATGCCATTGTATAAAACTCTGGTTCTGATTTCCTCATCTCAAAAATGATATTGTGGAGTTGGAAAAGGTTCAGAAAAGGACAACCAGAATGATCAAGGGGATGGAGCAACTCCCCAATGAAGAAAAGTTGCAGCATTTGGGGCTTTTTAGTTTTGAGAAAAGGTGAGTCAGAGGAGACATGATAGAAGTGTATAAAACTATGCATGGCATGGAAAAAGTAGATAAAGCTTTCCTTCCTCTATCATAACACTAGAACTGGTGCATGTTGGATGGTTCAGGACAGACAAAAGAAAGTACTTCACACAGTGCATAGTTAAACTATGGAATTAACTCCCACAAGAGGCAGTGATGGCCACCAACCTGGACAGCTTTAAGAGAAGATTAGAGAAATTCGTGGAAGATAAGGCTATCAACGGCTACTGGACATGATGACTATGCTCTGCCATCAGATTCCAATGCAGTAGGCTTCTGAAAACCAGTTGCCAGTAACTGCAGGAGGGGAGAATGCTCTTGCACTCAGGTCCTGCTTATGTATTTTCCATGGACATCAGGTTGGCCAGTGTAAGAACAGGACGCTAGACTAGATGGGCCACTGGCCTGATCCAGCAGGCTCTTCTTATATTCTTAAAATGTATCCTTGGGAGGCTGGAAGAGAAGAGCCTGCTTATTAGCTAGGCCTGCAGCTCAACTGTAACAGAGTCTAAACCAATCACGGTAAGATAAAATATATCTTTATATCTGGGCAGCAATAGAGATAAGATTGGCAAAGCAGTCAAGTAGCCCTAGTTCCAGAGTTTACTGTAAGGAGAGAAGAAACAGGGAAGGCTTTAAGGAGGGCTTCTGTGGCAGAGTAGATGGCCTGTTATTGTCAGAGAAAGAACTCTACCCCCACCCCCAGAAAGAGTTCAAGTAGTGAGTGAGTGAATGTGTAAATACCTCCTAAGATTTTAGGGCAAGGTGTCTACTGGAGAATAATTTTCCTCAGGGAAAGGCGCAGAAGTGGTGTGAGGCCAGACCTTAAGGGAGGAATCCTTCCTGAGTGAGTAACAGAGAAGGCCTGCAGGAGGGCACAAGACGACCTGTGAGGCTGAGCCCCAGAAAGCAGAAAGAAGCTCTCCCAGAAGGTGGTTGAATTTTGGAGGAGGCACTCAGGAGAAGCACAACTGTTCCCTTATCCCCATGGAAGAAAAAATGAAGCACATTATCCCAGGGCAAGGAGGAGCTGCAGGTGAGAATTCTCACATATAGGCTGTCCACACAAAGGAAGGCCCACTTCTCTGCCACCATCGCATCCTCAAGTAGCCGTCCAGTGGAGCTTGGGAACGGGAACGGTCTTGGGAACGGTTTCAGTTGATGCAGCCTGATGACATGGACAAGGTGCTTGACCCTTGCCCTTCTTAGCTTATTAAAGTTTGCTGAGGGGAGTGGATCGAGTAGATCCAGGGTGTGGTAAATGCATCATTGTGGAAGGGAGTGGTTCCAGCCACTCTGAAAGAGGTGGTGGTCTGACTGCTCCTGAAAAAGCCCACCCTGGACTCATTGGTTTGCAACAACTACTGCCCGGTCGCAAATACCCCCTTCTTTGGTAAGGTGATTGAGAGTTTTGTGGTGCAACAATTGCAAGTACTCTTGGATGAAACAGATTATCTTGACCCATTCCAGTCAGGGTTCAGGCCTGGTTATGGGACTGAATCGGCCTTGGTCACCCTGAGGGATGACCTTTATTGGAAGAAGGACGGGGGAGTGTGACCCCGTTATTCTTACAGGCTGATCTCTCAGCAGTTTTTGATACAATTGACCATAGTATCCTCCTGGGCTGACTTGGTGAGATGGGTATTGGAGGCACTGTTTCACAGTGGTTCCTATCCTATCGCCAGGGTTGTTTTCAGAGAATAGCATTGGGTAATTGTCTTTCAGCCCCCTGGCAGCTGTGCTGTGGGGTGCCACAGGGTACCATCTTGAACCCCATGCTGTTTAACATCTATATGAAGCCCTTGGGAGTGGTCATCAGGAGATTTGGAGTGAGGTGTCAGCAGTACACTGACAATACCCAGCTCTATTTCTCTGTAACATCTGAATCAGGAGAGGCTGTGCAAGCCCTGGACTGCTGCCTGGACTTGGTGGTGGGCTGGATGAGGGCTAATAAACTGAATCTGAATACTAGCAAAATGGAGATGTGCTGTGGATTGGTGGTTCCCAAGTTTGGATAATTGGTCAGTTGCCTGCTTTGGATGGGGCGTACTCCATCTGAAAGAGTATGTCCATAGACTAGGGGTGCTTCTGGATCCATCTTTGTCATTGGAGGCCCAGGTGACCTCAGCAGCTAGGAGTGCCTTTTACCAGCTTTGGCTGGTAAGATAGGTGCGGCCATTTCTGGACCAGGATAGCCTGACCACTGTTGTCCATGCACTGGTAACCTCCAAACTGGATTACTGTGTTGCGCTCTATGTGGGGATACCCTTGAGATTGGCCCAGAAGCTGCAGCTGCTGCCAAATTCAGTGGCACACCTGCTCACTGGGGCAGGGTATCGCCAGCATGTCACCCTGCTGCTGAAAGAATTGCACTGGCCACCTATTAGCTACTGGGCTAAGTTCAAGGTTCTAGTTTTGGTGTACAAAGCCCTATACAGCTTGGGACCAGGATACCTGAAAGACCACCTTATCACTTATATACCCAGTTGATCACTGTGCTCTGCAGGTGAGGGCTTCCTGCAGATACCATCTTATCAGGAGGTCAGGTCTGCACAAAATATGAAGCGTACCTTTAGTGTAGTGGCACCTACCCTTTGGAATTCCCTCCCCTTAACTATTAGACAAGTACCATCTCCATTATCTTTTCGGTGCCTACTGAAGACCTTCCTCTTTCAACAAGCCTTTTAAGGAAAGACCTTATCCCAGTCTGCATCTGTGTTGGAATTGCTTTTTAATATGCTTTTAAACCTTTTTAAAAAAGATATTTTTAAAGCTTATAAAAAATGTTTTTAAAGATGTTTTGTTTTAATATATTTTAAAGTCTGTTTGTATGATATTTTAATGTTTTAGTGCTGTTGTTTGCCGCCCTGGGCTCTTACTGGGAGGAAGGGCAGGGAAGGAAGGAAGGTTTGGACATATCCTTCATGGAACCTATGAAGTATGGACCATTCAATCTGCCCCTCCCCAAGGACAGGCAGAAGGAGCATATGAAAGCAATTATCTAGTTTAGCTATGAATATATTTTATAACCCTAGTAATTATGTACCTGCACTTTTAATGGCTAGCAACAACAACTATTTTTAAATGGGAATAATTGGTGTCCTCCTGTTGACCCAAGAAATGGTGAAAATTGTATGGAAAGAATTCCACTGAAATCAATGTCTTATTTAAGCTGATCCCTTAGCAATGTAATTAGGGTTGGGCGGGCTGACAATATGCTCTGAGGCCAGAGGCTGGTTCTCACTGAGGGAATAAACCTGTGAAGAGGCTTGTGCATCAGGGTGGAAGGATCTGTCCATTTCTCATTTTTCCAGTCTAAAATTCAATTCTCCACATTTCTGCAGCATTTTGTTTTAAAAAAAGCCCTCCTGAAAATTCTCCAGCACTTTAATGCGAATTTCTCCTAATAAATACATTTTTGTATGCAGTTTTACATGATATTTTTTCAAGCAGTTTCTCCTAATATGACACAATTTTACAAGTTTTCATAAATATATTCAGTTTTATGCACATTTACCTCTAATATATGGAACTGCATTGCAAAAGTCAGATGTATGAAATTTGAAGGATGGCTGTGTTTTGTTTCTCATATTGTTTCAGGAAGTGCAGATCGGATAGATTTGGTTTGCTCCTCCATTTAAAAAAATCCCTGCAGATAGACATCTAGCTGTTTGGAAGGAGGGTTCTAGTTTGGTACAAGCCTAGATGCGGGTTTACCTTCTTACTGAGAACAACAACAACAAAAGATAAAATTCCATTCAGATCTACAGGACTATTTAATAATTACCACACCTCAAAAGACACATGTATGCTTGCCACCTTCTTCCAGCTGAGCTCCTATGTCTTTAACATAAACATGGTTACAGGGAAGGGAAAAGGAACACTTGGTGGGGGATGGGGCTTGGATGCCTACAAAATGGCAGCCTAGGCCAGGAGCTCCTAAGCCCTTTTAGATCATTTTGCCTTTGAACGAGAGAAAAAAACACTAAAACACTCATTCCCTACCTGCCCAAAGCAGGGAATGCAATTATGAGTGGTGTGGCAAACACTATTTTCAACTGACAGGAAGTAGGCTATGCGGCTTATCTCAAACAGAGACAAAGGAGGAAAGGCAAATATGGTGCCTACCACTAGCAAACAGAAAAAATGACAGAGGTGCCCAACGACATAGTGACAACAATCAAGAAAGAAATCTCAAATCAATTTTGCAATGTTAGACAAGAGCTAATGTCTGGCTAGACAGAAATATTGGAGGAAAACTGGGTGAATTAAAAACCAGATGGACATGGTGGAGGGGAAAAGTTGGTAGTGCAGGAGAAAATCAATATACAGGAGGACAAAGTCAAGAAATTACAACAAACAGTTTGAAACAAAACCTTAGCTGGAGGACTTGGAGAACAGAAATTGATGCTTGAATCTTCATATTAAGGGTCTGGAAGAGGAAGCTGAGCAAGCAAATGTAAAAAGCTTTTTGGTAAAATTGCTGCCTTCTCTACCAGAGCTCCCACTGGGCGAAGATGATTTGGAGAGGGCACACAGGGCCTTAGGCCCATACAGGAAGGATGGTCTAAGAGACATAATTGTATGCTTTGCCAAATATGCTAAAAAGAGGAATTGCTTAAATGTCTACGGGATCTGGGGAAAAGAAAATATAAAGACTCATTGATCTTAGCGCTACAAGACCTAGCCCCAGAAACTCTGCAGTGCCAGAAGAAACTAAGACCATACACATTAATCCTACAAGAGGCTGGACTAAAATATTGTTGGGGCTTTCTGTTTAAACTAGAAGTCTTGTTTCAGGGAATGGCGCACACACAGCATTGATCCCAGTGGAGGTGGCTAATATTTTAAAAATATTGTATCTGGAGCAACCAGTCAGGACTGGTGGAGAAGAACAAAATGGAGGTGAGGGAAGAGCAAAGGATGATGGCACTGACTGGGAAGTAGTGAGGAGGAAAACAACTGAACAGAGATACATTTGGGATAGGCAACATTACCTTCAGCAATACTTATATGCCGCGGCCAACTTGTGGGATTTGCCTAACAGAAGATACTGAGGCTAAGGACACTACATACTGCAATAGCAGGATGATCACATTTCAACTGAAACAGTGAGTATTAAACACTTCAGTTAGGGAAACATCTGGGGAAGGGTGGTTGGGGGGCTGAAATGGAGTGTGTGTGACTGAGGGCTTTACATGAATGGGGCAGAGAGTCTCCTGTCTTACATGGTCAGACGATGAAGTAATAGGTTGAAACACCCACGAAACGGATATTTTTATTTTCTTTGTTGACTTAAAACTGTTTTAAAAGACACCCTGGAACTTTGGGTAGTCAGGTTCTACAGGACACATGCTGTGGGGCAGTGCAAACAGCACACTTCTAAAGGTAGCCAGACCTCTAGACAGAGGGTGCAGTGAGGGAGAGGTGCGGGAAAAAGGGGAGGATAGTTTTGGTTGCGGGAAGTTAGGTTAGGGGGAGGGAGGGGGTTGTGGAGAATAGTGATTGTTCAGGGAGGAGGAGTTAAAGCGAGATAATTGATATTTCATAAAATGATGAGAGTGTCAACATTAAATGTGAAAGGACTGGGGACAATAATCAAGTACAATCATTTGCAGAAACTGGTGAGATTTGCAGCCAACAGCACTAATGTTATAAGATATTTGGAAGGCTACGCTGTCAGAGGGATTTCTGGGCCAAAGACAATGGAAACACAAGTTTTTATCTATGGGAGCCAGGAAGGCTAGAGGGGTGACACTGCTATTCCATGAAGGTTCAGACTTTGAACGACTTCAGAATTATAAAATGGAAATGGGCTGCCTTCAAGTTGATCCCAATTTATGGCGACCCTATGAATAGGGTTTTCATGGTAAGCGGTATTCAGAGGGGGTTTACCTATGCCTCCCTGTGAGGCTGAGAGGCAGTGACTGGCCCAACGTCACCCAGTGAGCTCCATGGCTGTGTGGGGATTTGAACCCTGGTCTCCCAGGTCGTAGTCCAGCACCTTAGCCACTACACCACACTGGCTCTTTACTTCAGAATTTAATTGACAGTAAAGGAAGATAGATATATATTTGTAGAGGGAATGCTAATTATCACATTTGCAACATTCTACATTTATTTATTATATTTATTTATTTAATTAATGTGTATCCCGCCCTTCCTTTCAGCAGGAGCCCAGGGCAGAAAACAAAGCACTAAATAACTTCAAAACATCATAAAAACAGATCTTAAAATATATTAAAACAAAACAGCATTAAAAACATTTTAAAAAAAACAACCTTAAAAAGGGTTAAAACATTATTAAAAAACATATTAAACAATTCTGACACAGATGCAGACTGGGTTAGGTCTCAACTTAAAAGGCTTGTTGCCACCAAATGATGGACAAATTAACTATTTTCATAGTGATGGGGAAATTGGGTGCTTTTACCAAATCTGACAATCTTTAGAGGGGACACCAATATGAATTTACAAGGGATGAAACTGAATGATCTGAAAAGGGGGCTGAGAGATAGGGGTGGAAGAGGCAGGAGACAGACAAGGAATGGGAACACTAATGCAACAAAAGCAGGCAATGCAATCCTTTACACAGTTGTAGAAAACAGACTTAAATGAGGTCTGGGCAACATTGCACCTACTAGACCAGCCTTTCTCAACCTTTGGGTCCCCTGATGTTGTTGGGCTACAGCTCCCATCAGCTCCATTAAACATAGCCAATGGTTAGGAATTATATAGTCCAGCAACATCTGGGGACCGAAAGGTTGGGAAAGGCTGCATTAGGCTATAGTTATTATTTTCACTCAAGTCCCCATGGGTCATTCTCGTGGTTAGACACGACTATAGACTCTGACTCCTTATTGCCCACAATTCATAAAGCAGGCATAGGGGTGATCCAGGTAACAGATCACTCTCAAGTCCAAGTTGATTTTGTTTGTAATGCTTTGATTTGGATTCCTGCATTGAGCAGGGGGTTGGACCCGATGGCCTTGTAGGCCCCTTCCAACTCTACTATTCTATGATTCTATGAACTAATGGAGCCCCTCCATCATGGAGATTAAATCCCAATCTGCTCTCCTTCCCCCAGTCAGGCACAAATACAGGAAATACTAGAGAATTACTTCAGAGAGAATGTCATGGAAGAGATCAGGGAGACGAGCAAATGGGAGGCAATGAAGGTAGTCATCAGAGGTGTGTGTATAAGTGAGTGGGTTCATTTTTAAAAGTCCAAGCAGCAACAGAAAGAACAGCTAGAGCAGGAACCGAAGACTTTAAAGGAGCCGTAAAAATTGACGGGAGGGGTAAAAGCTAGACAGAAAATGGAAAAGGAAAGGACAGAATTCAATTTGGTGGACAGGGATAGAACAATGGTTAATCTGCTGTACTGGAAGCAGGTTCTATGAATTTTATGGAAAAGGATCAAAATTATTAGCTAATAGGATTGAAAGCAGGAGAAAATAACTGATTAGGACATTGAAAATTGGGGATCACAATCAAATAGTTAACAATAACTTGATAGGAAAGGAGCTGGCAAAATATTATGAGAATCTATATGAACAAAAAGACTCTGATCCCAACAGAATGAAAGAGTACCAAGCTGGGGCGAGAGTTCCCAGATTAGGGCTGCTGATAGAGACTTCATGGAAGCACCAATTTCGGAGAAGGATGTCAGGGAGGTCGTTAAATCCTTGAAATCAAACAAAGCACCAGGACCGGATGGATTCACTGGATTTTTTTTCAAATTGTATAAGGAAATCCTGATACCTCATCTCACAAGACTCTTTAACATCATCTTATTGGGATCCCATTTACCTCCCACTTGGACCACCTCTCACATAGTACTGTTATTAAAACCTGACAAACCTCCCACTTCCCCAGATTTGTACAGGCCGATTTCATTGCTGAGCACGGATTGCAAATTTTTTGCAATGGTCTTGGTAAACAAGTTAAAATTAGTAATTACAAAGCTGGTTCATCCAAACCAATATGGGTTTGTTCCAGGCAGATGTATCACTGACCTAGTGAGGAGGTCATTCAGTGTGATGAAACTAAACTAAGTATCTGGGTTCCCTTTGGTGTTGTAGGCCCTAGTTATTTACAAGACCTTCGGCAGTGTCAATTGGCAATTGCTACTAAATTCACTACATATTTATCAATTTGGGCCCAAACAATACAAACCATTTATTCACACTCCTCAGTGAAAATAAAATATAATGGAACAGAGTCCAGGAGTATTTCTCTTCATGCAGGCACCAAACAAGGGTGCCCACTTTCACCTATGTTATTTACTTTAATTATAGAATTTTTGGCTGACAGGCTGCGAAAAAATTAAGAAATCAAAGGGATGTGTGTTGCAAGGGAATAACATCTACTAAGTCTATATATGGACAACGTGCTCTTAATACTGACCAACCCAGTAGAGGCCTTACTGAGAAGGAGGAACTGGTACACTTTGGAGAAGCAGCTGGGCTAACAGTGAACCACAAGAAGTTAGATCTGTTTTGTTACAACATGTTTTCAGCTGTCCAGATTAAATTTTTCTGTGAGTTGGGAGTTCCAATGGTTCAGTCCATAGGGGTATAAATATCAAAAAACCAAAATAAACCATTTCAGTTCAACTATATTCCCCTACGGAAACAGATACAAAGAGATTTAAGGAAATAGTCTGGATTAAATTTGTTGTTATCTAGTAAAAAATAGCATTAATTAAAATGGTAGCTCTTCCTAAATTTATTGATGTGTTCTGTGTGTCACCAGCACTGGTCCCTAAAAAGAGTATAACATTTTGGCAAAGGAAATTGGAGTGTTTTATGATTCTAAAACACCTAGAATAGGAAAAATCTTAGATATAGGGGGAGCATGGAAGGAGGATGGGGAGGCAGCCTTTCCCAACCTTTGGGTCCTCAGTTGTTGCTGGACTACAACTCCCTTTAGCCCCAGCCAGCATGGCCAATGGTCAGGAATTATGGGAACTGTAGTCCAGCAACATCTGGGGACCAAAAGTTGGAAAAGGCTTCGGGCATATGAAATTAGTCACATGTTTTCTTTCTTAGATTGAAATCAAGTAAGTAATGGATGCGAACGGAAAGACATATGCTCAGGCAAGACAACCCTAAGGAATTGATCTTTGTTTAAAAAAAGAGATAAGAAAGGGAATAAAGAATCTGTACACAACAATGGCACCTATTTTTACAATATGGAAATAAATAAATGAGGTGTTTCCTCCAGGAATATTCCCATTAATTCCAATTTGTAGACACCCTGATTTCTACAAGTAGGATAGACAGGTAGATGATAGAGTGCTGGTCAAGAATGACCTGTTTAGATTGCAGAGATTCTATGTTAATTAGCACTCTTTTCTAAGAGACACGTGGCACACACACTTGAGGGGAAAAGACATCCTGTGGTTATTATGGTATCAGTTTAGCACATTTATTAGAAAAAAATGTTATTGAACAGGGAATAATGCAGTTAACAGCATGTGAACAGTTAGTAGTGAATAGCAAAAGTGAAGAGAAGAACCTGGCCTCCAAATTGTACAGATTCCTGCTGGATAAAGATATGGGATCCAGCGTGACTTTGAAGTTACTCTGGGAGACGGAATTGGGTTGTCAAATAGAAGAAGATTGGAAGGATATGTGGACTAAATTTCCCTTTAAATCAGTGGCAGCACTTAAAATAGTTCAAAAGTGGTATCTAACTCTGCTGCGTCTGGCACATATTACAAACTCTGATTCATCATCTTGTTGGCAGGGCTGTGGTGCGGAGGGCTCCTACAGACGTGTGGTGGGAGTGTGGTAAGATTATAGCATTTGGGGCCCAAATACAGGAGGAAATAAAAACATAACAGGACAAAAAGTGCATTTTACTGTGAAATTAACTTTATTGAATCTTTTTATAGGAGAAAATTTGAAATGAAATAATCAGAAACCAATTGGTTTTATGTTAGTTGCTGCCAGACTGGTAATAGTGAGATGCTGGGAAAATGTAGAGGACTTCACACTGGACAGATGGTATTGGAAACTAGGAAACTGTGCTGCTGGAGAAGTTGACACATAAAATAAGGCTAGCTGGAGGAAAGAAGAGGAAAAAATATCCTTTCAAGGTGCGATGGGCTCTGTTTCTACAGTAATCAGAGTTGCCATCAGATTATTTCTGATATTCTCTCTCTTTGCAGAGAGAATGTTGAAGTAACAACTCTTCATGCCTGATTTCCAATTCATTCTTCTTTTTTCCCCGATTTGTTTTTTTTTAAAACTCGCTTTGAAATCATCAATAGTGTGAGTGGTACTTTTATCAATCTACTTTCTGTGTGAGCTCTTCAAATGTGTATTCTCTTAAACTGATGTCAATGAAGTGTTGATTGAAACTGACAGACAAAAAGCAGAAAGGGGAATGAGGTGTTGACTGTAAGCAGCAGAGGGGAAGGCACTGATTTGATTGTCTACCTTAATCTGTCTGCAGTCCACTTGAAAAGGAATGTAAACAGGCAATCATTACAGAGTTCAGACTAAAGCTCGATACCACTGGAGACTTGTGAATAAACAGCAATTATAATATCGATAATTCTCTGCAAAGGAAAAAAATCAGAGGAGATCAGAAAAATGAAAAGGTGTCAGAGGAAAAAGGAAGGGGGTCATTAATGACCACCAGGGAGCCACACTTAAAAATGAAATGTAAAAAAGGAGAGGATTCAATCCCTATTTTGAGGTGGACTAGTGGCCCTTTATACTGTACTTTTTGTCAGTTGACAACTGTTACCAAGTTCCATCTCCTTTCAGATCTTTATGGTTGACATAAGCACTCTCTGAAGCTAATACATGTACAAGGAATGTAAGAGAAAGAGGAGGGAAAGGGTGGGGAAAAGAGGCTTAATGTTTTGCAGTTTTCCTTTTTGTTTGTAAACTTGTAACAGAAAAACTCAATAAAATATTTTTTTAAATACACTAAATGCTGCAAGTGAAAAAAGGAACACTTGCTGATTTTCTGTTATTCGGCAGCTATTTGTAGCAGACAATGGCTGAATACAGTGATGATTAGTCAATCTCTTGTGTTGTCACCACAAGACCTCCACCCCCACCCCCATTCCTGGAGCAGTTTTGTACCCTTTTAAAATGTTTTCTTTTTAAAATCAATAAGGTGATGAATGGACTGATAAAGACATGAGCTGACAAACATGGGGGAAGAAGCTTGGCTGTCAGCTAAACTAATGGTCAGTTCCCTGATAAGCACACTGTGTTGAGTTGCGAAGCCTGGTTTATTCTGTGGCTGAAAGTGCTGCTTATCACAAATAGCGTCTTTGGGGGCAAATGGAAATGGAGGGGAGGTGTAATTTTTTGGTAGAAAAATGACAGAGGGATGAAAATGTTTAACCCCTTTCACTCTGCGCTGTGGTTCTATTGTAGAACAGGTCCCAATGTAACTGTTATTTCAGAAAACTCATACAAGTGACCAGTGCTAACCACATTATTTGAAATATGTGCTTATGGTAAGATGCAGTTTGGCTCTGAGGAACATGA
Source organism: Rhineura floridana (assembly GCF_030035675.1). Taxonomy (NCBI): domain Eukaryota; kingdom Metazoa; phylum Chordata; class Lepidosauria; order Squamata; family Rhineuridae; genus Rhineura; species Rhineura floridana. The sequence goes on from NC_084480.1 coordinate 188,621,713, forward strand.
ATGTGGGAACTATCTTTTTCTGTTGCATCTCTTTTCATTGCAATTGCCTTTCCCTTGTCTAGTAGTATCTTATACTGTTTTTATATTCTTTATTGATTTGACCGTCAATTGTAAGTCACCCTGGAAGTTGTGAAACAAAAGGGTGGGATATTAGATATTCCTCTGCCATCCCAGAGTGAAGACAAAGTAGCATATTGCTGGGATCAGATTTGGCCTGAAGAATGTTATTTATATACATCACAGTTTCCAACAAAATATAGTTTTCAGATTCATTTTAAAATCGTAGTACAACAATAAAAAAGGCATAAAAGTAAACCAACAGCAAAACACCAGCATCAACAGCAAAACCAAAGAGAAAGAGAACTACGCATACCCAAAGGCCCAACAAAATAACACATTTTAAGCAACTGTTAGAACGCCTGTAAGGTGGGATCTGTATGGATGTTGCTGATGAGGGAGTTCCAAAACCTAGGCTCTACTACCAAAAAAGCACTGTTCTGTGTCTCCATCAACTGCACTTTGACAGTGGCAGGCCATGGTGCAGGGCCTCTGCTGATAACCTCAGTGGGCAGGCAGGGTGGAGGCAGTGATCCCAAACCATAAAACGGCTTTAGAGGTAACGTCCATCACTTTGAACTTAGGGAGGTTTTGTATGTGCACTTACCATAGGGAATATCTGTGAGTGGGAGGAGGGCATATGTGCAGCGCATTCCATCACACAAGTCCATAAAAGTAGCATAGCATACCACCAAAAACCATTCCAGCCTTCTCCAGTCTGGACACCAAACGCCAATATGCCTGCACCAAGACAAACTGCCACAAGATGAGCAATTCCAACATAATTCAAGATTTCCACAGGTGTAGTTTGATTCAGTTTCATTCAACAGTGATTTTACTCAGCTATAAGTCCTCTGGCTCTTCGGAGGTGTGCTCTCAGCAGAAGGCGGAACTAAGGCTGCAGCGTTAACATATGTACTAGAACAAGCCCCATAAATACAATGGGACATGTCTGAGTAAAACATGTATAGGATTGCACAGTAAATTACTATAAAAAATTACCTTCTTTTCTCCTGCCACTACCCCCTTTTTTGCTATCTCTCTCCTTGTTTTTCTCCACCTTCTGTCTGAGCATCTTGGAAAACCTAGTTAAAGAGATATAAAGTGAAGCAGCATCATGGTCGTATACTTCCAGGTTTAGTGTTCTGTGCTTATATCTTAATAGTTGCAGTTCATTTCTTGGCTTAGTAAACGTCATGATGCTGCTTCACCAACCCCTTGTGCCTGTTCTAAAGATCTAAAACACGATGATCTTTCTTTCACATTAGTTGTATACTAATCTTTTCTACCAGCCACTCCAAGATGTATTTTCTTCCACCCATGTTATAAGTAGGAACTAAAGCATGTTATTAACCAATTTGCAAGTAAAACATGCCTGTCTGCAAACACACCCACTATGTGGCCAGGTTTGGAAATGCAGCACTCTATATTTATTCAATGTCTCCTCTTCTGGTAGGAACCTTGGTTGTTGTTTTTCGGGTGAAAAGCTTGGGATCAAAGCTGAGAAATGGAGTTTCTTTAGCCATAGAAGTTTTGCTTCTTTGAAGGAATTTAGCATATCTACTGATGCTCTGCAATGAATAGAAAAATATGATGGAACAAGGACAATAAGGAAGAAGTTTTAGCAGAAACAGTGAGGGGGCAAGACTTCCACAGCAGAATTTTATCAAAATACGATGAGCCACAGACATGGCAGGAAGAAGCTATAAGGAGCCAGCCCCCTCAAAGATATTAAAGGCCCTTTCCTTTAGTTTTCAGCTTTTGTTTTTCAATAAGGAAGTTTCCAGCCCCCTTTCTTCTGGAGATATAAGGAAAAACATTGTTCACTAATAACTGAATGTCCTAGCTTCCAGTGATTTGCTCAGCGAGTGCAAAGACTCTTGTTAAGAAGCACTTGGTGTTTTGTTTTTAATCTAATTAAAACGTGTTACTAAAATTCTGTAACATTAACTTAAGAACATATTAAATGACTATTATTAAGGGTGGCCATCCAACAGAGGAAAGTCCTCTATTTGAAGGGCTGTCCATTACAATCCCAGTTTAAAGATAAAGAACCATAAGAAGAGAGAGCAGCAGGGGCCTTGAAGTTGCCCATCAGTAGTCAGCAGCATCTGGACAGTGGATTGCGCAAGCACACAGGTCGCCTGGTCATAGTCTTCCTCACTATAGTGAGATGTATTATACTTCTGTTTTAAGATACTGTATAGCAATTATATCTAAATTTGCATCTATTTATATACATAAATAAGCATATGCTAATTCTGTCCTTTTTTGGCAATGCATAAGTGGCCTTCTTGCATTTGGTTTTGGCTGTTTTATGCTGATCTACAATGCCTCCCTTCCCATGCTTTTAGAAGTATGGTTGGATCCACTGTAACATTTCTGGGAGCAAGATGATAATGACAACTAGCTTTTCCCAATTCCGAAACAACTCCTGTATCCCCAAACCTGATCTCCTTTGCAACTTAACACATCTTACAACTGAACATTTCCTTTCTTAGCATCTGAGCTGAAGCCATACTCTCTTTCAATATTTTTTTTTTAAATCTGGTTGCATGGAGACAACGTTTACTTGCTAAGGGCAAATAGGTGAGTGACTATCTACAAGCCTGCTTTGGGGATTATGAGAAAGGTATGCCAATTTTTTTATTATTTAAAAAAAGAATACCTGAAATGCCAGTAACGGCTGCAGGCTATGGTAATGTAAATGCAGCTGTAATTGCTGAAGTTACCCGCTGCCATCTCTATTTATGTTGTTAAGTATTAAAGTATTTGCAGTTATAAAGTCAGGCATGGGCTTTAGTCAGCTCAAAAGAGCATAATTGTTTGTTGATGTCAAGCTGCCAAAGTGCCTAAAACTCTCTTGGTGAGCTTTATGCACAGGGTTTTCAGACCTATAAAAGAGCAGTGAATTACCCTAAGGGTAATGCCATAGTCATTATTAGTCAGCAGGTCAAACAATATAGTTACCAGAAAGGACAAGTAAAGTATTGTATGCATTTGGCTTGGAGGAATGGTTGGGGAAGGGAGGATTTAAAAAGCCTTTTTTCCCTTTAAAAATGTTAAAACTTTGTGTTATAATAAATAGCTGGTACATCCCTTGTCTACTGCTTTTTTATTCTGCAAACATAATATCAAAATGCCATCCTACTGTCTCGTTTTACTTATATCATTCCGAGACTTCTGTTGCCAAATATGAGCCTCTTCACTAGACCTGTAGTCATATAATCACACAAAATGTTATCACCTCAATCATTTTTGTTTCTTTCGATAAAAGACACCTCCTCTCTCTCTGCCAACTGCATGAGCTGTTTCAGCCACTGTAGGAAAGTGAGTTTTCTAATTACTGATAAAAAATTTCCTTCTGCAGAATCTTCATGATATAAGCTTTTTAAGGAGCAGCACCCAATCCATAGGGTCAGGCTGTAGCAGGTGGTCAGGACGTGGGAGGGGCATCGTTTCCAATTTATTTGAGCTCTGGCAATGCTCCTCCAGTTATTTCCATGTGTTCTGGAAGTGCTCCAGAAAAATGCTGTGAACACTGAGGGCTCACTCTGTTTCCCTGCCCCCCAGTGGCAATGCTGCCACCACTACTGTGGCCACTAATGTCACCAAGGAATAGGGGAGAAAGCGGGCAGGCCATTTGGAGGAGGTTTTGTGGGCCAGTTCTGGCCCATGAACTGCCTGTCCACAACCCCTGTTTTAAATGTCCATTGCTCAAAAGTGCTTAGATTTTTTCTCTTGATAAATTTTAATCTGTTTTATCTCATTATGGTATCATGATAAACAGAAAGCTACCAATGGTTCTATGTGGTGTAGACGAGGAATTGATAATAGTGAAAAGAGCAGACAATAGCCAGTTGTATTTCTTTTAATTCCTATGTGGCCTTTTTATTAACTAAATTCTATGCCCCAATCCAGAGAAAATTTATAAGCCCCGTTGAAACAATGTGTCATTATAGCCGTAATTAACTTGTCAATATGAGTTATGATTAACCTTCTCTGAATGTGAGTAAATGAATACTCTAGCATCCTAATTCTATACATGTTTACTTAGAAGTAAATTCACTGAATCTCAAATAAGTGAGCATAGGATTGCAGTCTAAGATAGGTAAACCTGTTTTATGGCTGAAGTGTGGCAAAAGTGTAGCACTCTCACTGTGGCAAACATCTGTTCTGGTGCACATCTGCTTGCAATTCAGACAGAAACAAAATATACTTTATTTTTGAGACAGTGAAGGAAGTTGTCTAGAAGTTTTAGAGGAAGTGAGGAAGTGATAATTCTTTCAATGTGATGTTTTCTGTATTTTTACTCTAGCTATAAATTCTACGAATAGCATGTCAGAGGAAGGCAAAATTAGAAATGTTTAGGAATTGTCACATAAAAGGCAAGCTGGTGCATAGGGAGGTGAAAATAGACTTGTGGCACCTTATTTTTATTTTTTAAAAAACACACAATATAAATGGAAGACTGAGATACACTGAGGCAAGCTTTTGTGGCCTAGAGCCCAATTCATCCAATACCACATCTTCAGTCCATGAACACTTATGCTACAATCAGTCTGTCAGTCGTTAAGGTGGCACAGAGCTCCTTTTAGTTAGTATAGTAACTTATTAACACAACTACCCTTCAAAAAATATGCTTGTTATTCACAGCTGCTATCAGAGCATTGTGTTGAATATGTATAAAGGATTTGGGGATGAAAGATGCAATGAGTTATCTTATTATAATAGCCCCAATCCCTCCTTCATGACATAGTACAGGCATACCCCGCTTTAATGTATGCAATGGGACTAGAGAGTGTACTTTAAGTGAAAATGTACTTAAAGTGAAGCAATTATTTTCACTTGTACTGCACACAATCACCACTAGATGGCAGCGGCGTCATGCCAATAAAGTGTCCGTTATTGCGAAGTGCTCGTACTTTAAGCGGGGTATGGTGGAGTATGGAGCATGTACTTTATAGCGAGGCTACTTTAAGTGAAGCTACTTAAGCGGGGTTTGCCTGTACAAACTTAATGTGTCAGAATATTATGTTGCAATCCTAGAGAGTCAAGACAAGATACATCCAAGATATGCTGGGTGGGTAGCCATTTATGCATTGCCAAAAAAGAGGATTTGCACATGGTAATTTATATTTGTAAATATAAACACAAATTTAGAAATAATTACTGTAATTTAAATAGAAATACAATACATCTTACCATACAGGGTAAGACACCAGGTGACTTGTAGTGCCCTAGCAATAGAGGCAGGCCAGGAATCAACGTGTCAAAGGCAATACCAATGGGGGTTAGATGCTACTGAGGATTTTCAATGGTGATCAAAATATGTCTTGTTTCAATTCCATACAAGATTAATAATGCATGCAGCTTTAAAGCTTGCTCTTGTTTTTATTAGGCAAGGTTTGTAACCCTAGGCAAGACTTACAGCTCAGGATCACCTAACAAAATTATACATGGCATAAATTATAAAAGGGAAGTACTTCACAAAATGCATAATTATTTAATGATGGAATTAACTAGTGTGACATAGCCACTTAGCCAAGATGCTGGGGAAAAAAGAAAAAAGAGCTGGACAAAGTCATGAAAGGTAAACCTATCTGTGGCAATTAGTACAAGATAGCGAAATGAAGGTTTCATGTTCACAAGGATTATACCTCTGAACAATATCAATTGAATGACAGGGAAAGGCTGCCATCTTTATTCCCTACTTTTTGGTTTGAACAGGCCCTTAACTGACTTGCTTTAAAATAGAATGCTGATCTACATGGCTCTTCTTGGCCTGATCAAGCAGGGCAATGTATATATTCTTAATCTATGAGCATGACTAATATGTCAAGGGAGGAGTGCTCAAGGACACCCAGTGAACAAGCAGGGATTTTAACCTGGCTTTCCCAGTTCTAGTGTCCAACTCTCACCTAGCCTTCCCAAGCCTTGGTTTCCCAGATGTTACTGGACTACAATCCCCACCTTCCCTAGTGAGCACGGACAATGGTCAGGGATGATGGGAATTCTAGACTAACAAAGTTGGGGAAGCTGCTCTAACCACTATACCACACTGCATGTAGACACAGTGCAACATGTAACACCATTTTCATAAGGAGCAAATATTTTGTGCACTGCAAAGTGTGTTTGGATGTAAAGTCTCTATATTGGCAGTGGGGAACCTCCAGCCCCTGGGCCTACTTGCCACTCCTTGCAAAAGCGACACAACTGACTACAGCCACAGAATGCCCTTAGAAACAATACTGCACCATCACATAGCATCATTTCCAGAGGCATCCCTGGGAACAAAAGATGGCTGTCCCCATGGACCATCCAGCCAGCCATCTTTTTCCCAGGAATACCCCTGGGATTGACAGTACATGAGAATGCAGTGTCATTCCCAGGGGGGTTCTGTCCCTTTCAGCAACAATGGTTGTTTTTTAGCACAGCAAATTAGATAAATGTGAACTGGAAAAAACAGCACTGAAGAGGCTGTGCATATCTTCCGAGGGAAGGAGTTCCAACAATTTGTGGATGGCCATGTGATGTTTCAATGTTATATGCTATAATATATGTTGTCATTGGTTTGTATTAGGAGTAGGGTTCCCAGGTGCCCAGTTTTTGCCGGGAGACTCCAGTTTTTTTGGGTCCTCTCTGGGTCTGCGGGTGAGTCACCTTAATCGTCGGACTCTTCATTTTCATTTTTTTTTAATTAAGTTGCTAGGTGGTCTGGTTCAAAAGATATAAAATGAAATGCCAGCCAACCCCCCGCAACTTCTGTTAATACTGGCTGATCTAATCCTTGCTTCTGAGTAAGCATGCATAGGATTGCACTACAACAGAAGATCACAGCAGGATCTTTGTGGGCAAGATGGTGTACATGCAGGGTTTTTTATTACTTGCAACAATGGCATATACTTTTTATCTTTCAAATAATTTTTGAACAGAAGTTTTAAAAAGTGTACATGCTGCAGTGTTATACTTTTCTAACTAAGGAGTCAAACAAGTTTAAGTTTTACTGCGCTGTTGAAGAGGGCAGTTTATTTGTCTTAGTCATAACCTGTTTTGAAAACCTTCCTAATATGAAGCTTTTCTGGGAGTAAAGCTGCAATGGTAATTCCACATAGCTGGGAGGTAACTCCATTGAATTCAGTAGGACTTACTTTTGAGTAGACATGGTTGGGATTGTGCTGAAAATTAATGGAACTTTTGAGTGAACATAGAACAGGATTGTGTTGTAGAACTTTCTCTCCCTTCTCCAATCCTTTTTTTAAGCAATTAGGCAGGGCTTACTTAAGTGTCATTGCTTTTATTTGGCAGGAAACTAATAATTTTTTAAAGTTCTGCAATGGCCAACTGGTTTTGACAATAAACTATTATATGGGGTGTATGTATTTTTACATCTCCAGTGTGTGTATATATGGAATCTTTCCAACAACCCTGTGAGGTAGGTTTGGAAACCAAGGCAGTTCAGAACAAGAAATAAAGCCAGTTAAAATCCAATAACCATAAAATAAATATAAAACAGTTGCAAAACAACTTAAAGTGGCATGATTCTGAATGTTGGATTGGGTGAGTGAAGTTCCTTATCATTAAATTGCCGTCCTGTGCATGCTTCCCTGTCTGAGTAAGCTCCATTGAATACATTGGGACTTGTTTCTGAGTAAACATGCATAGGATTGCACTATAAATATCCTTGCAGACTGTGTAAATAATAAACATCTTTGGCATTCATGCTGATATACAAATTTCTTCATGCTATGTTTTGATATGTATCTGATTTCACACTATGGATGTAAATTATTAATTACAAATCATTATTCTGCATTTTAAGTGTGCCCTTCTTCCTTGGGATGGTCATGGTCCTCCTCTGTTGATTTCACTCTGAGGAGCAGATTAGGCTGAGAGATGGTGCATAGCCCATGGTCACCCAGTAAACTTTTTAGCTTATTTCCATTTTAAATTTTAATTAAAATGATTTATATGCAGGCAAAGTTTATGAAGTAATGCAGATCCACATAATACATTTAAAGCACATCCAACTCGCATTTAAAGCACATATCTTCCCCCAAAGAATCCTGGGAAGTGTATTTTTCCCTTCACAGTTATAGTTCCCACCACCCTTAACAAACTACAGGTCTCAGGATTCTGTAGTGGGATTCATGTGCTTCAAATGTATGTTGAATGTGGCTTCGGCCAGATAGGCGGCCTAAAAATTAAATTATTATTATTATTATTATTTTAAATGCATGTTGTGGATCTGCCTAGTACGCTGTGCATTCATTAGTGACTTGAAAAGAACAATTTTAAAAGATACTTTTAAAAACAGGGCTGTAGCTCAATGGTAAGGCACATGCTTTGCATGCAAAAGTCCAAAATTCAATATCTGGAAGAAACCATTGCCTGGAATTCTGGAGAGCCAATGCTAGTCCATGTCATCAGTATTGAGCTGGTACCAAATGGCCTGACTCAGTATAAAAGAGGAAAGAGACCCAAGGGCCACAGTGACTCTGAAATTTATTTATGTATTTTATTCACAACATTTATATGTGGCTTTATTGTAAAAAACCTCAAAGCGGTTCATAGAAGGAATTACAACAATAAAATTATTGGCAAAAACAGTTAAAGACAGGTATTTTAAAACATTCAAAATAATAAAACCAACAATGAGTTAAAAACAGATTAAAATCAATAGCTTCTACATGCTTTTAGCAGGTGCCAAAATGAGTACAATGAAGGTGCCTGCTTAATGTAAATAGGCAGGGAATTCGAAAGTGTAGGTACTGTCACACTAAAGGATCGATTTCTTACAAGAGCAGAACAAGTGCTATGTGGAACCCGTAACATGGAAAGCACACCTTGAACTTGGCCTGGTAGCAAATCAGCAACCAGTGCAGATTTCAGAGCAGAGATATTATGTACTGGTAGGGTCTCACTCATGTCAGCAATCATGCCACAGCACCGCTGGGTTAAGTTATGCTGCACGGGGATTTCTGTGACTTTGGCTAACTGGCTGTGAGGATTTTTTTAGTTTTAGTTAGGAACCCTGACTGTCTTTTCTTTTTCTTTTTCAATTTGCATTTCATTTATATCTGACCTTACGCCCTTACATCCATAGAAGCAACAACAGTGGTTCCATGTGGTCAGCTTAACCCCCTTAAAGCCACTGATGATGCACCTTGTTGGTTTAATGACAGTTTGTTTCTTGCCCAATAGTGGTAAAGGAAAATTCACATACTGGGAAGTATGGCGTTAGCTGCTGTTATTCCCAGTCTACTGCCTGTGAAAGTAGACAAAACCATGTGTGTTTTCTCTCTGTTAATTATTACTCACTGAAATTGGGTTGGCTGTGAAAGTGAGTTTATAGCAGCCCACAGAGTAGGCAGGAAAGATAAGAGAATCTTCTTAACTCTTACTCATTTCTCAAACCTCTCTCTGCAGTGAAGGGTCAAGTCTGTAAAGAAGTCTGGAGCAGCCATGTTAAAAGGCAGGTAGGGCATTCCAGGCAGGGGGTTGCCAACTCTGCTTTGATATGGATATCGTTGCAGAGGATCCCTAGTCAAGTCTTACCAACAGCACAATCCTAACAATATCTACTCAGAGGTAAGTTCTGTTGAGTTCTATGGGGCTTAGTTGCTTAGTAAATGTGTTTAGAATTGCAGCCTTCGGGGTCATATCTTTACTCCTTAGTGCTCCCTTCTAACATCTCCACAACATTAGGCTCCCTTCTTCCTACAATGGCTTTCTGGTAACTGGCCTGATCTGAGGGTACTTAAACCCTTGTTGCCAGAAGCAAGGAGGCTAGATTAAATGTTCCTTACCCAAGCTCTCTAAGCAGGTGAGAAGTAATGATCCTGTCACTTCAGCTGGATCTAGAAACACCCTCATTTAGCTAAGATTTCTATCAATTTACAGTCAGAGAATTTTTTTTGTTTAAATGGTATGCTTCAAGAAACTGTGGTTGATGCTTAATGCATCATGCTTAATGACACCACTAGGGTGCACCCCCATGACATCACTTGGACCCACCCCCAATGCATCACTAGGGCACACCCCTATGATATCACCAGGGCCTGCCCCTGAAATCTCAGCATTTGGGATGCTTCTGACCTGGTACCCCTAACGCACCCCCCCCAGTTCCTTACCCTTAGGACTTTTGTCAAAAGACAGCATATAAATCCTTTACCTAAAAAAAATAAAGCAACATTGCAACAGGATTATGATTCTTGTCTGCACCCCTATGTCAAAATGAAAGGCATTCTGGATTAAGGTTTTTTCATTTTACAAAGATGCAGCTCCAATAATTTCTCTGATGAGTGGTGGTGGTGGGGACAAAAAAAACAGGCCCTCATTACTGCCAGCAATACCATACTATGTTTTCATTTTCTTGGGCTGAATTTCTTCCATTGCAAAAGACAATGTAAGGAACCATAAAACAAATTTAGTAATAAATAAAATCAGGCATATTGTGTAATTGCTCAATGGTTATTAGAGTTCTTCTGTTAATAAAGTATGGGGAGGGGGTGTAGCTCAATGGTAGAGCATCTGCTCTGCATGCAGAAGGTCCTAGGTTCAATCACTGGCATCTCCAGCTAAGGCTGGGAGACAATCCTGTCTGAAGCCCTGCAGAGTTGCCAGTCAGTGAGGACAATGCTGAGCTAGATGGACTAATGGTCTTAATCATTGTAAGGCTTCCTATGAGAGAGGACCAAAATAAGAAACTACAGACACTCAACCCTTCAGAATAACCAAACTTCAGGAGGATAGTGGGCAGGGCCAGTTCTAAAGATCGGCCAGGTGGGGCACTGGCCGAGGGCCCCTGGAGCTACGAGGGGGCCCTCAGCCACCCCTCTGCTCCCCTTCTGCGATCTGCCCCCCACCTACCTGTCCTGTCTTTTACTATTGCCCTTAACGAAGATGACGGCCACGGTTTCCCTAAGGTACTGAAGCCCCTGCTGCCATCTTAGTTGATGGCAGAGATGCGCACGTGTAGCACATACGCGTGCCATCAACAAAGATGGTGGCGGAGGCATCATCCCCTTAGGGAAACCGCAACTGCCATCTTCATTAAGGGCAATGGTAAAAGACAGGAGACAGGTAGGTGGGGGGATGTGGGGGGGCCGCATGCATGCGTGCCCCTACATGAACACCCAATTGCAAACAGGTACTCTATGTGACTGGGCATTTGCAGAGGGCCCTGTTCATACTGCATGCTATATGTCTGGTGGAAGGAAAGGGTTCTCATATTCAGGGGTGTTGCTAGGTACTTAAAGGACTTGAGGTACAGGCCCATGGCCCAAATTTGCTCATGCACCACACCTATGCACACACGCATACAAACCCAATATGCTGCTAATTTATATGTATAGATGCCTCTGGGAAATTAAGATGGTGGGTGACTACTGTCTCACTTGCATTGTGCTTTGCAGTGTGCCCTACTGCCCTATGAGCAAAAGGTGTGCTTTTTTTCTTCTTAACGTAAGAAAGAGGGAAGGCGCAGGTGATCTGAGGCATGCTGCAAAACACCTGAGGCTTGGGCCCCCTGCACCACCCCCTATGCCTCCCCCCCCACAACTCCTTGTACTAGCCCTTCCCTATGCTGTTGTAGCCCTTGGCTCTGGTGAATGGCTCTGGTGCAGCAGCTTATGTTTTTTTTTCTGACCAGGCTTTGCACTTTTCTTGGAGCTGCTATCTCACACTCTTCAGAACTCTGCCTCTAAAAGAAAGTAAAATAAAATATTTCTCACTCTATGTGGGAATTAATAGGATCCTAACCCGTACATAAATCAGGACAAACTGAACTGAGGTAATACACACAGTACCCTAGAAAGTCCCAAGTGAGTATAAACCACAAGCAGGAAACAATCTGATTTTCTGATATTTTTATCTTGAATTGTGGCTGCTGAACTCCACTACTCTGACCAGGACTAAATGTCAAATATTAAAGAATTGTAATGATTAGACTGTAGTGGCAGAGTGGTAGGACAGAAGGGCCACCAAGTTGCAATCATCTGCTGTCCTCTTGTCCCTGTTTACTTCCTTTTGGCAGACATTCAACCCAGGAAACTGAATAAAAAATATTTTTAATATGTACAGAATTGTTTAGGTTCCATTCCAGTTTTTGATAAACTTATTTTATAGTTTTTTTGTAGTGCTCATAAAACCTGTAATGCCTGTTTAAACAACAGCAGGTTAAAAGAACGAGTGTGCATGCCATGAGTAATGATGTCTATGTCACCACCACCTTCAGCTATCAAACAATGCACTCCTGTAAATGTCTGCACAGAAATATGCCCCAGTTGGGCCCTTCAGATCATTGCATTGATTTATTAAATTGTGTATAGCCATAGGCTGTTACAATAGCTTAAAAATATAATACATAATATACAAGGTACATACATAATGAATTAACAATACAAGTTAAATCCATAGAAAGTAGTATTAAAGCCCAACAATTAATTATTGGGAAATTTCTTGACAAAATTAACTCTAAGCTTCTTTGCGGCAAGAGCAAAGTTTGCCACTGATATTATTATGTGGGCCTGGGGGGTTGATAGTAATGTGACCACTCTCTGAGTCTCAGTTACCATATTGCTTTTTGATAAAAGGGGAATTATAAATCTTGCTCTTGGGGCATGATATAAAGGACAATGGAGCATATAATGTACTAAATCTTCAAGGGCCTTACAGCCCTTGATACACAGGCGGTCAGCATAGGGGACGCCACAGTATCTACCCTGTAAGATCATTGAAGGCATGGTCTGAAACCTTAATTCAGTATATGCTCTTCGTAAAGGAGCAGATGTCAAAATGTCTAGATATAAAGGCCATGCATGATTGACTTTAATAAGAGGGTACCAAGTAGAAAAAAGCGACGTAGCAATAGTTGCTCTATCTTGTTGTGCATCGTAGTTGTATATTCTATTACGCAGTTCAATTGGGCTAAGACTCTTGAGCAAGTTGCCAGATAGATCGTAAATAGATGCTAAGTCATGAAATTTAGTGGCCCAACCCCCCTTCTCCAGTTGATCTTCCCAACACAGCTTTGGTAGAGCTCAGGGTGGGCTAATAATAGCTTCTTCCAATAGCGAATAAACGCGAGATCCATCCTAGCTGCCATGGAGGGAAGATTTAATTCTGCTCTAAGGTGGGCAGAAGGAGTTCCTTTAGGTAGTCCTAAAATTTGCCTAAGAAAGGAGTTTTGTAAAGACTCGAGAGAGGAACAGGAGGAAAGCCCCCAGATTTCTGCTCCATATATAATTGAAGGGAGGATTTTTGCAACATACGGCTTAATCAGGGGTCTTACTAATTGGCCACTCCAAGAATAAAAAAATTTCTTCATCTGGCCTAAAGCTCTGTTTGCTTGTAACTTAATATGCTCGAGATGGAGAGACCAAGACAGGTTATTATTAATATGGATACCCAAATACTTAAAAGATTTTACTTGTTCAATACACTGGCCTTTTAGGGACCAGGAGGATAGGGATCTACTGTTCTTCACACAGACCATAATTTTTGATTTGGAATAATTAATTTGGAGGCATTGATTGTCACTATATTCCTGAAGACACAATAGCATACGTCTTAGGCCGACCTTATTCAGTGACAGCAGAACTAAATCATCAGCATAAAGAAGGGACGGGAATTTTTTTGCCTTGATTGACGGGGGAAAAAAGGAAGGGGAGGCCATTACTTCAACAATATCATTAATAAAGAAATTAAATAAAAATGGTGCCAGAATACACCCTTGTTTCACTCCTCTTTTTGCTGGAACATTTTGGGAAAGAAGTCCATTGAGGCCTAATCAGATTCTTACATAAGTATCATGGTGCAATATTTGTAGTAGCCACAGTAGTCTTTTATCGATACCTGCTTTTTCCAGTTTCTTCCACAGTAAAGTTCTATCGATGGAGTCAAAAGCAGCCGCAAAGTCAATAAAGGCCAGATATAATGATTGGATTGACTTCATTTTAACTTTCTTGATGAAATGTTTTAGGATAAACACTTGGTCCAACGTGCTTTTCCCTTCTCTGGATCCGGCCTGTACTTCGGCTATAATAGACTGATCCTTTTCCCAATCAAGAAGTTTGTGTACTAAGTAGCGTCCATATATCTTGGCAGCCACATCTAATAAGCTAATTGGCCTATAGTTGGTGGGATTTGTAGGATCACCTTTTTTTAGTATCGGCACGACTATGCTTATTCGCCAACCCTGGGGAATGCTTCCCGTGTCATTAATTTTTGTGAACAGCGCTGCCAAGATAGGGCTCCACCATACAGGGTCCATTTGGTATAAATCTGGAGGGATCATGTCCTCACCGGGGGCTTTTCCTGTGCGTAATGATGAAATTAATCTGCTGATTTCTGCACAGGAGACAGGAGGCCAAGGAGGGAGTTCAGCAGGAGGGACTAGTGAGAGGTGATGTTGAGGAGCTAATTCTCCAAAAATGGCACGGAAGTGTGTAACCCACGTTTCAGGAAGGATCGGGGGAACCATTATAGGCGATTTGTGGGACAATCTGCCGTGGACCAAATGCCAAAACTCCTCATCTTTACCCTGAAGGACCGCTGTACCCAAACATCACCAGTTTGTGGCTATATACATTGATTTTTTCTGTTTCAAGAGGTTGTTATATTCCTTCTTAAGTCTTTGAAGTCGTGAGATGGCTACTTCCAAGTAATGGAGCCTAGTAAATCGTATTTGATAACGCAATTGCTTTTTTTTTGTCATGCAGATCTTATCGTACCAAGGCTTAAAGCCTGGGTGAACACTGGTAGAGGGAGGTTTAGATGTGGCAACTAGCGGTTGTAGAAGGGAAATAATCTGATCATATATAGGCAAGATATCACACGAGAAAGAGAGAGCTTTTTGACGCAGGTCCATTAATTTTGGAGATGTTAAAAGTTGCCTCACCACTTCCATTGTCGTTGAAGACCATCTTAAATGTCTAAGACCATAAGTAGCATCTAGGATCGGCATCGACTTGGGTTGGTTCGAATGTATGGATAAAGATAAAATAGTTAATGTCAAGGACAGATGGTCGCTGTCCAGTCTGTCGCCAATACAAAACTCTTTTAAATGGTCTATCCACTGTGGGGAGACCAGGATGTAGTCTACTACACTAGCTCCTCTTTTAGAAATAAAGGTGTAATAGCCCTTAGAGATATCAAACCTTGAGCCATTCAGACATAAAAGTTGGGACTTTATGAAGGTCCTAAACAGGGCACGTCCATTTTTATTAATTAGCTTGTCCCAAGACGAACGGGGTAAGAGAGCCGTTTCCAGGGGGAAAAAATCCAGAACGTCAAGAGCCTCCGGGTAGTTTGAGCCCAGCCTGGCATTAAAATCTCCTCCTGCGATCAATAAGCATGAGGGATGCTCTCGATACAGCAAATCAATAAAATCATCAAATTCTTGCCAGATTTGAACCCTTTGCGAGGTATTGTAGGGCGGAAAATAGACGTTTATACATATAAATGCCAGAAGTGCAACGTTAGGTGTTATACACAGAGCTTGGCATGAATCCGGAATTGGGCATGTTACCTCTGATACTGAAACATCTATCTTGGTGGATATCAAAATTGCCAGGCCACCACTGCCACGGCCTCTCGGGGCCAGGCGTCTTGCTGGCTTGGACCAGGTTTTAAATCCATCTACCCATAAACTATTTTCCTCTACTAGCCAAGTCTCTTGAGGACATAAAATATCAAATAGTTGTAAGAAGGAAAAAAACTCTTTGTCCGCCACCTTGTTATTCCAACCGGCGATGTTCCAAAATAAAATAGTTGAAATTGATGATATAGAGGGTGCATTGGACATAAGTGCCCCAGATCGGGGCTGAGAGTGGGCAGTTGGAGCATTAGAATATCAGTTCCCTGGAACATTTAGAGGGTGAATCTGATTGAGTTCCGGTAGAAAGACACTGACATTGGAAGTGGGCAATTTTCCCAGGCAAGGTATCAAATGGGGTAACTGGGTAGCCTGGGGAGAAGAGCCCAGCTCCTCAGGTGCCAGTAGTCGTCTGTCCGTCCAAGTCAGAGGAGATGGTATAGCTGCCCCCTGCGCGGCTGCATCTAATTCTGAATGGAAGATTGGCATATCTCTAGTGATTGATTCTGGTAAGACTACAAGCAGAGACTGTAAGTCGGCTTTCAGTCGATCTATCCTATTGATTATTTTAAATTGTTCCTCTTTAGGAAGATCAGTAAAAACTTCAATCAGTTGTAAATCCTCTAGTTCTCGTGGGTCACTGCATGAGGTGGCCAAGGAACTTCGCTGATGCGAGATAGGAGATTGGAGCCGAGGTGGGGGAGTGGGGGGGGCCAAGGGTGTAGTTATTCTTAAATAGTCTTGGAGATGGCTTGTGCTTAACCAAAGGGAATGGGGGGGCCACGTTCTTAAAACAGTGTGTTATCAAAAGGCCCCTCGCGGCAAGGTGTGGCTTTAGTTTGTAAGATCTTTGAGTTATCTCTTGATTCCTAAAGGTTATAATGACTCTTGTCGAGATTTGATTACTATGTAAAAAAAGAGTGTTCATTATATCAGAATGAAAAAACTGAATTGGTAGAAATGGACTCAGGTTCTCAACAAAACTGAGCTTTGTTAGGATAACAGCCATGTCTTCTCAAAAAGTTAGGATAGTTAAGAAGAGCCACTTTAGTTTGTTCTAGAACTAAATTCCAGTTATTCTTCGAATAAGTGGGTTCTATTGCCCCATCCTGTGTTAATTTTTGTACTGCTGGAACTGGGGACGTTTTAGTGGTTTGAATAAAAGGACGGGTAGGTGAAATTGATAACAGAGAATTCGAAGGAGAGGCACTAGAGGCCAAAGTCTGCAAGCTAGCTGGCGATTTTCTATCATGGGTTGCAATTTCCGTATAGAGAGAAGGCTTGCTTGAAAAATAAGGAGCACTGGCTAGTGCTTGTAAAATAGCAAATAGAGGTTTAAAATTTAATTTCTTATAATGAGGAAGTTTAAAATTCTTGATATTCTTAGGTTTCCTGACTTCTTTCTTGCCTTTTTTACGTTTCTTCCGATGGTCGAGTTGAGAAGCAGGCTTTCGTTGTTTTGTAGTCGCCTCCTCCTGTTGTTTGTTATTATTATTGTCCCCCTTTTGATGGATCAAGTTACTTGTCAGTAGCGTTTTGGCTGTCAGTGTCAAAGTTTTCAATAAGTCATTACATTCGGCAAGGTAAGACTTCATTGAACTAACTTCCTCCAAAACCATGAGAAATGGAGCTAAGGAGCTGGCAGATGGTAAGATGGGAGTGTCCTCGGCATTTCCCATGGACTCAAGGGAGGAGGGGGAGAAAAGGGGGGGAGGCGTCGGAGATGAAACAAAGGGATGTGTGAGAAGACTTGTGTTATGTAACAAATTCGCCTCTGCTAACTCAACACTTAAAGGGATAGCGTAGAGATCCTCTTTCGGGGTAGGAAAGTTCTTAATAAAATCTACCGACCTATCCATGGTTGAGAGCAGAGCCAAGGCAGAGTCAGATGTTGAAGAAAGTCTCTTCTCCTGGGTGGAAGGTTCCAACGTAGGAGGGAAGAAGGTTGTAATTTTAGGCTGCAAATTTTGTTGTGGTAAGATTTGTACCGGCTGGCTAGCCTTCTGTTCCTTAAGCTTTTTCCTTGTTAGAACCATTATTTTAAGCCAGACAGACACATATATAAATAACCTCCAAGAAGAAGACACAGTCTGTATCACTTGAGCAGGAGTTTAACTAGCTCAAGGTCGGGTAGAGTATAATCCCTATCAGATCAGTGTGTATACCACTGCAATCTACAAAT
The DNA here is from genome assembly GCF_030035675.1 of Rhineura floridana. NCBI lineage: Eukaryota > Metazoa > Chordata > Lepidosauria > Squamata > Rhineuridae > Rhineura > Rhineura floridana. Next base: position 188,639,550 of record NC_084480.1, read on the forward strand.
CAGGTTCTAGTTCCAATCCTAAAAAGGTTTCCAAATCAGAGAGATAACATACTGAATACAAATGCGCACTTCCCAGTATTCCCAATATTTGTTTTAATTTTTGTAAGTCGCCTTGATTCCCAGTTCTGGGGAAAAGGCAGGATATAATAATAATAATATTAATAATAAAATAATAATGATGATGATGATGATGATGATCCCTCTCTGTATGAGAGTTAACCTGAAAAGGAATGCAGGACTGAATCTAGCTTTAAATATGTTTTACGGATCCTATTATAATTCAAGCTGCAAGCATAAGTCTGTTTTTTCCCTTTTGTACAGGCTGCATAGCTACTGACTTAATTATCTGGTAATGCCTATCTGTGTGGTTTGAAAAATGAATAGGTCAAGAAAAACGTGATTGTTGAGCATATTTTAGTGCAAAAGGTATAAATCTGGAGACAGAGAGGTCTCTAAATCAAAAGTTGTGGCTTTCCTCTTATGTACGTTTCTTTTTCTGAAACGTGTCGACATTCGAATCTTCTTTTTTTCTCAGTTACATTGAGATTTCACAGAATTCAGTAAAGCAGACGTGAGACGCTTTCTGCTTAATCTCACCGGTGCCCCCCTGGACTCTTTTTTCGGAGGAAGGACAGGATAGAAATTAAATAGGTAAATAAAGTGATTCTCTTTTTCTTAAAGCATGGGGGAGACCACCAACCAAACTCACTCAAAAATGGTTCATTATTTATTTTGTGTGAATATCTGGGTATAACTTTACACATTTATACAAAATTATACAAAAATAGTGTATATTTTACAAATTTTCAGACATGTTTAAAATGAATTAGTCTGACGAACAAATATTGCTTTCAGCTATTCTTCATGGGCAGGACTGCATACCTTACTTCACAAAGTGTGTTCCCACATCTCCACTGGCTAAAGTACCATGAATGCAGGGGCAGCAGAGAGTTTGTAAGGGAGAACCAGGTGGCTGGAACAGGGGGTTCTTGAACATTCCTCTGTGTGGTGGTCAGCCTGCAAATCTCGCCCAAGGCTGTTTTCATCCATTTAGGCTTATGTCCAGAGCCCAGCAGGGAAGGGGGTGGGATAGGCTATGAACTGGTGGTGGTGCAATGAAGAACTGATGTGAAGGGGAAGGCTTAAGCACCCCCTCTCACCAGCTGCTTTTTCCCTACAAATGTTTCCCCCACTCTTACATCAACCTTATGAGGCAACATTCGTTTATATCAGGAACGGTGTGCTTGTCTTGTAATGTATAGTTTCTGCCTCATATTTGTGCTTACCAAACAAATGTCAGTTAAAAAAATTAAAAAAAAGTGTTACTACTACTACTACTTATTCTTCTTCTTCGAGTACAATAGTTGGAAACACACAGCTTGTATTTGAGAATCAGAAATAGTTTGTCATGGCAATTTTATATTATTTATTGAAATAGAAGTAGGAGAATGTGCAAGGTGAACATGAAGAATTGCTTCTCATAGAAGAATGCTGTCTGTAATATTCTGTGTTTGGCTCAGTATTTCAGTCTCCAGTGACCTCTCTTTTATCATTTTGTTTTCTTTGATAGAGCACTTTCTTGCAGAACACCTACTTCTTTATTTCATTATTTTCAAAGTCCATCACCCTTAACAACTACTCTGAGGAATGAAGAAAAAGAGTTTAACCAACAAAATTCATCTGAACAAAATGGAGTGCCTGGTGGGGGAGATGAGAATCCATTGACAGGCAGTTTCTGTTGTTTCAGATAACTAACCAATTCAATCCTGCCCTGTTTTGCTAAAGCTGTTGCTAATGAAAGCTACCCATACAGAAGGTTCCTTTGGTCTTGCTCCTTGATCTTTGTCGTCGTCATCGTCGTTTGTTTATTTCTACCCCACCTTTTGGCCAAAAGGCCCACAAGGAGGCTTACAAAAAACACAAATATAAAAATACATCAATAAAAGCAATGCAATTTAGCAATACAATAAGTTGAACACAAGCCCTCTGAACACAGAGCAATCCCAAATAAGGATCCTATTTTTGACAATTGACAATCTTGATAATTTAAATAAACAAATTATTCACCCAGTTGGTGAACTGTGAATGTAGCTGAAGCGGATCCATGTAGAATTTGTTACATGACAATGTAGTAAGCTGCCACCATCCATCTTCTAGCGGTGGCCCCTCCCTCTCCCAACTGCCACTACAGGAGCTTCCCGAAGGACTACCTTGCCAGAAGGGAAAAGAAAGAAACAGCCTGGTCAGCTGCCACCATACAACTCCCAGTGGTGGACAAACACATTTGTTCAAGTTTAAATTAACTCACATTTACTCTGCCGCTACAAAAGATTGCCCTCTTTATCATTACCTTCTGGGTTCAGGTAAAAGCTGAAGAGGGCTATAGTTCAGTAAAAATGAGCAGGAACAAGGAAAAAGCCATGTGTGTGCACATGCACACTAGAGGCTGTGCTCTGCTGGCCAACCCCCTGGAACTCCAGACAGATTAACCTCACAGAGTTTCCCCTTACCACCTCATGCAACTACTAAGCTCCCTGTTCACCTTCCCAACCCCATTTCTGAAGTCACTTCTCTTCTCTTCTGCAGCCTCACTTTGCACCCCTATTTCAACCTTCACCCCCATGTCCATGCCTCCCTCCTCCTTTTGTGCAACTTCTCCTTGCAGACAGATCATCCACGTGGTAACCTCCTGCATCTTTGTCCTCCCACTCATTGCAATTATTAAGCATCCTTTTCACCTTCTAACTAATTTTGAAGCCTCCATCCCCTCCTATTGTGCACCCCCTTTCATACCTCCACTTTCATCTTCATCCCCATTCTCATGCCTCCTACTCCCTCCTTTTTTCAACCACCCTTTGAACCCCGATTTTAACCTTTACCCCTGTTCCCTCCCTCCTGCTGCCTTTTCTCAATTCCCCTTTGCACACCGTCCACTCCCATTTCCATGCCTCTTCACCTCTCTCCTATTCTGCAGCCCCTTTGTGTGCACACACCGTGATGATACAGTATCTTTAAGATGAATAAAAAGCTAAGAATAAGCCTGTTCAGTTGGAGAAGGTTAAGTTCATTTGATAGATGTTGTAGATATATGGTATTTGCTGGTTAATAAAATACCTGTTCTAAATTACAGCATTGCGTCGGAAACTTCATGCTGAAGACAACACATGGTACTACGAGTGAAATACTTTGTGTGAAGGTACTATGGAATATTTGAAGGCTCCACATCATTTGTCCCTCTTGTATGAGGCAGCTGAGGAACGGAAGAGGGAGAAGTTTGAGTACAGGGAGAAAGAAAGGGTAATGAAAGGAAAAATGGCAGTGTAAAGCAACAACAGGTTTGAGTGAAGCAGAGATTGAGGAACAATGAGAAAAAATGGTGGTTTTAACTGGCAGAACTTTGAATAGAGTGAGTAGGAGTTTGAATATAGTGAGAAGGGAAAGGCTCTGTTGTGTTGTACCCATCTCTGCTATTTCTCCTTGTTGAAACTTTTTTTTAAATACCGTCAATGTTCCTGCCTTTCCCCCATCTATTAGACCACTCTTGTCCACTTTCCCCGTCACTGTCCCTCACTTCTCACTCCCATGCCATAGCCACTGCTGTTGCGCAACCTGCCTTCTCTTTTGCTCCCCTCCCCTCCCCTGACTTCATGCAAATCCCAGGATTGTGATGAGGCAGTGGCACTACAAACCAGGCTGTGCTCTGGTTTCGCAATTCCAGGACTTTGTGGCACTACAAATCTTCCAATGGGGGCTGTGCTCTGGTTTCACAATTCCAGGACTTTGTGGCACTACAAATCTTCCAATGGGGGCTGTGTGATGACACTCTTACATTTTTATTATATGATACAGATAGATAGATATACATACAGATATAGATGTATCATATAAAAGATTGCCACCCTTTCATAATTGTTATGAATTAATCATATTTTGCTAGTTCTATCTAAAATAGATAGAACACTTACTATGGATAGACTTTTAACATTTTGCAACCAGAGGGCGATATCCAATGCTCTTGTTAGTGCAAGGATTTCCGCTTGCACAGCAGAGCTTCCCTGTTCTCCTCTCCCCCCACGCACCTCGCACCCTCCACAAATCTACTCTGAACAGTTGGGAGAACCCCAGAACAAATTTAGGGACCAGTTTAGAAATCGGGAGGAGTTCCAATGCACAGCGAAACGTTCTTGCACTGACAGAACGAGTTCATTAAATGCTGCCCAGTGTGCCCTCAGTTTCATAAAATATATGTTTGAGAAAAAGGGCATCTGTAGGCGGTACACAGCATCAGTGAGAATGCCTTATGGAGGTACATTATCTTATAGAAATATAGTATGCAGGGTTATTACTCTGAAAACCAGAATGGCTGTGTAAGATAATAAGGGACTGTAGTGACTAGAAGGTATGTGATTTTTTCCCCCAGTAACATGACTATGTACCTGCAATTAGTTCCAATAAGTCCCTTGACAACCAATTTGCTTCACCCCACTCATGTGTTGAATGACTGATCTGTCCATAATCTGCTAGGTCAAAAGGCTGGTAGGTAGAGGCGTGTGTATTATAGATTTCAAATAACTTCAGAGAATTATTTTATGTTATTTTATTTTTGCTTAATTCCTTATGTTAGACGGAGGGTTGTGGAAAAACTGTTTGTGGTCATGAGATGGAACTAGCTACAAGAAATTTCCTTAACTTTGCTCATCTTAAAGGTCAATAATAGATGACACATTTTCCAATAAGGAAGTTGCAGACTCACTTATTGGCAGTGGTGCAACATAAATGGGCAAAGTGCAGGGGCTATTTGGAAATTAGTCAGTACTCCAGGTATACACAGGGAGCCCACAATCAGGATACAGTCCAGACTTTTTATTTATTTATTTTTATTATGTTCCCAAAGTAGTTGGTTGCACTATAACACCTCTTTTTGAAATCAGAACATTGTAATGCTACTGACTTGAACGAAGTCCATATGCATGTTCAGCTCCAGATGCTATGGTTGTGGCTCAAAAGCTGGCTATGGATTGTTTGTTTGTTTAAAATATTTATATCCTGCCTTTTGCTGTTAGCTGTAACTGAGGGTTTTTTTCCCCCTGGAAGCAATTAACAAAGAAAGGAGTGTTAAACTTCTTCTATATTCTGCTAGATTTCCAGAAGTGGTTTTTATATTGTGTGACAGATCAAATAAGATGCAGAAATTATCAGTAAAAGAAACATCAGGAAAACAGAATAAACCACTGTCTGAATGCAGCCAGAATCTCAGGTCTTTATGACTTGGTGCCATAGGAAAGCTGACTTAATAGTTCTTGAAAATGTTTCCAGGTAAGCTTTACGTAAATGAGACAATACACACTCCGTGTGATGGGGTGAAAGCCAGTACATTTTACTTCCTTTTCACAGTCCAAGATAATACAATAATGAGCTTGACTTTTCTGAAAAATATATTGTGCACCTATTTCTTCTCTGGCATTCTTACTCACTAGTGCAGGAGCAAACCTTTTGAAGCACACTATAGCAAACTAGCCAAGAAATGCACTGAGATTACACAGCCATGCGAGTGGCTGTATACTATAGCCAGCATGGATGTTTCACATTCTGCAGTGTTAAATTGAAAATACCCCCCATGCCATTCTGCTGCTTCCCATAAGCTCATTTCAAAACAAAACCTTACAAAACATATAGTCCTGAACTCAGAAACGCTTCCTTAACAACCCTATACATTTTCATGGTGATACACAAAACAGTCAGAGAAAATTGAGAGTTCAAAGTACAGTAGGGCCCCGCTTTACGGCGTCCTGCTTTACGGCGCTTCGTTCATGCGGCGGTTTTCAGTTAGGGAAAGGCCCCACATTATAGTGCTTGTTCTGCTTTTACGGCGGTTTTTTTCCGCCACGCGCCATTTTGACGTCATTTTCGCACGACGACGCCCATTATAGTCTATGGGGCCCCGCTTTACAGTGATTTCTGCTTTACGGCAGGGGCCTGGTCCCTAACCTGCCGTATTAGCGGGGCCCTACTGTATAAAAATAGAGAGAAAAATCCAGACCCCGTTGGATTTTTTCTGTCAGTGGTCTCATAATTTGTTGAAATTAATTAAAAACCAGCCATGTTCACAGAGTACCTGTAATCCTATTACTGATCTTGCCCCATACTCTGTCCTTCATCTTCTGCAGTTTAAAAGTTTAAAAAAATGCATGGCTTATTTTTAATTAATTTAAGAAAATTAACATTGGAGTCTATGATAAGCGCAGTCTATTATAATGTTGGGCATGCTCAGTAAGAACCAACTGTCAGTGGTTGCCAGACTCACAGGTGTTTGGCTTGGCTAATCAAGGGGCCACACCCACACTAGACCTTTATTTCACTTTAGACAGTCATAGCTTCCCACAAAGAATCCTGGGAAGTGTAGTTTGTGAGGGGTGCTGAGAGTTGTTAGGAGACTCCTGTTTTCCTGACAGAGCTCCAGTGGCAAGAGTGGTTTAACAGTCAGCCCTTCTTCTGAGGATTGTTCTGTGAGGGGAATAGGGCATCTCCTAGCAACTCTCAGCACCCTTCACAAATGTGGCCAGTAACAGCTTTGGCTTAAATTTGAGTGGGAGACTACGTGTGCCTGCTGTAGAATAAAAAGGTAGAGAAACCCTGAAAAACAATGATAGCGTTATGCCCATAATTTCAAAATTAAGTAAATCAGATAAATCAGCTATCACATACGAAAATAGTTTGTTTTCAGAAAAGAAGAAAAATAGCTATTGACTCTTTTGTAGAGCATCTGCTTTGTGTGCAGAAGGTCCCAGGTTCAATCCCAGGTAGGGCTGCTGCCAGTCAGTGTATTTATTTATTTATTTCATTAAACTTATAGACCGCCCCATAGCCGAAGCTCTCTGGGCGGTTCACAAGACAATACTGTAGACAATACTGAGCTGGATGGACCAATGATCTGACTCAGTATAAGGCAACTTCCTTTGTTACTAATAGTAAACCCATAGATGTGTAGTTTGGGGGAATGTAGTGGGGTGACAGAGATCTCTAAAAGAGAATTCTCAGCATCTTACCAAATTACAGTTCCCAGAATTCTTTTTAATGTGGTATCAAACCAATATACATTAGTTTTTGATAGGGTATTGATACTGAAACTTTTATTTTCCTTCCCGGCTTTTTGGAGAAGGGAGTTGTGAAGGAAGAGGGCCTGGTTATCTGCATATCTGCTTCCCGCAAGCACGTGTCCTTTTGCTGCCTAGAGCTTTAGTACAAGTAACATACTACCTTTTTATCAGTCTTTACATAAGGCAAGCATGAGTCCCTGTCATTACTGAACGGCAGTCAAAAGAGTCTCTGCTCCCCCATTAGCTGTTGGTCCCTTCACTCACACCATTCAGCTATGGTGCTGATTACGCTACAGTCAGGAGGCTGCTTTGTTAAGATCAGCAGAAAGTTCATCATCACTGATGTTAGCTTTGGTAACAGAAATGATGATGTGGTAAATTCCACCTTACAGAGATGCAGGTGATTAGTCACTTGACCTCAGGCCTCTGAGCACAATTACGCAGTCATAAGAGCAACCCCCAGGCATGTATTAAAGGACCTACCCCTAACTAACCCCTACCCACATTTTCAGGACCCTTTAATATATTCAACCCAAGGAAATATTCACAAACTGATGAGAAAATGTGAACTGAACTTAAGATTGGAAAAATTAGAAATGGAGAGAAACCCATATTGCCAGATTCATCCACCTCTAGTATCAGCAATACTTGTTTGTGATGGGGTGGCTTTCTGATCCTTTAAAGGAAGTAGTTGTCCCCACCCTCAAAATAATTACTTAAGCAATCACAATAGTTCCATTTGTTCCATTTTGGGGAAACTTGACTGAGGACATGGTTGCAATGCAGCTCAAGATATTCCTTGATGATACAACTGCTTTCAGCTTATGCCAACTCCACCACTGTCCTGGACATGTTATTGTGAGGTCACTGATCTGGTAGGTAATGTATGTCTGGAATTTGACAAGTGGTACATAACCTTGTTGATCTTATTGGACCTCTTGCTGAATACTGTAGATCAGCCTTCTCTAACCTGGTGTCTTTCAGATGTTACATCCCTTTAGCATCAGCCAGTTGGCCAATGGCCAGAGATGATGGGAGTTGTAGTCCTTCAACCACTGGAGCACACCAGGGTGAGGAAAGCTTCCATAGACCAATAGTCTTTATCCTTTCCAAGGATCCTTTATCCTTTCTACTCTAACAACTGTTGTTAAACAAAAATCAAAAACAAATCTTACCTATCCCCACTAAAAAATGAGTTCCACAGTAAAGACTAAAATCATACACAAATATGTCCACAAAAACATAGCCACCAAAAGTGTCGGTAAATAAAAATGCCTTAGCCTGGTGCCCAAAAACTGACAGTGATGTTGGCAGGTGTGTTTCCGTAAGGACAGCATTCAATAGATGCAGGGCCACCACTGAGAAAGCATCTTCTCATGTGGTCACCCTCTTGTCAGGCCCAGGATGTGACTCAGGAACCAGACCAACGGCTGTAGTTAATTCGTGTTTTATTAGGGTAATGTCCAAACAAAGACTGCGTTTTCTCATGAAGCAATACAGGGATACAGGTCCTGCGGCATTGGGAGAAAGTTGACAGAGCAAGGGACTTCTTCCCGCCTGTTCTTTAAGAAGGGGCCAAACGGGCGCACAATCTTTCGCTCCTCCTTAACTGCCCCTCAGGTACTGCCCGCCTTCCCCCCCTTCTCTCCTGTCTTTTCAGCTGTCTGCGTGTGCGCGGTGAGGGGGGAAGCATCACCCCCTCCTCTTCTGAAGTTTCTGATTCCAGGATGGGGGATAGGGGAGGGGCTGATGGTAAACTGCCTCCCCGCTTTTCGGCTGTGAGCAGCCCTCCCTCTTTCCCCTCTTGCTCTGAGCCTGAAAGAGGGGGAGGCGTGAGAATGTCCAGGGAGGGCTCAGGCTCCCCGTTGCTAAGCGACCTTATCACTGGCAGTTCCTCTGTTTCGTCTTCGCTCCAAAGGGGGGAAGTTCCTCCCCCTTCCCTCTGCCATCCATCCGAATACTCTTCTCCCAACTCTCCGGGATCCAGCTCCCCGGGATTGGGACCCCAGCTCTGCCTTCCGACACCTCTGCACCTCCCTCAAATGAGGCACACTGAGAAGGTTGGAAAGGGATGTGGAATGGAACATTTCCAGGGAAGAGTCAGTGGGCAGGAGAAAGATTAAGCACTGCCCATATTACCATTATGAGGCAAACACAGAGGACTCCATGTTGGGTTCATCATGTGTAGTAGTTCCACCCTTAGTATTTCTCCTTCTGCCTCTCTCTGTTTCTTCTTCTCTTTTGTTTGTTTCCCACTGTCTTGCTCTCCTAATCTCCCCTTTCCCCTCTTCTTCAGTTAAAAAAAAAGTTCCTAAGTGATGGTGTTGGCACTAGTGCAGTTCACATGGTCAGGTTCTGACCCAGTTGTCACTCATAACCACCAGTTAGACATCTGCAGTATAGAACAATAATAGAGGGTGCAATGTTCTTGCCTATGGTGATAGCCTCAGAAAGTTACAGTGTGGGATTACTTTCTGCCTCATAGGTATTATTTTACAGTGCACCATGAGCACACATTTTATATTCATTGGTCCCAAATGAATGTGCTTTTGGGAACATCAGGAGTGAAATGCTCAGAGAGCAGCACAAAACTCAACAATTTTTTTCTGGTTCCAGTCACATGGGTGGAAAATTCCACAGATCCTTGGGAAGTATCACTACAAATCAGTGGGCTTTCAATAAAGTTTAAAATAGACTCTGGTGCAGATGTCACCATAGTTTCTGAGTCTGTTTACAAATCTTTCTCTAACACACCTAGTCTCCAGCAGACAACAGCAGTTTGAACTGGTCCTGGAGGATGGAATCTAAATTGCATGGGATACTTCATAGCAAGAACCTGCTACAGAGACAATGACTATGACTTTAAGGTCTATGTGATCTGTACAAAGACTAATAACCTCCTAAGCTGAGATGTTGCAGCTGTGATGGGGTTGGTGTAACGTTTAGATGAGCTTTCCACAGAAATTCCTGATGCAGTTGGAACTTTGAAGACACCATCAGTACAGATAAGACTCAAAGAAGGGGCAGTACCTTATGCTATTCACACTGCCAGAACAATCAGTTCCACTGCTACCCAAAATAAAGGCAGAACTGGATAGAATGGTTCACTGTGGAGTCATAGAACCTATCAGAGAACCTACTGATTGGTACATGCCAATGGTTCCATTACCAAAGAAGGACAGAACAGTATGTGTATGTGTGGATCTAAAACAACTAAACAAAGCTGTCAAGCGGAAAAGTACATTCTTCCTACTATGGATGATATCCTGCCACAGTTAGCAGTTGCCCAAGTATTTTCACTGCTTGATGCTGCAAGTGGATTCTGGCAGATCCGCCTAGCTGCTGACACTGCTAAATTGACTACGTTAATCACTCCGTTTGGGAGATACTTCTTCAAGAGATTGCCATTTGGAATTTCAAGTGCAGCTGAGACATTTCAGAGAGAAATGTTGGAGCTGTTACAACACCAGGAAGTCATTTCAGTTTTCATGGACAATGCGTTGGTTTATGGTGCCACAAAGCAGAACACAATGAAAGATTGACAAAAGTTTTAGCAACAGTAAAGGCAGCAGGGTTAAGACTCAACAACAGCAAATGCATTTTACGCCAGAAAGAGCTTACATATCTTGGACACTGCATAAATGAGCATGGTGTGTGTCCAGATCCTAAGACAGTAGAAGCCATTTCTGTAATCAAGCTTCCAGACTCCATCATAGGACTGAAAATATTTTTGGGCATGGTACAATTATTTGGGATGCTTCTTGCCAAATTTGGCAGAGAAACGACACCCATTAAATACACTTTTGAAAGCAGACAGCACATGGTGCTGGGGTCCAAGCAAAAAAAAGGCCTCCTCAATAGTGAAAAAAACTCTTAACAGAGGCTCCAGTACTCGCTTACTATGCAATTAACAAGCAGACCATAGTGAGTGCTGAAGGCAGCACTTATGTCCTGGGAGGAGTACTACTCCAAAATCATGATGGAGAATTGAAGCCAGTGGCCTATTGCTCAATAATGCTAACAGAAGCTGAGACCTGGTAAACTCAGAAAGAAAACTAATGTCTAGCTGCTGTTTGGGCTTGTGAAAAATTCTCAAAATATCTCTATGGGCTAGAATCATTTACACTCTATATAGACCATATTTACACTCCATATAGACCATAAACCCTTTGGTACCGCTGATAGCAGAATATATTGCCAGAACAATCTCAAAAGACTGAGACCAAAGAATTGACAAATTCTTGTGAGCAAGAATCACTTGCCAAAGACAATGTACCTCTTGAGAGTCCTCAGAGAGTGACATCCAGAAGAAGAGTAATTAAAAAACCAGAGCGTTACAGAGATGAAATGTTATTCTACACAATGTTTGTTGATAGTTAGGGGGGAAAGACACAAAATAAGTCTGAACTCAAAGAAAGGGAAATGTTGTGAAATGTGTCTTTAAGTTAGATGCACAGTAAAGAAAGAGTTAACTTTCTCTAGAGGGTATTACACACCCTATTGGGAGTTACAGTTAGTTAGCGCTGTGTGTGCTGGGCGAGGCCTAGGACAGAACAAGCTCAGATGTCTTACTGTTTTAAGAATTTCTAAATAAAAAAGCTCTATTTTATCCTCGGTTTCATCCTCATCAATATAACACCACCCAACTGTGCAAATTATCATTATAAATAATTCACCGTATTTAACTTTTCTCATGCAAACTTATGTATTATATTACCAAAATAGGGTGTGTACGATTTGCTAATAGAGCCATCAGAAGCAGTCCTAGTTGGTGGCCCAGGGCCTTTCTGTAGAACAGAGATTGTGGGCTTGTACAGTTAATTCTAGCACCAGTAGTTCAGAAAAACATATAATTCCTATGTGGCATGCTGTCAAGCATTTCCTTATGAAAAGTAATGTTTATAGGTATTTATTTAATTTTAAAAGTTAAATTTCTCTTAATTGCTTTCCTGGCATGGCAAAGGAGATCAAGGTAGATAGTTCTGGGAAGTAGCTGCCTCTGGAGAATTGAACTCACAGTTCACGAGCTTTCTAAAACATTGTACCTGTACAAGGAAGCCTTTCCACAAATGTACACTTGGTAAGCTGTAGGACTCACCTTTGGTGCATCTACAGCTGTGTGTGAAAATTCATTCGTAACTTTGACACATATGTTGACACCATACAGGCGTTCAGTGCTTCATCAAAGGAAAGCAAACTTAGTAATGTTGTCTTTGAAAGTAACACATTTGAAAGAATTTCAAGTGAACAGTTTCTCTGTAAGTTTGCAGAGAAATCACGGTGCATTAGACTTTATTAACAGTTCAGATGATTATGGTAGGATGACTTGCACAATATACATTTACTTCCTATTACTGTTATTTAGTTTACACAACTATTTTGCATGTGGAAAATACTGTATTTTAAATTAATTTCTTTGTAAACTTCACAACCCATGGTTTCTAATTAAAACGCATAAACTGAGTTTATTTTTGCCATTACCTATGAAAACTTTCCCCCAAAAAACCTGTTTTATAATGACCAATGCCCCAGTGCTCCTGCCCTCCCATTTTTTGCCCCTGCCCACCCAATGAAAATTGTCGTGCTACACTCCTGGGGCTTATCCACACGGAAGCATTACTTCGTACTAAAGACGCTGGTTTTATCTCTGTTTCTACTTGCACCGTCCACAGTAAGGGCTCAATGCCAGCTGCAAACAGTGTTTTCTATTCACACTGAGGGGAAGGATCAATCACAATTTTCTAATTACCACACCCTCTAATTTAACATTTCTACTCCCTCTGGCAAGTGAGCATGCTCAGTTTGTTCTACCAGTTAGTTTCATTTAAAAACAACAACAACCCGGAAGTGTGATTATTTGTATTTTCACTGGTACAATACAGCTGAAATACAAATATTTATTTGAACAATATTATGCTTTTGCGGACAACTTAGGGGGAAAAGAAAAATAAGGCTCTGTTTGCAGCAACATAAAAAAGCCTTGCAGAATGGGGGGAGCAGCTGGAAGTTGTTTGTCAGCCCACAGGAAATGAAATGAAAGAAGGGAGGAGGAGGCAGTGAGCATGGAGAGGGGAACAATTTACACACACCCTAAAAGCATTGGAGCAAAGTGTCTGCAAGCACTAAAGATATGGTGTGGAGATATTTTTTCCTTCCCTTTTCATATTATCAGAGGATTGGGTTAGTACGGATTTACAGGGGGGAAACTGCGTGATAGCTTCTGTTTGCCGGTTACATCATGTGAACCATGTGAATTAAAAGGGGATGTGAGTAGCACTAAACACATACTAAATCACAGCGTAGAGGAGCCCCTGGATAAGCCGGGTTCAGAAGAGCATCCTGTTTTTCACAGGTGCCTAACATTATGTGTGTTCTAATATTGGCATGGGACAATTTGTGGTCAGATGAACAAAGGCTACATCAGTGCAATCAGTGATGTTAATTATCTTGCCCCACCCCTGCCCTGCCTGAGTACTTACACCTGAATTGACTTCTGCAGTATCTTCCTTGGTTTGTTTCTGTTTCGTCTGCATGCAATGTTATTTTTGTCAAATTGGACTGTTTTTTCTCCTCCTGCATTTCACAGTCAGTTCCGGCTGGTGAAGAAGTTTGCTAGAGGCAAAACCCACCAATAGTTGCAGTGTGAAGTTTAAGGGAAAATCCTTTCCTTACTTTTTAGTTGTGGGAAGTGGTGGTGGAGGGCAGGGCATTGTAACCACCAGCACTGTGCATGTGCACAGTTGCTGAGTGGATAGTCATTGTGACACAGGAACAGACTGATGATGACATCAGGAGGGGTGCCTTTCTCTATTCATTGCCATCATGGAATTTCATGGTGCTGGCTGTGGCATTTGCCCTTTCCTAGCACCAAAAGATAAGGGATGGGATTTCTCTTTCAGCTTCTTATCACCACACCATGGCTACTGGAATGACTTGCCAAATGCCGCTGTTTACAGCAAGAAGGGCTATGCTACATTTGTACTTAAGACTGCTTGTGATTGCAACCAACTTGCTGGAAACTCTACTCACGTGAACAAGATTAGTTTTTCTATTTTAGCATAGATACAGAATTGGTAGAGATGATGATCCTACCCAAGATGCTCTTCCTCTTCCTGAGGTACCTTGGACATTTATGTTAGTTTGACAAACTGTAAAGAGATTTTTACCACACATAAGTCATAGATGTGCGGTAGAATGGTAATTGGTATCCACCCATATTGTGTTCAGGTTTTCCCTCATTATTCTTAATAATCCATTTTCAGTGTTTTAGTTGCCAATCTTCCTCATGCTATTTACTAACCAATTTTAACAGGAAACTTGAGGCTCTTACTCAACAAAAGGCTGCTCCTTTTAAAAATAATAATAAAGGCACTGATGAAGCCAAAGCTGAAGAATTATTTTCAAACGTGTTTTTAAATTGCTTTTTAAAAAATGCGTTTTTAAATTTGTATATTTGTTTTTAACGTTTTTAATTGTTGTAAACCACCCAGAGAGCTTCGGCTATGGGGTGGTATACAAATGCAATAAATAAGTAAGTAAGTGAAATTCCTGGTGCACTTTTTGGCCCTGGGTGCCTGCCTTGAACCATCTTCTTGTTGTGTTAGAGGAGGAAATTCAATGTTATTCAGTGTGCTATAGTGTATACTAGTTTAAAGGCATATCATAAAGAAATCACTGGAAACGCCTAAAAGCGAGGCACTTATTTATTTCATTATCCATAGACCAACTATGACAAGCTGAATGTTTCTTTTCCACACAGGAGATTCCAGTCCTACAGCTTTTACCACTGATACTTAGAAGGAAGTGCTGGTTGCTCTGAGTGCACACAGCATGAGCTGTTATTCTCCTTGCCCATTTCCTCTGAGTGACCAGGACGATGATCCCTTGCAGGCTCTTGATCCGGTGAGGTTACTTTTACGTCAACATCTGGATCCTCTTTACACCCTTAAAATAAAATTAGAACACTGTTTCTGATTCATTGGATAGTTGTTTTTCTCTTTTAAAGATTTGCTGAACAGCAGTTTCCTTGGGGAAAGATTCTCTTACCTTAATTTGTTGTATCCTCTTTTAAGATGTGGGGGTGGGGGTGGGGGCAGGGAGATATGCTCAAACAGACTTTTCAAGTTAAAATAAATGTGTACAGAGCTAGGAAGAGTGGGAAAGGGAAAACACCGTTCCAAACAGCTGGCTTCTGGAGATGAACATAAAGGCGATGGGATGTCAAGAGGAAAGAAGTACCTACCCTACCAATTGACACTATGTGATCCTCCTTGGAGTTTGTTTATAGCACCTAATTGGGAGACCATGAAACTGCATTCTGCACATGCTCTCAAGCTGAGATTCCATATTGCACCCTGTGTTTTTCTCATATGGCAACTGTGGGGGCAGGGAGGCACTAGCAAGGGAGAATCACTGGCCAGTAGCAGCTGTGCTAACCTCTTTCCCCACCAGAAGATGTTTCCCTGCAAATGCTCCCCTAGTTTATTTTTAACCATTTTGCCCCAGCCAGAGCCAAAAACTAGAAGTAAGCCCATCTGGAAGAACAAGAGCCAGGCCAAGAGGGACCTTTCCAAGGGAGAGAGCTGTTACCCATTCCTTCCTGCCCACCAATTCTCCTGTACAGGTGCTGCCTCAAACCCCTTCCTCCCTACTTCTGTAGAAAGAGAGAGAGAGAGAGAAGGGGAGAAAAAGTGACTTTCCTGCCATTTTCCTTTCTCTAATAATGGCTTGTGCTGCACTAGTCACTGCCACAGTGAGAGGGTTCTATCAGAAACAACAAGTGAAGTGGCCAAGTTTGCTGACGACACTAAATTGTTCAGTGTTGTTAAAACAAAAAGGGATTGTGAAGAGCTCGAAAAAGATCTCTCCAAACTGAGTGAATGGGCGGAAAAATGGCAAATGCAATTCAATATAAACAAGTGTAAAATTATGCATATTGGAGCAAAAAATCTTAATTTCATATATACGCTCATGGGGTTTGAACTGGTGGTGACTGACCAGGAGAGAGACTTCGGGGTTGTAGTGGACAGCACGATGAAAATGTCGACCCAGTGTGCGGCAGCTGTGAAAAAGGCAAATTCCCTGCTAGCGATAATTAGGAAAGGTATTGAAAATAAAACAGCCAATATCATAATGCCGTTGTATAAATCTATGGTGCGGCCGCATTTGGAATACTGTGTACAGTTCTGGTCGCCTCATCTCAAAAAGGATATTATAGAGTTGGAAAAGGTTCAGAAGAGGGCAACCAGAATGATCAAGGGGATGGAGCGACTCCCTCACGAGGAAAGGTTGCAGCATTTGGGGCTTTTTAGTTTAGAGAAAAGGCGGGTCAGAGGAGACATGATAGAAGTGTATAAAATTATGCATGGCATTGAGAAAGTGGATAGAGAAAAGTTCTTCTCCCTCTCTCATAATACTAGAACTCGTGGACATTCAAAGAAGCTGAATGTTGGAAGATTCAGGACAGACAAAAGGAAGTACTTCTTTACTCAGCGCATAGTTAAACTATGGAATTTGCTCCCACAAGATGCAGTAATGGCCACCAGCTTGGACGGCTTTAAAAGAAGATTAGACAAATTCATGGAGGACAGGGCTATCAATGGCTACTAGCTGTGATGGCTGTGCTGTGCCACCCTAGTCAGAGGCAGCATGCTTCTGAAAACCAGTTGCCGGAAGCCTCAGGAGGGGAGAGTGTTCTTGCACTCGGTCCTGCTTGCGGGCTTCCCCCAGGCACCTGGTTGGCCACTGTGAGAACAGGATGCTGGACTAGATGGGCCACTGGCCTGATCCAGCAGGCTCTTCTTATGTTCTTATGTTCTTAATGCACTAGTTCTGACTGTGGAATTCCCAGAATACATTTGCTTGGCTAACACTGATCCCACTGATCCACAAAACACACACACACACACACACACACACACAGAGAGAGAGAGAGAGAGAGAGAGAGAGAGAGAGAGAGAGAGAGCATAGTTGTCTATGGTGTTCTGTCTGCTTGTCAGCAATAAAGGGCACCTACTGGGAGAACGGGTGGGATATAACTCTAAGAATAAATTAAAAAAATAAAATAAAGCTATAGCCCAAGGCCATTTTTTCTCTTGCTGCAGCACTTTCTTGAACTTTCTTGCTGTGGATACCAAGATTTTAATGTAAGTGTGCTGCTTCATGGTGTTAGATCCCCCCCACACACATACACAGAGGTAATCTCTGGATGAAAATAGAGAACATTTTGAGGGAACTGTCAAAAACACATTGAAAAGCAGAAGAGTTTTTAGACAGTAGCAAAATAAAAAATGAAACTAAAGAGATGCTTTTGACCCAAGCTCTAGACAACTTCACAACTCTATCCCATCTCCTTTGACTTGGGGTGGTTCCATACATTAGCTCCCTGTAGTCATTAGCCTCCAGGTGATGGGAGAGTAGGGCTATGCCTGCTGGCTCAACTCACATCATCAAGGTTCCAGCTCCTGGGAAGAGCCTATGCACATTCAGCAGGCTTCCCCATTGCAGAATGCCCCCAGATTCCAGGCAGGGCCAAAAGGGAACCCAATGGTAGAGATGGGACCAGCTATTACAGCCTCCCTTTTGCCATGTAATTGTAATCCTCATCCAGAATCTATATGTGGGAGGTGGGGACATATGTAGATTGGACAGCAGTGTATCAGCTGCCCAACTATTCACCTATTCCTTATTGTTGTTGCTGTTGCTATTATATTCCCAGACGGCTTCTAAGCAATTTCTAATCTAACAATATAATATTTTCCTAAGCCATCACACCATCACGCAGCATCATGTGGGGGCAGAGAGGGGGCAGCAGCAGGGTGGCAAGCAAGGCAAGGGTGTGAGGAAAGCAAGGATGACTGGCTGGAGGGCGAGAGACCAAATGAGTGGGGTGACCAGGTTTAGGGTGAGTGGGTGACTGCAGGGTGGGCTGTGGAGCGAGCAGGAAAGCACCCGGGGGGAGGGCAAGTGGCCGGGGGGAAATGGCGGTGGCTGCAGCAGCCTGGGTCAGACACAGGTAAATGTCCGATATGGGGAGGTGGCCTAGGTGTGCCGTGCAGAGCTACATAGTGGCACCGTTTGTCGAGGGAGAAGCAGTGGGGTGGGGCAGTGGTGGGCTGGGGTGGGAGCAGTGACGCAGCACAGGAACAGTCAAAGTGAGCTAGCAGGCCCGTGGCAGCTGGCATGGGCTGACGCCTGGAGGCACTGGGGAATTTGCAAGCGGGGTGGCAAGGGGAGTGGGATGTCTAGAGGGCGTTAGCAAGTGCCTGGACTGCACATTTGCGAGTGTGTGTGTTTTGAAATCCATGTGTGTTTGGGGGTGCCTGGTATATGTGATGGGGATGGGGGGTTGGCAAGTGAAACAAGCAGTAGAGCAGAGGCCCCCAGTACACAATATATAAACCTATTTTATACATAATTAAAAATACAGAATTATTAAAAAATATGCAATGCAACAATCCCATTAAAACATAAACCTCCATAATTAAATATGCAATAAATACTGTTAGGTTTCATTTTCACTATTATCATAAAGCACCTTCATTTTCCAATGTGCTTTTGACAATTCTTTCAACATTTTCTCTATTTTTTTTTATCCAAGTTCTGGATGAAAATTACCTTTTGTACAGTTCCCTCTGAACAGTGTTTGATATTTAAGAGTTGGTCAAAAAGTACAAAAAATCATTTTCATGTAATCTCAAATGCGTTGGGCAAAAGATTCTCTCTTATTGAAAAAATTTATGAACATTCAGCTCAGTCCTCTACAGACATGTTTTTGTTTAAAACAAGCAAGGGTGTTTTGCTTGGTGTGTGTGTGAGAGAGGGGGGAGGAACAATACATTTTCTCAGTATGATTACTTACAGCTCTGATGAGTTAACATACTGTTCCACAGTTACTTAATGCAAAAAAAGCAAGCACATGGAGAGAACAGATCAAAAATACTTGATAAATCAAGATAGTCATGTTAAAGAGAACAACAAAAGAGGATATTGAAAGGTTTGGTTTTTGACCTCCAACTCCTTGTATACCATCTAGATGAGTGTGTCCAGGTTTTCAAGTTCATAACAGAGGCTTTCAAGAGAGGGGGTGAAAAACCATACGAGGTTTCTGAAACATGACCAAGCCCAAGTGACTGAAAATAAGTATTGCTTGGTGACTGTAAAACATAAATTGAACACTGGTTCACTACTTGTCCTCAGGATGTGGTTGCACTTCTGGCAATACCAACTCATCTTGGCACTGAGTCTGTGACGGAAGGGGAATAAAATCAGCAATTAAACATAAGTTCTCTAAACCTTATTTTTTTCCCTCCTTCCCTAGGGCTCCAATACCCTCATTCACCTTGGACTTTTTCTTCTGCAGTGTTCTGTTATACACACAGCTATTTTTAGCTTGGTTTGGACCCATGATATTTTTAAAAAAACTAATTTGTTTACTTCACACTTGAAAAACAATCACAGCTAATATTTTAAAAATCACTTATAAAGATAACGAGCTAGATCCAGACTTGAATTCAGGAGGGTTCTGCTCATGCTGGAGGAAGATGGCAGGATGTGACGTGCAGATTTCACCTTAAACCTGAAACCCTTTTATGCCCCCTGAAAAGCTGCTCTGAAGGGTTAGGATTCTCCCCCAGCAGGAAGCCTTCTTTGGACCCTGATTCTCTCTGCAAACAGGAAGAGTGCTATCCATGGAAGGGCATACTTCTAGATCCAACTCATTATAAACACTTCTGAACAGCAGTATCTCAATCCAACTACTAAAACAAACTGATCTTAGAATATAACCTATGTGTTCCATTCATTTCAGTAAATTGTTACCGTATTTGGTAATTAATTTCAACCCAAGAATATGATTGCCTCTTCTTCCTTACCAAATTATGAAAATAATAATAATCATATTAAAAACTTCTGTTATCTTTTATCTTACCTTCTCTCACACACACACACTCACACACATATAGAAACATTAATTTCAAATAGTTTGTATTTGCTCAAATCTTCTTTTCCCATTGCCTAACTGATACATTTTCTTTCAAAATTAGGTCACCAGTATCCTTGTGGCTATGGAACCGACACAACATTTTACCTGAGTCAAGTTCTTTCAGAATCTCAATATTATCACCACCAGCCTAGTAGTATTATAATGCAAGTAAGATAATTTCAGTTAAATTAATTCTGGGCATTATTTTCATACTCCATATATATTTCCAGATATCATCTGTATATGTTCTGTCTAGATCTCTGCTTCATTGTAAGCAACAGATATTATTGTTGGATGATTTAAATTTGATAACTTTTAGAGGGCATGACAGATAAATAAAGGACCATTTGTCTCACTAATGGTTTGCTTGTCACTACAAACAGAGCCTGTTTAATCTCTTCTACTGCCTTAGCTAAAGAAACTGAAATACAGGGAACCACTCATCATTCCTCTCTTTAACTAATTCTCCATACAAAAATATTCTGTCTCTTTTAACTAAGTGCCTTGGGCTGCAATCCTAAACTAACTTCCTAGATAGTAAGCCTTGTAGCTCAATGTGATACTTATGCAAAAGATCCCAGGTTCAGTTCCCAGCATCTTCAGATAGATCTGGGAAAGATTCCTGTCTGAAACTCTGGAGAGCCACTGACTATGTCAATGACTGGTTTGCACACATTAAGCAAAATTAAACGATGGTTTAGGGAGAATGCACAACGTGCTGATGCATGCTGCTTAAAAGTCTATGCAGTGCTCCTTCCCAGTTCCTTCCTTCCCTATGTGGAGGAGAAAACAAAGAAGAGGCTGCCTTGCCATTACATGAGAACTTATGGTTTTTCTTCTGGGAAACCAGGATGGTACGCCAAAGTTTGTTCTTAATGTAAATTATAGTTTAAAGTGACATACAAACTAGGTCACTGTATACAGTGCTGACCTGATTGGACCAGTGGTTTGAGTAAATATACATAAGGCAGCTTCCTTCCTGCGTTCCTAACACTGGGGGACTTACTTCTGAGTAAATATACATAGATTGCTCTGCACATATTAACTGATAACACTGTCCAAACTATAATTAGCCATTGTCTCTATTTCAACTCCCCCCCCCAAGAAAAACCACTCGACAGCAACATTTCTGGACTTATTTTTTCATCTCCTCATTCCAGGCAGAGACCAGGGCCATCACCGTACCACCTACTAAATATGTGGGAAACTTCCTCATAGAAATCGGGAAAACCCCAGTTCCATGAGCCTCTGGGGGCAGACTCATTAAAAGTGGCCCCCTACCTCTGCAGAGTTCAGAAACAGCATGGTCCAGATGGATCGGATAATTACCTGTTTATAACTACAAAGTAATTGCAAGGTCCCCTAGCACAGGCCATCTTCCTCCAATTTAGTGCAGAAAGCCACATTCAAAGTATGTCCTACTATGTATGTCAGGCCCAATATTATTTAAAACAGGCCTGTGGCTGGCATGACAGCTAGGAAATTGTGGGCTGCTCCCAGCAATGTGCTGTCAGTTGTGTACGTTGAAATCTTCCAAGACCAAAAGCACTGGAATTCTCAACATAACCTCTGAGACCACATCTGCTTGCCTGGGCAAGGAGACTGTTAGGCAGCAGGTGTACAGTACACTCACAGAATCCCAATGCTATCTCAGGTCCAAGGTACAGCTGCTCAAGACTGATAAGAGTGTTGGACAGGATACCTGAGAAGGGGAACAGAATCAATATGGGCTGCAGCTACCCCAAAACAGCAAAGACAAAAGTCAGAGGAAATTCTTGCCCTGTGCCTGTTTCCCTAAAAGCATTCCATTTAAATAAATGTTAACCTTTGAGTTTTTATAATATATTGATAGCCAATTGCAAACCATTTTTCTAAAGGAAAGCCTTTTCAGTACTGAATCAAAATATGTTCTCCCTGCTATATCAAATACCATTTTGATAACTAAGGGAAATATTCACTATATGCAATAAAAATGAATAGCAATTCTAATATTGTCTTGTAATATCTGTCTTTAATCAACCCTGCTTGAACAATAGAAACATATTAATACAAAGCTTAATCTTTGAGCCAGAATAATGATCCTTATCTTGACATCTTGATTTAGCAATGTTATATAAGCCTACACACTAGAAGGATCTTTTCCTTCATTAGGAAACAAACTAATTCTGGCTTCCACCCACTGTGAGAACAGGATAGAGATGGGAGTTTGGCCTGATCCAACAGGGCTCTCCTTATATTCTTCTGATGTTCTTATCCAAGAACTTGGAATGTTTCCAGCTAAATTTATAAGCTGTGTAAAGGTAATTATTTCATCTCTCTCTCTCTCTCTCTCCCTCCCTCCCTCCCCATACACACACACACACGTAAAATTGGCAATGATCCCATCAATATTCTTGGCAAGTCTTAACAGTAACTCTCACTTCCTTCTACGTAACCTCAGTATTCAGATGCCACCTATCCTCTTCAGTAATCTTTAGGAAAGGAATCTCTCTTACATATCCACTTACTAGCTTGCCAGGACCAAGTGCCCCTTGCCCACTGGCAAGAAAGACTTCTGTCAGCCTCTCTGAAAGGCTGCAGTGTAACTGCAGTTTAGAGAAGGAAGAAACAGCAGAAGCCAGTATGTTAGGGTGGGATAACAGAACTATCTGCTATTCTTTATCAAATGTCTCCTTGTTCTGAGTATTGTTTTCTATAAATAAATACATGTATTGATTTTCAAATGTATTAATGTGTTCTGTGTGGGAGATTCTAGGTTAACAGACCGCACCCCACATTGTTGGCTTTTGCTTACAAGCCAAGTAAATAAAAGAAAGTGATCTTTGTAAATCAGTAAGTGGTGTCTGCAAGATATTTTAGGAAGTATTAAGGGAAGTCTAAACTCAGTGGACCAGCTGAGTAACTGACCTAGTGACCTCCAGGGACCAGGTCCTTGTAGGAGAGCTCTGGAATTCTGCAGACAGTTTCAGGATATTGTGGCATTCAAAACAAGATCTGGGAATGAGCTTTAGTGACCCTTGGTTTCAGTATACACACAGGGCAGTTTTCACGTAATGGCACACAGGAAATATCCACGCCACAGCTGAGGGACCACGGGAAAACTATATTTCCTAGCCAGAGTACAGTAGGATTCACGGTGCCTGCATTAAACTACAGTCCAAAGATTCTGTTCTGTAGGAGGAAATCTGACAGTTAAAGTGGTATAATTAAACCAATATAAATTCCTAGTGCAGATATGCCTTTAAAGTCCAGTCCTATTAACCACTACCCAAACAAAAAGAATAATGGTTTTATGTTGAATTAAATCAACACAACTTTAACAACAAGATTTAACATGTATACAAACGGAGGTGTTGCCTTTATATACACATAGGTTTAATTTTGTTTGAAATAATTGTCTGTCTTGCCACTCAGCCTCCAGCCCTTACATTTCCCAATAGTTCAATTATTTTCAAAACCCCAGGATACCTTTGAATTGTAGCACAGGTACCTCTGTGAGAATGTCAGTAAATGCCAGGCACAAACATACTTGAAAGCTCATTTGTCCATCCTTACATCATTAATTATGATGCAATGATAATAATACACATCCATAGAAGAGGGTTGTTTATATTCTTGGATGTACTCACTGAGCTCAGGAGTCAGGAGACAACAGAGTGGACAAGCATGCCTTGCAGGCGGCCCAAATCTATTTCATTTTTATTTCGCCATTTATATACCACCCACACTAACCGTGTTCTCTGGGCAGTTCACAAATTACAATCAATAAAATACAAATACAATAAACTTAAAACAATCCATATAAAAGGAACACCAATTCAAAAATTACCGCAAAACCAGCGTGGAGCAACATGAAACCAATAAAAACAACACTACAACCAAGGGGGGGGGGAACAAAATACTTGCATGCTTCAGCATGTACCACAAAACCCTCTACTACAAAATCCAGAGGTTATTTAGCAGACATGCAGGAGTTCCTTTTCAAACAGATACAGAAAAGGTTCTCTGTGCACAGGATGTTGGAAAAGTGACTTAGGGATGATGGTTCATATATTACCAGCAGGATACAGGGGGGAGCACTACGGCAGGGCTGTTCCCAAGCTGCTCCCTGTAACATTTGAAGGAAATAGATCACAAGAGTGAAGTGGCCATGTGGTTGCTTCCCTTGCTAGTATTGCTGTGTAAAATATGAATTGTCCCTTAATGGAGTAGCTTGAGAAAAGCAGCCAATCACATTTTTTCTACTTCAGAATAAAAGCTTAACATGCAATTACTTAAGACTCTTTTGAGCATTTAATGCCATGGCCCTACATGAGCAAAAAGTTTACTTTTCATGGCCCACAGGACAAAGGTTAATTCTCTAATGAAATCATATATAGCAGCTAGAGTAAAAAAAAATGAATACATGTCCAAATTGTAGGCTGGCAGAAAGGAAAGATCAACACAAGTCTCTCTTCTCTCTCTGGTTTTATTCTTTTTTTTATATCCTGTTACGTTAGAACTATACAGAACACAACAATTAGGCAGAAACCACGTTAAAATGGAAATGAAAAGATTTTTGAGTTTTGTCTCTGGATAATTTCATAGTGAAGTATACTTTGTCATTTGACAGTGATGGGAAAAGCGTAATGGGATTGTGGGCCTTTAGTGGTATGTGCTTTTACTCTACCCACATACCCACACACTTCCTCTGTTGTTGTGCTTTTGGACTTTGACCTGGTTTGTTAGAATAAAGGATTCCTGTTGCTGTTGTTGTTGTTGTTGTTATATGCCTCCAAGCATCCACAGGGGATTTATCTCCATACACTATGGCACTGATAACACATCTTGTATGAGTACGGCCCACCTTACTATTTGCTAAAGTTATGAGTGTTCACAGTTTAGAAGTACATTGATATTCTGATATGTGTGGATGCCAGCCTCTCTGGCTCACTGTGAAGGAATCTCTGCTTTGAGGGATCAAAAAGCTATGAACTGAACTGTGTATGTATGAACCTCTTACTGTATACATTTTAAATTAGGTAGGGAGCATATATTCAGAGAATATATCTCACTCTGATTTCAAAGTATAAAACAACAGGAAGCAATGTCAAAAAGAACCCTGTAAAAATGGTACGTAACAAAAAGGTATAATTGCCATTGATCATGTTAGCTTCAGACAGCCACCAATAGTAGATCAAACATAATGTTAATAATTAATGTCCAGAGCCTGAAAAATGACTGGAAAATACTAATGATCGATTAATCCTTAGATGCACCAGTAACTTGGTGATACTGAAATCACTGGTTTTTGCTGTTCTTGTAGGATGATCATTTGCCATTATGAAGACCTTTGAAAGTAAAAGAAGTCCCCATAAGTAAACCAAGAGATCACATGTGACTGAAAATATATCATGCTGAAAACTGTACTCACTTTAGGGATATTATAGTGGGTTGTTTTTTATAGGTTGAATCGTTTAATTTGTTTAGCTGAAAACCATCACATTTAATAGATTGGGAAGTATATTTCTTTCCCTCTCTCAAATTGATCACACAAACATTTTTCTTAACGTTCTTATAGATGGTTTTGAAAGAGGATTAGACCAACCGATGGAGGGAAAGTCTCCCAACGGCTTCTTCTCATGATGGCTAATGATTCCCTGCAGGTTCAGAAGCAGTAAGTGCTCTGATCAGGTCAATACAGTGCTGCCCATTGCTGGAGAACAGGAATAGACTGTTGCCCTGCTTGTGGGCTGCCTGAGGGAACTGGTTTGGCCCCTATAGGAAGCAGGATGCTGGACCTCTGATGCGATCCATCAGGGCTCCTCTTATGTTCCAGCGCATATCAAACTATAGAGAAAAACAGAGCAAACTGGTGGAGGTCAGTAGTGTGGTCTTGTTGCAAGAAATCCAAGATGCATCATTGTGAAGGAGACTGATTTGTATGTTGGGTAGAGCTGCAACATCTGTTTAATTGTAACTGTTGTAATATGTTAGCCAACAAAATGATGCTTTGGGCCTCCTCCCCAATTATCCTCAACGCGTAAAAGCCTGTGTGGGTCACCCTGAAGTGGCACTGGAAGCACACAGGTACAAATCTGGTCAGGAAAGGAGACTGAGGGCTATTCTCTTTTCTTGTGGAGTGAAGATGGTTCTGTAAGACTATTGCTATACTGAATGACTTAAACAGATTTGCTAAGTTTTATAGTAGAGATCCTTAGCTGCAAAGCCTGAAATAGTAAATAAATGGTCTCATCCTTCCTGGCTGAAATCACTGTTAAAATGGGATGTTTGTGAACTAGCAGCTGAGATTTTGCTGTGCACTTCCAATTGGCTGAAACTCCAGAGATCAAAAGGAGTGAAAGGGGCCTTTTTGCTACCACCTGTTGCTTGGAGGACAAATCTGCTGCTGCCACCTGCTGAAGCAGTTCATCCTGGAACACTATCAAATGTTTGCATCTTTGTGGGACATGCAAGGCACCCCTACTCCCTGATGCATCCTTAAATTAACCATGAGTAAGGCCAAAGGACATAGACTTTCATGACTTTGGCATATCAAGCTTGTCGGAAGAGGGGGGCAATTCTGAAGTTGGGGGTATCTTTGTGGTTTTCTCTGTTACTAATCTGTTGTTGACATTACTGCTGTCTGTTGACCTGAATAAATACTGTTGTTTAGCAATATCTCCTGGGGGGAGGTTGCTACCTAGATATCCAAATGGGGGGCCCAGGTTTTTGTGGATGGGGGCTTGAGCCAAAACCAAATATAAAGAAGGAAAATCACTCCTAGATTCTGAAGCCTACCCTGGGAGCTGACCCAAGGGTTGCGCATGTGTACCGGAGAGTTCCTCCCTTCTGTACCACGTGTGTGTGCGCGCAGACCTTTCAAAGGCCAACAAAAGAAACAAACAAAAATAGCAATATAAGTAAGGATACTTCCCTTTAGTAAGCAACTGGGAGAGGAGAGGTGGCAGAGGCTTGAAAAAGAATTGCAAGTGGAGGGGTATTCTGTTGCAAACCTGAGAGATGGTGAATGGGAAGGTGTGTCAGAAGGAGAAGGAAATGCTTTCTGTATATATTTGTTAGTAATTTGTATTAATGGTTTCATTGTACATTTTTGTAACATTTGTTGTTTTTATTTTTATTATTTTATTTCTTATTTTCTGAAAATATATTTTTTCTTAATATGTTTTTACATATTAAGTGAGAAATGGTCTCACTATCAAAATGCTGTTGTGCTATTGAAATTGAGTGGACCTGATCTGTGCTTGGAAGGGAGACACTGGGAGCTCCACATAAGCCCCTCTGAGCTGTTTAAAGGTCCAACAGACACAATCAATGAATATTAATTTATTTGAAATATGTGTGTTTCCACCTCTCCGACCCTGCAACTCCCTGCTCGCATTTGTTTGGCTTTGCAAGAAGATATGGCAGATGTGCCTTCTCACTTATATTGCAAGATGGCTGGGAAGACACATCCTTATTCATACTTTGCAGTAATGCTGAGCACTGTGAGCGCTGGACACACATTACAAAGCTCTGCTTACTGGATTCAGACATCAACAAGCAAAACACCTTCCTGTATCCACACACCACATGCCCAGCAATCGGATATGTGCTTAGAAGCCTGCTTCTGGATTTCCCTTCTTTGAAAGGGTGCAATTGTGAATTTCAAACTATCATTAAAAAATCGTATATCTCTAGGTCACTAATTCCATCCAAGCTTGTTTTCCACCTGACCTTGGTCAGCGCAGGAGCACAAAACCACACTGGCTTTAAATGAAGGCCACGTACTGACCTCTAATTTTTTGTTTTTCTTCACCAAATGGGAAGAAATGTGCATCCATAAGAGGAAGGAAAACAAACTGAGGGTGAGTTTTAAAATATATATTTAAGAACTGAACTCTTTCAACTTGACTGAGAACATGCACTGCATGAC
The DNA here is from genome assembly GCF_030035675.1 of Rhineura floridana. Taxonomy (NCBI): domain Eukaryota; kingdom Metazoa; phylum Chordata; class Lepidosauria; order Squamata; family Rhineuridae; genus Rhineura; species Rhineura floridana. The sequence goes on from NC_084480.1 coordinate 188,667,544, forward strand.
CCAAAGCAATATGTGATTGTGGGTGAATAAATGAAGAATAAATGGTTTAATGAAACAAATCTGGTAATGCAAATTACCTGACGTTTGGGTGATAATGGACTTGTCTGACACAGGTCTAGATAACTTGTGACCTACCAAGTTGAACTGAATATATAAGGCTCTGTGAATGCAGTGGGAGTGGATCTGAAACCAGGGCTCCCACTAGTCAAGCTCTCTGACTGCCTGTGCTACCAGCACTGTGTTGATACTACAAACCTGCTGGACTTGGCGTTGGAGTTAAAGGGCACCACCTAGGTAGGTGGCACTACCAACCGGTCTGCACCTCCAGTCAGCTGACTGCAATCAAAAGGGCCAATCCCAGAGCACCAGGCCCTATAAATCTCTGCCCTCCAGAGCTAGCTTTTCAGTCTGAGCAACTCACCAGAAAGAATAGGTGGTCTAGAGACTCCAGTACCTTGCCTCCCTTTTTCTTGCTTGATAGCATCCTCATATCTGTTTTTGGCCCTCAGTTGCTGCCTCAGATCCCCACACAGCTTCATTTTGACTGTCCTTGTGGTCTCTGCCTTTGGGAACTCTATGTCCTTCATCTGGCCCATGCATCGTTATCTCTCTTCTGTGGAACTTGATCTCTAATCAACTTTGTTTTCATTTTTGCTGCCCACCTGGCCTAAATCCATGTGACGTGAAAAAAGGTGATAGGGTAGTGACAGTTTCTCAAGCACCTGTTGGGCTATACTGCAGGCTGGTGGTCTATGTTCAGCTTCATAGATCACAAGTTATGGACTGATTTTTAAACTGCGACTGTTTTTTGTTCTAAATTGTGATTTTGTTTAGTTGGTCTTATTGGATTGCTGATCTTAGACAATGTTTCATGCTGCTATTTTTAGTGTAAAATATTAGATGTGTTGTTAAACGAATTTTTAAATGATTTTATTATTGTAAGCCACTTTTGGGACTTTTTGTTTTGCACAGCAGAGTTATAAACCCTTAAAGAAATAACATAAGCCTGCCCTAACACCATATTGAATGATTACTCAGTCTGGACAGGAAAATGAATTATTGCCATCTTCTTGCCTGGATGAATAAAATTGCAACAGCATATATCCCGTTAATCTTAGCAACAAATATTTGACAATATGGCAGGAAAAGGGCATTAAGAATCTTTCAAAGGCAAAAAGGAGAAATTCTTTAAGTGTTAATTAGGCTGGTGCAAACAAAATGTCCCCAAGCTGAGGCTCCTTCAAATGGCACCATGTGTTGGCTAAGAAATACATAAGAAAGTAGCATAAGAAAGTAGTTTTTTTCCCCAGCCGGTGGGTGAACATTATGTGTATTCAGCAATGCAATTTCAGAACAGAGTTAATTAGGAATTCATAAGAGAAGATGGTATGCATCACTTTTGATCACACAAGAATAGAAGGCTACACTCCTAGTATTTAATACAGATATGGCCACTGCAGAAGCTTCATACTGCCTACCAGTCATAAGGCATAATGTTGCAAAGCCCTACTCCTTTCTTCATTTGAAGAAAGATAGTGCTGATGCCTGAACAAACAGTCCCTTGCTGCTGGATCCAACCTGGATCCAACCTTCAGACCAAGAGGTTACCAGTTCAAATCCTGATATTGTGACGACTGTAAAATGTGTGACATGATCGCTTTGTGTTTTCATTATTTTTCAGTCGTCCATATGACGCTGCACGCTTTCGTGCGGTTAAATCCGCTCCTGCAATACCGCAAATCATGCAAAAACGGGAATCATCCGCTGTACCCTTCAGGTGCTCAGATGCAATATCGCGGACTTTACAGCTGTGGGCGTTTGATGGGCGGTTCCCCATATCCCTTCCCTCATTCTCAGCTAATCACGTATTTCCACTGTTGCGCATGTGCGCGAATGTCCGGGGAAAGTCCGGGAAAAAGGAACCTATCAGAGCAAACTCGGCAGCCACTCAGGGTGAGATCTGCAATTGTGGTTGTTTGTAAACTTTTTCAAGGGAGAAAATATTTATTTTTGCCTAACCTCCACCTCCCACCCCTCACCCCCGCATCAAATGCCCTTCTTGAACGTATTGGTCTTTGCTTCCAGGCATCCAGAGTCCAGGGAGGGGGGGGGGAGAAGAGAAATAGAGGCTTTCGTCTTGGATTGCACTCACGCACCTTTAGTCAATTTCGCTTTCCTGCCTGCAAGGCTACTCTCTTCAGTCTTGTCAATTTCAACCACAGCCTGCAGGTTCTCTGTAGCCCAGCTGAGCTGAAAAGCATACAGTCGCTTTTGCCAAATATCTCAAATACAAGCAAAAAACCCACAGGAATTATTGGCATATAAGTGGTTTGCTAGAGAGTCTCAGCCACCCGCAACCATAGAGACTGGTGGTCTACCTTCCTAGATATGACACATCGTTACTTGCTGTTCTGGAGAAATAAGTGGAATTGCAATCATGTGTATCTCCAGAAACGTTAAAGGTAGAGAAGCATACAGTCGGTTTTGCGAAATATCGCAAATACAAACAAACAAAAATACAGGAATTATAGGCATATAAGTGGTTTGCATGTTTCTTTTATCAGAGGGAACACTGCAAAGCCTGTGCTGGTTGCTTCAGCGCAGATTGACACAGCAGCACACGGGGCTGTTTGCCCACATTCCCTGCCCAAGCCAAGAGCGGCCACCCGTGGGGGGGGGCTGTTTGCTTCCCTCAGGGGCAGCATTCCTGCCGCCGAGCCACATAACTGCCCGGGGCTGAACGCTGCAGTGAATGAGCCCATGGGGGGGGGATTCACCCAGCGATTACAAGCGCTGATCCCTTGCACTGCCCACAATCCCCCTGGATTGTCAGGGGCACCTGGAGACACCCCCCCAGCCGGCACTGCTCCAGAGTGGTGAGTGACAAGGAACTCCATTACCATCAGGAAATTCAAACTTTTGCGCTCATATGTTCAAGCGCATGCGCCTTCTTGTGCTTTGTTGCAAAGGGGGAGAGGAGCATACGTCATATTTTTGCAGACCAATTGGCTGATAGGGGGGAGTGTTATGGGCGGAGCTGGGAAAAAACGAGAAGTACGGGTCCTCTCGCTGCGTGTGTGGGTGCAAAAAAAGCGGGTTTTTTTATTGGGAAAGAGCGAACAAACAGGCAAAGTGAGGACTGTCAGATGACAAACCGGATATGGAAAACGTGGATTATCCCGCTCCGTTTGGATGAGCCCTTAGTCACTAAGTGGATGTGATGGAGATGTATAAGGGTATATATGCTGTGGAGAAAGTGGATGGAGATAGGTTTTTCTCCTTCTCTCACGATACTAGGCCATTCAATGAAGCTGAATGTTGGAAGATTCAGAACAGACGAAGTATTTCTTCACATGGCTTGTAGTTAAACTATGGTATTTGCTAGCACAAGCGGTGGTGATGGCTGCCATCTTAGACAGCCTGAAAAGAGGATTAGACAAATCCACGGAGGATAGGGCTATCAACGTCTGCTAGCCATGATGTCTCTGTTTTACCTCCCTTGTCGGAGGCAGTATTCTCACTTCCTGAGAATGACAAGTGAGGAGAGTGCTGTTGTATCGGAGTCTTGCTTGCTGGGTTCCCATCAGCATCTGGTCTGCCTTTTTGAGAACTTGGTAGGCCTAGTTTTGCCAAACTAGATGGGCCTTTGGTTTGATCCAGCAGGGGTCTTCCTATGTTCTTATGACTTAAATGTATCTGGGTGAACTGGGGAATTTGCTGCGGCTGATCTGTCCTTGTTCACAAACATAATGCAGTTCTTGTTTAGCTTCCTGACAGGTGAACACTCTTAGCAGGTATGGCTGGCCCCTAAGGTCAAAAGGGGCAATGGCCTACCAACAGGAACCATCAAATTACCCTTAAGCCCGGACTGTGAGCCAACTCTCACTCTCCCTTCTCCCACATTATAATCATACACACTCTACCTACATAGTAATTTCCTGTAATTTGCTTACACTGGTCCAGACCAGACTGATGCCTACAACCAAACCACCACAAACAGGTCAAATTTTTCCTCCCATGTTTACTTTGATCAGCATCCCTGGGCCAATGAGAATTAATGCAGGAAACTTTCAGCCATTCATATTGCTGCTGCTGCTGCTGCTGCAGTTGGGTTTTTAGAGAGAGAAGCTAGGCCATCATACCGCTTTGGAGACTGGGTGGAAAGCAACAGAAGGAGCAGGCAAGTTATGTTGCTTTGGTTTAAAACAGGCACAGGGAACCATGACAGGATCATTCGGGTTGCTTCACTGTGCTGGGAGAAAAGGATGTCCTTTAGTGCTATGCAGCCCAGGAAGGTTCTCCCGCTTAGCTCCACTGTCACATCCCACTGCCCAGTCTTGCTCTTTCTCCTGCCACCCCTTAACCTCTTTCTCCTGTTCCCAGCATCTAGCCTCACTATCTCTACCCACCCTTTCCATCCCCCCAAACTCTCTTGGTACTTCTGCCACCCTCTGTGGATCAAAGAATGGCAGCCTGGGAAGGGACATTCCCTGTAGCAGCCCCTACATTGTGGAATTCCCTCGACTCACCTCTTTTGCTGAATGTATACTGTTCTGTTTCATTTGGAATGGTTTTATTTGTTTTATAACTAACATTTTTATGTATTTTTGTAACTGTATATTATATTGTAACCTGACCTGGGACCTTTCTAACGATGGACAGGGAGGAAATCTAATAAATGTGTGTCTGTCTGTGTCTGTGTGTCAAGAGTACTCTGCCTCTTGTGAACTCCATGTCAACTGTGTTCTACCTATTGTTCCTCTGGCTCCTCCTTTTTCTAGCTCTACCTTCTGTTAGCTGCCTGCTCTCTGCCCTGTCCTTCACTCCTCCAGCCCCAGTGGACAGCAGCTGCCGCTGCATCTAAGTCTTCTGTCACACAGTATCAGAAGTCAAGTTTTAAGCCCACAGATTCATAAGACAAAAAGAAAAGAAAAAGGGGGGAAAGGAACAGTTCCTTGCACCCGAAGACCTCAGCCATTCAGGCAGCATGTTTACTTTTGTCTGGCCACAAAGAGGAACAAATAATGCAAGTAAATCAGTTCCTTTATGCTATGGGGAAAGAAGTTAGCTATATATATATATATATATATATATATATATATATATATATATATATATATATATATATATATATATATATATGTATGTATGTATGAATGAATGAATGAATGAATGAATGAATGAATTTTAATAATACAGCCAAAAGCCATTCTTACACAACAACACATAATAAAATATTATCAGAATCAATAGTTAATTCAAATCATTAAAATATATAGATTCAGTTAAAAACGTTAAACAGTTTGATTATTGGATAGATAATTCACTATTGTTTTTCTGGTTTGGATAGCGCCCGCAGTGAATTTGGCGACTGCAAATGTCACCTCTGGTAAAAGATCATTTAATAGATAATCTGCATAAAAAACTTGGGTCCTTCCTGGAAGGGGTCGTAAAATTGGTGCAATGAATTGGCTCCTCAAGTCCTTATAATATGTGCAACGAAGAAGAACATGCTCGTTAGTTTCAGGTTTTCGAATATCACATGAGCATAATCTCTCTGAATAGGGAGTTTTATTATATCTGCCAATGAGGATTGCAGATGGTAAGATGTTAAGGCGCATTAAAGTAAAAGCTCTGCGATAATTTGGAAGCTCTAGGGTCGACAGATATGTCATTAACGTACAGAACTTAGGGTTATGTCTCTGCTTCCTAATGAGAAGTAAATGGGTCTGGAAGTCGATGTCTTTCAGCCTTTGCTTAACTAGCTGACTAGCAGATTCAAAATTCAATTGTAATATATAGGAAGGAGAGAGCCCTAAACTTAATAATTTTTCGTGGATTAATGTCACCCACAAGGAATGGTGATTATCAGAGAGAATAAGGGGGGCCAGCCCTAAAGGGTTAAAGCTCAGCTTCAACCAGTATGCTATTCTCAACTTCCATATGTACGATTCTATGGATTGAAGACCACACTCCAATCTTAAAATGTGATTGGGTACACAGGTGGGCACTCCTAGTATTGCTCTTAAAAAGGAGTTTTGGATAGCTTCCAGTTTTGTGAAATTCATAAATGTACTAATCTGGGCTCCATATGTAAATTGGGGGACTATTTTGGCCAGGAAGACCTTAATTGCTGGGGGGACTGATTGGCCTCCTTTAGTATGATAGAAGGATAATAGTGATTTTATTGTACGTCTAGCATTTAGCAAACTGGAATTTATATGCTGTTGTTGGGAACCTGATGATTGGAAAATAATTCCCAAATATCTAATGGTATTAACCTGATCTATGGGCCGATTGTCAATCCTCCAGACATGTTTAATCTTTTTTTTGGTGAAAACTAAAACTTTTGTTTTTTGGAGGTTAATTATTAGGTCTTCCTCAAGACAAAAAGATGTTAAAGTTGCCAATAGTCTTTTAAGGCCTATGGGCGTTTGTGATAGCAGGAGTATATCGTCTGCATATAATAAACATGGTCTGGGAGTATGGGCCAGCATCAGGGGATGCGATGTGATTTGAGCAATATTGGATATTACGGCGTTTATGTAAATGTTGAATAATAGGGGAGCAAGGATGCATCCCTGTTTGACACCCTTGGAAGTTTGAATTCGTTTTGTTAGGTGGCCTTTGTTGTTACAACAAATTTGTAAAGAAGTATTTTGATATAGGCCTTGTATCAACATTAATAGACGCCTGTCGATTCCCAAATTTTGTAATTTTAAGCAGAGTCTTGTTCTTGAAATTGAATCGAAGGCCGCTTTTAGGTCCACAAAGGCCGTATATAGGGCTTTTCCATTAGTATTACTATATTTAGAAATCAAATGCTGCAAAACCAAAGCATGATCACCAGGAGAACGTCCGGTGCGGAAACCTGCTTGCTCTGGTGCTAGGATGTCCATCTGGATGACCCAGTCTGAAAGTTTCCTATATAAATAAGTAGCATATATCTTACTTATTATATTTAGGAGACTTATTGGTCTATAATTTGCTGGGTCTAAGTGGGATCCTTTTTTATAGATGGGGATTATTATTGCAGCTCCCCAGCCCTCGGGGATGATCATAGAGGAGTTAATGTTGGTAAACAGGGCGGCCAAAAGGGGGGGCCACCAATTAGCATTCAATTTGAAGACCTCCGGGGGAATATTGTCAGGCCCTGGTGCCTTGTTTAATTTGAGGGAGGCTATAAGATCCAGGGTTTCTTCAGTAGTAACAGGAGGCCATGTAGGGAGTTCAATAGATGTGTCAGGGAGGCTCTTAAATTTGGGCATATTGCTTTGAAATAGAGTGGCATAGTACTTTTCCCATTCAGCTGGAGGAATGGCGCAATCAAGTTTAAAATTAGATTTGGGCCATTGTTGGGATATTATATGCCAAAATTGAGTGGAGTCTTTTAATTTAGACCCCTGAATAAGGCTTTGCCATGTTTGTCTCATTTCTAAGTTCTTTTTTGTTTTAATTAGATGCTTAAAGCTTTTTCTAGCTTCTCAAAATTTTTCAAGATAGCCGGATGATCCATGCAACTTATATGCTTGGTGTATTAGTTTAAGTTGTTTCTTACTTTTGAGACATTCATGATCGAACCAGGTTTTTTCCCTATATCTATCTCTGCATAAGGTTGCAGGTAAGGGCCTCTTAAGAAGATCTTGGATATTTGTTATCAGCTGATATAGGTAATGATAAGATGAAGTGCCAGCTGGGGTTGAAAGGAATTGGTTCTTAATGTTCATTAATTCTGAAGAATTTAAACTAACGGAAATTTCCTTCTGAAGTTTTGGAATCACTTAATTCTGGCTGGGCGTATTTCCACTTCATTGGCATCAAATGTGTGTGTAATCAAAAAAGGGGATTCTTTGAAACCATGGAGCGTGAGGACCATTGGAAAATGATCGCTTTCAGGTCGAGCCATTACATTACAACAATCAACTAGAGTAAAGCATTCTTGAGAAACAAAGATCATATCTATCGCAGAGGCTCCGTTTGTCGTTACATACGTTAGCTCACCCTCTAGGTCACCATTAGTGCGGCCATTTAAGAGAGTCAAATTTAGCTTCACAGACAGATGTATTAGATATATTCTGGCTTGATTTATACCCTTGTCCTTAGATTGTCTCGTGGGGATGTTTAATAGGCCATCCAACTCAGGAGGTTCTAGGGAAAATTTGGTATATAAGGCCTTATCTGAGGAACCCATTCTAGCGTTGAAGTCACCTGCTAGTATTATCATGGCTTCAGGATGGAATTCTATCAGGTTTATCATGTAATTTTCCAAGTTCATAAATTGATTTTTAGTTAGTTGTTTATCTTTGCTAGGTGGAATGTAGACGTTTACAATTAAGTAAGTTAGATGTGGGAGTTTTAGTAATATTGCTGTTGCTAAGCCCAAAAGAGGGTTCAAAGCCTCAGCTTCCGTTTGTAGCCTAGTAGTAACTAGAATACCTATTCCACCTTTGGCCCTTCCTCCCTTCATGCTCGGCTGGGCTTCCAAAGTGAATGGCGTAAAACCATCTAAGTACATTTCATCTAAAGACCAGGATTCTTGAATTAAAATGATGTCAAATTTATGTAAAAAATCCTTGACTGTTGGCAACTGGATTTTGTTTGGCCAACCCGCGATATTCCACGAGACCAATGTCAAATTCCAATTTGAAATAGATGTTCTTATTCAATTATCAGAAGTACAGTGTTGGTTAGAGATACTAGTGCATCTAGGGGAAAATGTCTCAACTAGGTCAATCTTTGTAGGCTGATTATTAACATAATTTAAAGTATTAGGACCAAATTTGGTTTGATTGATTTGGTCATGATTACTATGGACATTGACAATATCCTTATAGGGGTTATTTGATATTTGGTTCTTTAAAGTCGATAGCAAGAGTTCAAGTTTTAAAACTATCTCTTTTTTTGAGTCTTCTGCCAGGGATGAGAAAGAGTCAATTAGTAATAGCTCTTCTGGGATGAAATTCTCAGTGATAGGATTTGAAGCAGGCCATAAGAACAACTGTGAGACTCTTATTCTGTGGAACATAGAATACTTAGAAACTGATGAAATCCTCTTTCTGAAAAGATAAAATTGCCAAATGTCCAAGTAGTACTTAAAAACCCAAATTCATCTATGGACACTCTACCAGAGCTATCTTGTAAGACTGACAGCTGTGATACTACACAGATTGCCACTTGCTCTGGTCAAGGTATTCAGGCCTTCATAATTTAGAGATGATTAACTGATTACCTGAATTACCAGGTGTCTCATCAGGGCTGGCTCCTGTACATGCTTCTTGTTGCTGGATTCCAACTCCCATCATCCCTGACCATTGGCTATACTGGCTGGGGCTGATGGGAGTTGGAATGGAACAACATCTGGAAAGCCACAAGCTTCTTCCACACCCCTTTAGACAAAAAAGTGGGGGAGGAGATGTGTGGATAGTGTCAGTGTATGATGTAATCACCAAGTAGTACTGGATTTTGGGTAGAAACAGGTTCACCGTTCTGCCGGTTCCAATGCGTCTCCACCTCTCTCTCTTGAAAATTGGGGCACACAATGCTAGTGAAACCCCGCCCCTGGTGCAAGCAGCTTGAGTGTATTAAAAAAAAAAAGCTTCAAAGAGATTTTGCAACTGATCAGCAGATCAGCCTGTTTCACCTTTAGGTGTGGCTAATGGAAACGCTTTGATCTGGTGACCAGAGTGTTTACAGCCTTAGTTGTATCTGGATGGTGTCAGCAGTTTCCTGTTGCTCTTTTGTTCTTGTTTAAGAGAGACAATAAAGTTATTGTCTTCCTTCTTCACTAGCACGTCCGCTAAGCCTTCCATGGCAACAATATACCCCTGATTATAAAATAGGATATATATTTGTATTTACAGTTGAATAGTTTTATTCCTTTTGTAAATCATCCTGGGAAGGACAGTGTGAATGAATTATCTAATTGTGTGAATATGCTCACACAGGAGAAACTTCACATGAGCTCATGTATAACAACTTTGTTGTATTTTAAAGGATCTGGTATTTCAGAAGGTGCTAGGCCATTCCTTGCACCCTCCTCCGGTTCTTCCTTGGTACAATAGACTGCTATCAAACAACATTTCATAACTGGAATTAAAGGAAAACTTTAAATTCCTTAAAGCAGAGTAATCTACATTAAAACTGGATTTTCAGAAAATGCTGTGAGAGTGGGTAGACTTACTAAACTGGAAAAAATAGTTACCTCAGACTAATAGTAGGAACTAGAGCACAGACACATCTCCTGTCTGCCCACTTCCTGGAAAAAAGGGTTGTCTGCCTGCCATCTCTGGTCTAGACAGCCACAGTATCTTACCCTCCTGCCATTGTGAGTTACAACCAGTCTGTCTGAAAGATGACTGATGAGGAACGTGGTATACTGTATTGAGCCATTTCCACCAATGATGCTTAAGTCAGACTTTATATTCCCTTTTCACCCCCATCTGTGCTGGAATGTAAGATTTACATTGAATTGCATGTTCTGGCTAGCCAATTTTAAAATAGTTTCCTCCTTTGTAGAAATGGCATTCAGAAGTGTCACATTTCACAGGTGTTCTTACAGCTAAACTACACATGATATCAGAGATCCATGATGTGATCTCCTGGTGCCTTTTCGTTTCCTAATAATTGGGGGGGGTAAGGGGGGAAGGAATTGGATTTGGTCATGACACATGGAGAGGGTTTTAACCTATGCAGATTTCTCTATGCAAATTGCCCTTCCCCAGAGCTGCTACATGTACCTTATATTTGTGCTTGTGTGGTTTATCCTCTGCAGCTGCAATTCCATTAAAAACAAATCAGGCTTTCAACCATATTCATGTCAGGTTCTATACCTGCACACAAAGTATACACCCAAGCCTGAAGGCACCAACTGTACAAGTTCGAAAGGCTCTTGTACATTCAATCAAACATCAGATGGTTACATATTCAAGAAAACAATGTGAGGAAGCTTATCCATTAGACAAGGAATAGCTAGCCTGTGGTCCTCCAAATGTTGTTTGACTCCCAGTTTCCATCAGCCTCAGCTAGCATGGCTAGCATTGGTCAGGGATTATGAGAATCAGGGCTTATCCACATGGGAGCATTTCTTCGTAGCAAATACACAGCTTTTACTGTCATAATAGATTTGCACCATCCACAATTTGTGTCCAATGGTAGCTGCAAATTTGTTGTTTTCAATTCACACAAGTACGTGTTCCTCTGGGAAGAATTAGTGTCATTGTTTCCTTGTGGCTCCATCCTCTAATTTTACATTTTTACTCCCTCTGGTTGCTCAGTTAGTGGGCATATGCAAATATTTTTCACCTGTGCAGTATTTCCACTCCCTGAAGTTTGGCAGTTGAAAAGAGGTGGGGTCATCTGCCCCCTCCTCTTCTTCCTTTTCCTGGTTCGCCATCACAGTTTTTTCAGTCATGCAAGCAACCCTTCCTCCCCTCTTTACACTAGTCTGTTAGAAGGAGAGAATATATTTTGGGAGTTGAACATGAAAGTTAGTTCACGTAACACTATGTAAATGTAGTTGCTAATAAAATTGTGGCTTCCTCTCCCCTACCACCAACTGGATCATCTCCAAGAGTTTCTTTGCGACTAACAAACTGAAGGGGAAAAGGACAGTTTGGTATTTTTTTTAAAAAACAGAAGCTCCCAAACTATGTTCTGTGGACCACCAGTGTTCCATGAGCTTCATTCAGGTGGTCTGTGGTGTGTCTGTGAAGAACACTTACAAGTTAAATGATATGGAATTCAAATTGTGATACAATAAAATATAATATTAGAACTAAAATAAGAAATATAAATACAACTAAAGATAGCTAGCACTGGGCATTACAACAGGCAGAAAAACCATTATGTGGTCTGCCAAGACCTACAGTAATTTTCAAGTGGCCTTTGGGGGAAAGTATGGTTAAAAGGAATACAAAGAAGTATTCTCCCCCTCCCCCTGAAGTGGGTGGGCCTGGCATTTATACTAAGCTTGTTGGTCAGCTAATTCAAGGCCTAATTGCCCATGTTAGATAGAGGGAAACTTATCTTATTTTTCTGCTCATCTACATGGGAGCATTTTTTCATAGCAAATACACTACTTTTAATTTTGCTATTCATTTGCACTGTCTGCAGTTCCTGCTCAAAGGTAGCTTTTTCCCCTTTACACAAGTAGGCATTCCTCTGGAGAGGATTAGTGTTGCTGTTTCCTTGTGGGCCCGCCCTCTAATTATACATTTCCATTCCCTCTGGTTGCTAGGTGACCGAGCATGCTCAGTCTATTCTACCAGCTGTGGTAGGTTCCTCTAAAAAACAAACAAACTGGAAGTGCAGATATCTTTGTTTTCCGTGCCTTTGGTTGTTAGGATATAGCTGAAATACAAATCTTTGAATGAGCAGTGTTATACTTTTGTGCACAAGTTAGGGGAAAAAGAAAATAAAGGCACTGTTTGCAGCAACATAAAAAAGGCCAGCAGAATGGAGGAGAGCAAATGGAAGTTGCTTATTGGCCACAGGAAACAAAATGAAAGAAGGAAGGAGGAGATAGTAGGTGTGGAGAGGGGAATGATTGACACACTGATTTAAAAGCATCAGAGCAAATTGTCTACAAGCACTAGAGATATAGAGTGGAGACTTTTTTCCTCCCTTTTTTGTATTATCAGTGCATTGGGTTAGTATGGATTTATGGAGGAAAACTGTGTGATAGCTTCTGTTTGCAAGTAACATCATGTGAACCATGCAAATGTAAAGGAGATCTGAATAGCACCAAACACACAGTAAACCACCTTGCTGATGAACCCATAAACACATGGACAGTCAGTTACACAACAAGTTAGAGTAAATTTGTTTGTAGATGAAATAAAAGGAAGATGGAAGCAATACACTGAAGAACTCTATAAAAGAGATGCCAGGATGACAGATTTATTCACAGAAGAACCATATGATGAAGAACCAGAAATTTTAGAATGTGAGGTGAAAGCTGCTCTTAAAGTACTCGGAAGAAACAAATCACTAGGAACAGCATACCAATAGAGTTACTACAAGCTACTGAGACTGAATCTGTCCAAATTTTTACAAAAATTTGTCAAGAAATATGGAAAACGAAACAATGGCCCACAGACTGGAAGCGTTCCATATACATCCCAATTCCAAAGAAAGGGGATCCCAGGGAATGCAGTAATTATCAAACTATTGCCTTAATATCCCATGCAAGTCAAGTAATGCTCAAGATTCTACAACAAAGGCTCTTAGCATATATGGAGCAAGAAATGCCAGACGTCCAAGCTGGATTTAGAAAGGGAAGAGGCACCAGAGATCATATCGCAAACATACGTTGGATAATGGAACGGAGCAAGGGATTTCAGAAGAAAATCACCCTGTGCTTTATAGATTACAGCAAAGCCTTTGACTGTGTAGATCATGAAAAACTATGGAATGCTTTAAAAGGAATGGGGGTGCCACAGCATCTGATTGTCCTCATGCACAACCTATACTCTGCACAAGAGGCTACTGTAAGGACAGAATATGGAGAAACCGATTGGTTCCCCATCGGAAAGGGTATGAGACAGGGGTGTATTTTATCACCCTATTTATTTAATCTATACGCAGAGCATATCATACGGAAAGCAGGATTGGACCAAGATGAAGGAGGTGTGAAAATTGGAGGGAGAAATATCAATAATTTAAGATATGCAGATGATACCATACTACTAGCAGAAACCAGCAATGACTTGAAACGAATGCTGATGAAAGTTAAAGAGGAAAGCACAAAAGCAGAATTACAGCTGAACATCAAAAAGACTAAAGTAATGACAACAGAAGATTTATGCAACTTTACAGTTGACAATGAGGACATTGAACTTGTCAAGGATTATCAATACCTCGGCACAGTCATTAACCAAACTGGAGACAATAGTCAAGAAATCAGAAGAAGGCTAGGACTGGGGAGGGCATCTGTGAGAGAACTAGAAAAGGTCCTCAAATGCAAAGATGTGTCACTGAACACTAAAGTCAGGATCATTCAGACCATGGTATTTCCGATCTCTATGTATGGATGTGAAAGATGGACAGTGAAAAAAGCTGATAAGAGAAAAATCAACTCATTTGAAATGTGGTGTTGCGGATGGCCTTGTGGATACCATGGACTGCGCAAAAGACAAATAATTGGGTGTTAGAACAAATTAAACCTTAACTGTCACTAGAAGCTAAAATGACGAAACTGAGGTTGTCATACTTTGGACACATGATGAGAAGACCTGATTCATTAGGAAAGATAATAATGCTTGGAAAAACAGGAGGGAGTAGAAAAAGAGGAAGGCCAAAGAAGAGATGGATTGATTCCATAAAGGAAGCCACATGCCTGAACTTACAAGATCTGAACAGGGTGGTTCATGACAGATGCTCTTGGAGGTCACTGATTCATAAGGTTGCCATAAGTCGTGGTCGACTTGGAGGCACATAACAACAACAAGAGCAAGGTAAGCCAAGGTGAAATGGTTAAAAGAGGTGGGAATGGGGAAATAACACATGGCATTTTTTGACCTAACAGTCATTGTAAGCTTGACCCCCTCCCCCCAATTCCTGGATTACAGCATCTGTGTTTGCCTCCTGCGTTATCATATAATTAGGAACAAGGTTAATCTTCAAATGGGCTTTTTGTGGATCATCAGAGTTTGCTGACCATAGAAGCAAACTAGGCAACTGCTTGAGATACTGACAGTCCAGGGGCACCTGCCTTAGCTTTGTCAATGTCTTTGAGAGAAAGAGATAGCATCTGCACATTTGCCTTAACCCACTTTTTAATTGAATGCTTGTACATGGCATGGGTGGCAGTGGTCCGCAATTTTTTAAAAAACAATTTTATTACGAATAAACAATATGATTAATAGAATAATACAACAAACAACATAAAGGGTATGCTGGTAGGCCTTAGACTTATATACAATGAATTACAAATAATAGAGAAGGAGAAGTACACTAGCACAATAAAAACATACAATTCCCCCCTACCCCGCATTGCAGTCTTATGTCTGTTGCAGGACTTTTGGGAATACAAAGTCTTGCTTTGGATGCCAAGAGACCTGCAGCACATTGTTTTAAGATCTGCATTCCAGAGGTAGTATTTATTCCAAATTAATTAAAGTAGAGCACAGTTGTGTGCTAGTTAAGTTCTTCAAATTAAAAAAAATAAGAAAATAGTATGTGAGTAAACTTTCAATCATTTAATATACTATTATTAATTTTTTTAAAAATATGTTGCTTCATAAGGCCATTATTTATTTATTTATTTATTATTTGATTTATATCCCACCCTTCCTCCTGGCAGGAGCCCAGGGCAGTAAACAAAAGCACTAAAAATGTAAAACATCATAAAAACAAACTTTAAAACACATTAAAACAAAACATCTTTAAAAATGTTTCTTAAAAAAAAAAACCCATGGTGAAAATGACAATAAAATTCTTATTCATCCGAATCAGGGTGGGAAACAAGAGCCTTGTGTGGATTTAACTGTAAATTCTAAAATGAACTAGCAATTTATTTATTTATTGTCATTGCTATAAGCCACCCCATAATGCGAAGTTCTGTAGTGGCCCACAAAATAAAACAACAATTTAAAAATATTTAAAAATACAATATAATTGTTGTTATTATTAAATTCTATATCCCACTCTTCCTCCCAGAAGGAGCCCAGGGCGGCAAACAACAACGCTAAAAACATCTTAAAAACAAATTAAGATATAAGGCAGGAACAAGTCCAAGAAAACAGAAAGCAGAGATAATAAAAGCCATCAAAGGTTTTTAAAAGGGTTAAAATCTGCAACAAAATTTAAATATGCTGAGGAGGGCTAGCACTGAAGGAACATTCAATTACGAATCAGGTGGACGTCACAGTGGAGAGAATTATATAACTGGGGTGAAAATGAATGGAAACTGACTGCCTTCAAGTCGATCCTGACTTATGGCTACCCTATGAATAGGGTTTTCATGGTAAGCAGTATTCAGAGAGGGTTTACCATTGCCTTCCTCTGAGGCTAGTCCTCCCCAGCTGGCTAGGGCCTGCTCAGCTTGCCACAGCTGCACCAGCCAGCCCCTTCCTTGTCCGCAGCTGCCAGCTGGGGGGCAACTGGGCTCCTTTGGGACTATGCAGCTTGCCCAAGGCTGCACCGGTGACAGGGCATGTAACTCCTGAGCCACTCACTGTGGGAGTGATCTTTAGCTGGCCCTTCACACCCAGGAGACACAAGTGGGGATTTGAATTCACAGACTCTGGACTCCCAGCCAGGCTCTCCTCCACACTGTGCTATACCAGCTGTGTTATAACTGGGATATCACTGTTAAAATGGTTACAATGGGCTGTAGTGTTTTCTGTATTATTTCAGCCTTCCATGAGCTTACTATTGAATGCAGACACTGAAAGCAGACAATCACATCTAGGTGACTATCTATCCTTATCTATCTCTGCCTTTTTGGATTTTCACAAAATTTGCCTTGGATTATCAGCATTCACATGTTAATGTCAAGGATTACCAGAAGTAGGCCATTGTACTATAAACAGTTGAGCATAGTTCCCATTGGGTACCATTATTCTGGAAACATCTATACAGGAACTGTGCTTATGGTGGTAGTAACAGAAAAGTAACCTTTGCTCTGTGTTGATGACTTAAAGAGATTAGGATGCTAAATGAGATCATTTAAGAACCTGGCATACTAGACTGCTTCATGGTCTTATGGAAACAGATGTTAAAGTACACTCTGAAAAATTGCCTTGCTTATGACTTAAAGCGCAATGTTTGCTGTTTGCCTCATCCAGTGTAGGGAAATCCCCGCTTTTTGTTTTTCTGTAACACCCTACAGCTCTCCAGCCCTGTATTGTAGCCTGACAAGTGATTCTTCCTTGCCTCAGTTTTTGTAGTCCCAAGTAGGAGTCACTGGGGGGCTTGGTGGATCACCAGTTTTGCAGATCTACTCTATGACAAAACTGTTTCATAGCTAGGACAGCATTTTTTGAGGATCCATCTGGGGCATTATACTCTCCTTCATTCCTCTCAGGAATCTGCCCATTTTTTTGTAGTAAGCTACTTTTTTAGATCAGGTCTTCCTCTAGCACTAAGAGGTCCTCCTCTAGCACAAAGGTTTCCCTTAATTCTTGGGAAGCTCCGAGACAATTTTCATTGGGTGGACAGAGAAAAAAATGGGGGGCAGAAGGGTTGGGGCATCGGTCACCATAAAAGAGTATCTGAGGGGAAAAGCTTTCTTAGGTAATGAACAAATAAAGCTCAATTTATGAGTTTTAATTAGGAACAATGATTTATGAAGTTCCCCAAATAGCAAATCAAATTAAAATACAATATTTTCCACATGCAAAATAGTTATGTAAACTAAATAACAGTAACTAGGAAGTAAATGTATATTGTACAAGTCATCTGACCATAATGATCTGAACTGTTAATAACTCTAATGCGCCATAATTTCTCAACAAACTTGCAGAGGAACTGTTGCCACCACTCACCATATGCTCAGAGGCACATGTTACCAAATTCTTCCAAGCTACACAGCAAGTGGATTGAACTGTGAAAGACCAACCCAAATTGTGTTTGCATTTTGACATATTTGTAGGGCAGTACAATATCTCAGAGAGGAGTTCAGGTCTCCTGCTCCCCTGGTGCATTCACTATAGCTGCCCAATTTCCCTGCTATTTAAAGTTTGATATCTGTTGGCTATAGCTACATTCTTAACCCACAAGGGTCTTTTTGCCTATTAGTGAATATTAACTGTGTTCACATTCCTTTAGTAACTTTGTCCTGCCCCTCTCTTTGGATGCCTAAACTGTATTTCTAAAAGCTCAACTGAAGTTTTAACTTAACTGAAACTTAAACTGAAGTTTTAAGTCTAAAAGCTTAACTGAAGTTTTAATTTCTGCAATGCTAGTAATTTGGGGACTGAAGGAAAATTTCATGGGGGAGCAGAATTATCATTTGGGAGGGCAATGCCCCCCTCCCCTACCCCCCCCCCCGCTGCTTCAAGGTCTTGTCAAGTAATATGGCAGGCAGGCTTCAGAAGATGAAGCATGTACAGAACATTCCAGACAACCTTTTGGAAAATTTGTGTCTCTCTCAAAGCAGATAGATAGCACAGTACCAAGTCAGTGGACTGACATGGGATAGTGAATTAGCAAAGGGTGTTATAGCAGTTAGCATGTTACCTTATCTCAATCTTCATCTGTATTGCAGTTGTTTTTAAGATGCTTTAAAAGACGTTTTGTTTTTCAAGATTTTTTTTAAAAAGATGTTTTTAGTGTTTTATCACTTGTTGTTTGCTGTCCTTTGGAAGGAAGGGTGGGATATAGATTTAATAATAAATAAATAAAATGTTGGAATTGACTGAGGAGACCTGGGTTCACATCCCAAGGTTCAGTCATCCAGTGACAAGACTGTAATCCTATGCATTGTTCCCTGGGAGTAAGCTCTACTGCACTTAGCAATTCTTGCTTCTAACGCAGAGGCTCAGCTTGTACAACACACTGCACTTTTATTAGATTTTCAGCCAGTTGAAATGCAATATTTAGCTTTTAATGAGAAATACCAACAACCTTGCAAATCAGTGTTACCATTTAAATCACTAATATGTAGTAGGATTCCTGACAAAGGAAAGAAATATCCAGCTTCTGCCTCAATATTTCCTAATTCTGAGTCCTTGTATGCTAACTCATTGCAAACAATCGTTAATTGAAAGCCTCATTATTGTCTCATGTACTTGCCAAAGAAATGAGGATCTGTCAATTTGCCTGGTGCTCTGGCAGATGACATTATAATTCTTGCTCTGAAAAGGTCCTGGAACTGCATTCTCCCTCTTCACTACACCACTTAATAATTAACCCAGCTCAAGAGTACATGAGACTATGAGAACTCATGTAGAGATGAGTGGATGTTCCATATCCAATTCCTTTATGTTTTGAGGGTTAACACTGCCCTCCTACTTCTGAATTCTGATGTAACTAGGAGAATACCTGAAAGTTTGTCTTACCCCTTATATACCCAGCTGATCACTTCTGTCTGCAGGTGAGGGCCTCCTGCTGATACCATCTTATCAGTAGGTCCATTCCGCACAACATAGGAAGCAGGCCTTTAGTGTTGTGGCACCTACCTTTTAGAATTCCCTCCCCTTAAATATTAGACCTCTGTTATTTTTTCAGCACCTATTGAAGACCTTCCTCTTTCAACAAGCCTTTTAAGTAGAGACCTTTCCCAGTCTGTGTCTGTGCTGGAATTGCTTTTTAAGAAGTTTAAAAGTTTTTGTTAAAATATGTTTGTTTTGTCTTAATATGTTTTGAAAGATGTTTTGTTTTAATATGTTTCAAAATCTTTTGTTTGTAAGATGTTTAAAAGTGCTTTTAGTGTTTTTGTTTGCCACCCTGAGCTCCTTCTGGGAGGAAGGGCGGGATATAAATTTAATTACTTACTTACTTTCTATTATTCCTTGAACTGAAATATGCATAATTTGTTAAGGATTTCAGTTCCTTCTGTTTATTTACATTCCCCCACTTTTATATTGTCACAAAAAAGCATTATTAATGAGACAGTGGGAAGAGGCACTTACTGTTGTGCCTGTTCCAGTGTGTCTCCATCTCTCTTTTCTGAAAATGGTGTTACACTATGCTAGTCAAACTCTCCCCCTTTTTACTCTAAAATCTGGTCAGATCAGCTTGAGGTTTTGGGTTTTTTTAAAATTCAGCTTCAGACAGATTCTGCATCTGATTGGTAGATCAACCTGTTACCCCTCCAGGTGTGGCCAATGGAAATGCTTTGCTGTAGGCTCATGCAGAGACAGTGATTGGCCCAACATTTTACTATGGGTGGTTCTGAAAGATCTGAAGTCAGCAGTGGAGAAGGGAGATGTGTCCATCCGAGGTTAGAGTCGCTTCAAAATGCAACCAGAAAAAAAAACATTCTTGCAACTTTTGAAGCAACTAGTGTGCCCACAGCATGTATGTATGCTTGCATCAAGATTCTTGTAGTGTGCCTGTGTTGTTGCATTGATAAAACACTGCACAAAAAAGAAATTTGATGCAAGCATATGTTAGAGCCAGGTTGCTTTTTGCCTGTGTTTTATCAGTGCACATCAGTAATGTATAGAGTAAAAACAAATGACATAACTGAACTGAAGTAACTGAAATCTGTGGGGAAACTGTGATGTGTGCAAAATCTGGAAAAACAGAATGAAGGATTTCTAATACGTTGGTTCCACTTTGGAAACAAGGCAAAGTAAATTGGAACTTTAATAAAAAGGGAGAAATTCAGATGAGGAATTTGGATGTGTCTCTCAATTTAGGCTACAAGCCTATACTTGCTTATCTGGGAGTAAATTCTGAGTAGGCATGCATGAGATTGCACTGTTAAGATAGTTTTAGGCACAAGGAGATCTATTACTGCTTTCCCATTTCTCTGGAACCATGGAAAGGTAAGCAAATTCCATTATAAACAGCTGGGGAGACCTGGGTTCATAAGTCGATTTTAGTGTGGTCATCTGTGGTGAGCACTGAATCAGTGGAGAAGCAGTTGTCACATTGCTTCACAATACACCATTAGGGGTTTTTTTTGTATCCCACTTACCAAACCTTTTTTGAAAAACTGTACTGGTACAGTGAACCATGCTATGGATGTTTGATGAAGCATTCAGATGGCAATTTTGCTTCAGATTTAGTGTTTGGCATTAACACGCACATTCTCTTGCTAAAATGATTGTATGATTTGACTCAGAGGAACAATAGGTATATGTGTCCTCCTAAATGTTAAACTCTTATTCTGTCTGATTCTGTTATTTTCATTTTTCAGCATTGGTTTGTAAGCCCCCTTCACACATGTGATGACTGCAGACATACTAGTTGCTTCAAAAGCAGCCAGATGGTTGTGTCTAGCTGCTTTGTGAAACAACTCTGCCAACGGCCGCCCTGAGCTCCTGCTGGGAGGAAGGGCGGGATATAAATCACATAATAAATAAATAAACTGCTCGATACTTCTCCCATTCCCACTGCCGATTAGGATGGCCAACAGCAAAGCATTGGACCAAGCACTATGTCTGCCTGAGCCTGCAACAAAGCATTTTTATTGAACACACGTGGAGTGGTAAAGGAGTTGATGGCCAATCAGTTTTGAATTCTGTGCGAAGTTGACTTCACGGTAAAATGCGCTGGAGCTGCAACTTTGAAAGTTTTGGAGTAAAAGGGGGCAGCGTTTTACCAGCATTCTTGTGTCCTCAGGTTCAGAAAACAGAGACAGAGACGCATTGACGCCGGCACAACTGCAAATGTGTGTCTACAAAAATGAGAAACTTACCCTGATGTTGTGAAGCCTCCTGGCCCCCTCTGTCAGTGCATGGATATTTGGATAGGCAGAAGGCTACATATGCCTGTACGTACATAGTTTTTCATGCAATTGAGAAATGGCATGCAGCTGAATGATGTCGGGGTGCAGCCATACAGCCCCATATTCTCATAAAGACCTCTTCACATGATTAATGGGTGAAGGGGGAGATATAGTCTCTTTTCAGTCTGTCCAGGAAAGTGTCCAACTACTAGGCACTTTTCTTGTGATATTCTCTGACCAGTCAATGTAGGGTTTAGATAATGAAAACTCTTGAATGAAGAGAGTCCTTATGTAGCTCTGGAATAAAGTATGTGAATGCATGTATGCATGTGCACACTTCTGTAGAGTGAGACAGCTAGTGTTATTTAACTTGTGACAAAAAAAGTTAAAGCTATTAGCTCCAGAGAAAGTTAACTGCACTTAAGTACCCTTGAAATTAATAGGATTTCCAGTGTAATCCTATGCATGTTTACTCAGAAGTAAGTCCCAATGGGTTAAGTGAGATTTACATTGGAGTGTATAGGATTGCAGCCTTATTTGCAGCTAATTGAGTTGATTGATTTATATGGTACTCAAGCGCAATGTATTTTCTGTGGTTTGGGCTGTAAAGTCAAACCAAACCGACACACACTCATATCTGTTAGGAAATAAACATTCCTTTAGAAGGCTCCTGAGAGTTTTTTGAAGTAATCCAAGATATTCATTCCATAGATAAGACTTTTCAGCTTCCAATGTGGAGAGGTTTACAATAAGACAACCTTATCTATATTATAACAAACAAGGTCTGGAACATTGGCTAATGACAAAACTCAAATGCAAATATGAGCTGTATTTTGGTTTTGCAATTGTCCTTGTCTTTGAGCTCCATACAAATAAATTAATCATGTTATCACCTTTTTACTGTGGAAAAAGAGGATCCTAATCTCCTTGTAGGTACCATCAGCTCTGTTGGCCATACCGTAGCCGGTGGATTGTCGCCTGCTGACATCACGGAAATGGGCCTTCTGTGTGTGGCACCCACCTTCTAGAATACCCTCCACTGCATCATTTGGGAGGTATAAACTGTGGCATGTTTCAAACACCTTTTCAAAAAAGTTTGTTTATTCAGGCTTCCCGTTACTGAAAAGTTTTTCAGATTGTGCTACTATGTTCTGATTTAGTGTTCTGCTGTATTTTGATACTATGTTTCCCTTAGATTTAGCTGCGATTTTATTAATGTACTCTTTTTTTGGTAAACCACAGATTTTTAGTTATGTGGTATAAATAAATAATTTATGCAAGGCAAAAATTAATTAACTGTCCAATTACATTAACCAGATAGAAAAACCAGGTTCTGTCCCCCTTTATTCAGGGTTGCCACATATTACATATTTAGGTATACCCCTAAGATGTTACATTTTTGGTACATTTAAGCATTCTCCACATTATGTCGGATGACAGGAATGTGGGGACAGGGAGTCTTTACAGGAGAGGACTCACAGTTGTATTGGGACAGGTTCTTAGATCCTCTTATGTCCACTGATTTTCCTCTGCAAGTCTTCCTCCTGCAGTTGTTTCCCGCTCAGCTAGGGTTATTTTTTGTTTCTAAGCCCCTCTAGAGGAAAACAAATAATTTAAAAGTTGGGGACATGTGCAAGGGAGAATTGGCAGGCAAGAAAATGGTTAAGACTCAGCCCCTTGAACACCAGATTGGGCACTCTATATTTCCTTGTAATATAAAGTTCTTCCCTTAAAGAACGTGAAGAATAAATGCAACAATCATGTATTTTAAAATATGTGTGTCTGGAAACCATAACTATCTGCCTGACGAAAGCATAGTTCATGGCAAATGTCTCCACAGTGTGTGGATTTGAAATTAAGGTTGGACAATATATTTTGGTGCCTGAGATGAAGGACAAGATGGTGCCCCACCTCCAATTTACGTGCCAACTGGACTCTTACATCTACACTGGCAATGGGATACCACCCTCCACTGGACCAGAAGGTTGTAGGCTAGTTTTTTGAAGGGGGGGGAGAGCAGTCTGCAAAGCACTCATAGCTCTATATGCCAATATTGCACCAGTCCCCACCACCCTGAGGTGCCCACCTCACTCTGCCTCAGTTTGGCAAGTTGATTCCCTTTGTTCTTCCTGTGCCACCACATGTACAATAATAAAAAATATTTACTCAGTCTGTCACTTGATTACAGAAACCTTGATGATCTGCAAGAGCTTTAGGCTGCAATCCTAAACACATTTACTAGGCAGTAAGCCCCACTGAGCTCGGCTGTGCTAACTTTTCTGAATAAACATGCACAGGATCACGCTGTCAATCAATTAGCTAATTAAATCAGTATCTATCACCAATAAAACAGTTCTGTAGAAAAATATTTTTTAATTAGAATTATTATTTTTAAATTAGAAAATAATAATACTTTATTTTTAAATGATCAGAATGAACTGCCCTGTGAGGAGAAGCCACAGCAGACATCATGGTGAACGGCCATATTTGCTATCTCTGTTTGCTGCTGCTGTTTTTGGGCTCCTCTCCTTCCTCCTCTTCCTCGGCCCCCTACAGAAGCCATTGGAACCCACTGCCCTGGGAGGAAGAGAAGGTCAGGATGCAAGAACATTTCTTGGAGGCCTGCCACAGCCTGTTTTTGAACTGAAAGCAGCCCGCGGCAGTGGGTTTATCTGTTCTTGGGGGGGGTGTAACAAAGAACTAGTGCCTGTGTTTACTTTTACCCCTTGCAATTCATTTTCCCTTTGTCTCATATCTTTTAGATTGTAGGTCTAATTACTGATCTTTGAAAGATCCTCTTTCAGCTGGTGGGTGGGAGTAGAAATGCTTTAAGTAAATAGTGAGCTGAAAGCATTCCCCCTTTTTGTGGTTGAGAAAGCATGTCTTTTTTACAATGACAGTAGCTGTCCACAATTTTGTTTTAAAAATAATTGTTTAATAACACATGCTCAATTAGTCTGGGATTCCTTTCTAATTGACAAGAAGATTTTACTTGCCTAGAATTCACAGCCCTAATATTTACCTATTGTTCCAATGCACATAGGGTTGCCAGGTCAGAAGCATCCGAAACCCTGAGATTTCAGAGGTGGATCCTAGTGATGACAGAGGGGGCATGCCCTGGTGATGTCATAGGTGTGTCCTAGTGATGTCATGGGGGCAGGCCCTAGTGATGTCATTAAGCATGAAACATTAAGCATCAACCACACTTCAAAGTCCAAAAATATTTATTGTACTAGCCAAAGGCCATAACTAATACCTTAAAATACATTAAAATGTAAAAAAACGTGAAATGTAAAACATACAGAGACATATAAAATATACAAAGAACAAGTTGTTGTGACCTATATTATAAAAATTTCAGACTTAGAGTCGGCTAGCACAATTTAAGAATCAGAATCTCCTTGGCAGTTTATTGCTAGTTTATCTAGTTCTTTCTTTCTAATCTTTTTTGCAGCAAGAGCGAAAAGAGCCACTTTGTGAGTCACATGGCTGTTAGTATCACTCAGGAGATATTGTACTAATTCTGCTAAGGTATTCCTGCTTCCCTGAGACAACAGAGGTTTCAGGAATCTCTCTCTTGGGTGTCCATAAAGTGGGCACATTAGCATGTAATGAACAATGTCCTCCACCTGAGCTTGGTCACAGATACACAGTCTATTTTCAAATGGCACCTTTTGGTAGCGTCCGTCCAATACTGCAGTTGGCATAACTTGTAAACGTAGTTCCATAAAAGCATTTCTTAGGGAGACTGGCATTAATTTTGTCAAGTAACTGGCTCTAAAGTGTTGTGTTTTCACAGAAGTGAACCATAGAGAGAATCTGGAGGTCTTAATTAATTGCAAATCCCTTCTGGCATCAATCCAGAAGAGCCAGTCCCTTACGTGCCTCTTATCCATACCCAAGAGGGAATTCAACTCGGAAAGGTGGTAACTATTTAAGAGCCTATGGGACTTTAACTTCCAGTTTTGGTTATTATTCATCTCCATGTAGCACAATGCTGGTAGGCGTTCATTTGTCAGAGTGGCTATTCATTTAAGATAATTTAACTGTAGCCACTCCGCTTTTGTCTTTATTGACGGCCAACCAGATTCAGTTCTCGGAAAAGCTGCTGGAGTTCCTGGTGGAAGAGAATATAGCTTTCGAAAAAAATTATTCTGTGCTATTTCCAAGGTTTTTATGATATCTATATCAGACCCCCAAACTTCTGTGCCATAGAGCATTTGTGTGACCACTTTGCTACCAAAAATCTTTAAGGCAGGTTCAATCAACTGTCTTCCCTTATTATAGTAGAACTTCATTAAAGCCCCTATCGTTTTCTCTGCTTTCAGTTTCGTCGCCTCTCTGTGCCATTTCCATGTGAGGGACTCGCTGAAGATAGTGCCCAAATATCTAAATGAATGGACTTGTTCTATGACCTGTTGGTCTAAAATCCATTTATGCTTTGGATTACGTTTACCAAAGACCATGGTTTTAGTCTTAGAGTAATTTATGGTCAAATGTTCATGTTTACAATAGGCACTAAATGCGTCCAGAAAATTTTTGAGACCCAAGCAAGAAAGGGAGATGAGCACCAAATCATCTGCATACATTAGGATAAAGATCTTTCTATTACTGATTGCTGGAGAGGGGGAGTCTACTCGAGCTAGCCAGGGCACCAAATCATTACCATAGATATTAAAAAGAGTGGGAGCCGAAAGGCATCCCTGTTTCACGCCTTGTGTTGTTTTAAGGGCTTCTGTCAGAGCGCCTTTTAAGCCAATTCTAACCCTCAGTTCTGTGTTGCTGTATAGTTCTTGAATCAACTATAAGAGTCTGCGGTCAATGTTGGGACCTTGTAATTTCTCCCATAGCCTGGATCTGTTTATAGAGTCGAAAGCAGCAGAAAGATCTATAAAGGTGGTGTAAAGATGCTTTTTATTCTTGGTATATTTCTTTATGATGTAATTTAGGGTAAAGCATTGATTTAGGAGAGGGTATAGTACAATAGATCAATGCTTTACCCTAAATTACATCAACCACACTTGCTTGGAACATACCACTCAAACAAAAAAAATTCTCTGATTGGAAATTAAGATAGAAATCTTAGCTAAATGAGGGGGGTTCCAGGTCCAACTGAAGTGACAGGATCACTCCTTCTTACCTGCTTAGAGATCCTGGGTAAGGAACATTTAATCTACCCTACTTGCTTCTGGCAAAAAGGGTTTAAGTGCCCTCAGGCCAGGCTAGTAACCAGAAGGCCATTGTAGGAAGAAAGCCTAGTGTCGTGGAGATGTTAGATAGGAGCACTCAGGAATAAAGATGGATGCCCCTGAAGGCTGCAACTCTAAACGCACTTACTAAGGCACTAAGCCCCATAGAACTCAACAGGACTTACTTATGTGTAGATATTGTTATGATTGTGCTGTTGGTAAGCCTTGACTAGGAATCCTCAGCAATAATATCCATATCAAAGTAGGGTTGGCAACCTGCTGCCTGGAATGCCCTACCTGCCTTTTAACATGGCTGCTCCAAACTTCTTTACAGACTTGACCCTTCACTGCAGAGAGAGGTCTGAGAAATGAGTAAGAGTTAAGAAGATTCTCTCTTCAGAATGCTGTGACACAATTACTGACATGAATGAGACCCTATCAGCAGGGCCACCTCCAGGCATGCTGGGGCCCTTGGGCACCATCCTGCCCCGGGCCCTGGCACATGCACGCATGCACACACCACCTACCACTCCCTAAAGGGCCCTTCCTTAGGGTGGGCAGGTAGCGTTCCCTTCCATGATGCACGGCGTAGATCATGGGAGGGAGCCAGGCACACACCCCACTGCTGTGCAGGCCTGCGACGGGTGCCTGCAACATGCTCCGCCTACCTCTCCCTTGAGGTAAATGCTGGTTGCTAGAGCCAGCATCAGGCATGTCAGGGCCTGTTGAGCTGCAGGTGCAAGCCTGCCATCAACCAAGTTGGTGGCTGAGGCTTCCCTAAGGGCCTGATGCCTCTGCCATCATCTTGGTTGATGGCATGCATGTGTGCTATGCACACGCGCACCCATGCCTGCCATCAACCATTAGCCCCTTAAAAAAGCCTCCGCTGCCATCTTGGTTGATGATAGCCCTGTGCGCACAGTGCATACAGCAGCAGGGGACAGGAAAGACAGGTAGGTGGAGTGAGCGAATGGGTGGGTGGTCTGGAAGCTTGCACCTTACGATCCATGTCAGGGAGCCTGCTGCAGATACGGAAGGGAAGCACTACTCTCCTTCCCTAACGAGGGGCCCTTTAGGGACCCCTGTGGGCCATGGGGCTCTCGGCCAGGGCCCGACCTGGCCGCTCTTTGGTGCCCACCCTGCCTACCAGCACAGAATATCTCTGCTCTGAAATCTGCACTGCTTGCTGATTAGCTACCAGGCCAAGTTCAAGGTGTGCTTTCCATGTTACAAGTTCCACATAGTACTTGTTCTGCTCTTGTAAGAAATTGATCCTTTAGTATGCTTTGGAACTCCCTGCCTATATACATTAGGCAGGCACCTTCATTATACTCTTTTTGGCACCTGCTAAAAACATTTTTGTTTAGGCAAGCCTACCCAGGCATGTACAAGCTATTATGTTTTTCTGTTTTTAACTGAGTGTTGGTTGCCAGGCCCGGCCTCCAAGAGGTCTGTATCTTTAAAAGTTGTGCAGGGGAAAGAGAATTCCACCTTTTGTTTTTTCCCATTACAATGTTGCAAGAACACCTGCACTTGGCTGACTTTCTCTTCTCCTAAAGATACAGGATGCGTCTCAGGCCCTGAACCTAGCAACCCTAGGCCAAATAATAGCATTGACATCTAAGTAAGCCCTGCCTAACTGCTTTAAAAAAAAGGATCAGAAGGGAAGAGAAAGATTTACAACACAATCATTTTCTATGTTCACTCAAAAGTCCCATTGATTTTCAGCACAATCCCAACCATGTCTACTCAAAAGTAAGTCCTACTGAATTCAGTGGGGTTAGTGTGGTGTAGCGGTTAAGGTATTGGACTACGACCTGGGAAACCAGGGTTTGAATCCCCACACAGCCGTGAAGCTCACTGGGTGACCTTGGGCCAGTCACTGCCTCTTAGTCTCAGAGGGAGGTAATGGTAAACCCCCTCTGAATATCGCTTACCATGAAAACCCTATTCATAGGGTCACCCATAAGTCGGAATCAACTTGAAGGCAGTCCATTTCATTTTTCAGTTCCCAGGTATATGGAATTAGCATTGCAGCTTTACTCCCAGAAAAGCTTCATATTAGGAAGGTTTTCAAAACAGGTTGTGAATAAGACAAATAAACTGCCCTCTTCCAGTGAAATTTAAACTTGTTTGACTCCCTAATTAGAAAAGTATAACACTGCAGCATGTACACTTTTAAAAACCTCTGTTCAAAAATTATTTGAAAGATAAAATGTATAACATGCCATGTTTGCAAGTAATTAAAAAAAACCTGCATGTCACTTTTATGCCTACCAAGATCGTGCTGTGATCTTCTGTTGTAGTGCAATCCTATGCATGTTTATTCAGAAGCAAGTCCCAGTCCTGTACAGACAAAGTACTCTTTATGCTGCTGAAAGCTATATATTTACTGAATTCCTGATGTGAGACAAACAGGAAAAGGAAACTATTGCCTGAGGTCAACAAATCTTGTCAGTCACAACCCTGACTTCACTTATTGGCTAAAAACGTGAAAGGGCAGGGATTAGAGCAGCAAGTAGTAACAGAAGTTGAGGTGGAGGAGCAGCTGACATTTTGGTTTATATCTTTTGAACCAGACTATCTGAAACTAATTTTTTTTTTTAATGGAAGTTAAGAGTCTGGAGATTAAGGTGAGTCACCTGGAGACCTGGAGAGGACCCCCAAAACCGGAGTCTCTGGCCTAAAACTGAACACCTGACAACCCTACACATTACCCATTTAAGGATTTGTTCAGAGTTTAGACTGCATACAGATATTCCTTCAAATGGTTTGTTCAGAGTTTAGGGTGCATATACTGATGGACCTTCAAACAAAAACTTTTTTTTTCTGTCTTGAAGTGAAATCTGTTTACCCCTCTGGCCCAAGACATCTTGCTCTCCAAGGTGAAAGACACGATGACGCTTCCCACACATATAGAAGCCACCCAGATTGACATTTGATTTTTACTTAAACTCTGATGAGGGCCCTTCACCAGTGTCACTTCAACTATGATTGGTGCAGATCGCCAACATGTTACCTTGCTGCAGCAGCACTGCTTGAAAGAATTACACTGGCTGCCAGTTAGCTACCAGCTACGTTCAAGGTGCTGGTTTTGGTGTATAAAGCTCATACTCAGGATACCTGAAAATTGTCTCACCCCTTATGTACTCACTGTGCTCTGTAGGTGACGGCTTCCTGCAGATACAACCTTATCAGGAAGCCTGTTCTGCACAATAAAGGAATTGGGCCTTTAGTTTTGTGGGTATGTTGTCTTTTTGGCACCTTCCTCTTGCAACAAACCTTTTAACTAGATACCTTAATCCCACACTGCATCTGTATTGGGATTTTGTGTGTGGTTTCATTTGGATGTTTTTAAAAGATGTTTTTAAAGTGTTTTTTATTGTTTTATCACTCATTGTTTACTTCCTGGGCTCCTTTTTGGAGGAAGGGTAGGACAGAAGTTAATAACAGCAGCAGCAACTAATCAGCTGCTCTCAGCTGTGGTGGAGGGCGTGGCAGTTGAATCTTGCTTCAGCTGCCACTGCTCCACCACACCTGTTAGCAGTGGGCTAGTTTAGGGGACACAGGACAGGCCAAATGGCACACACAGTGCTGCCCCCAAAACCTTGCCTGTTCAATAAATGCTGCACTACAGCAGCAGCACCAGAGCATATTACATGAACCAAGCAATGCCTGTGCCTGTGCAATGCCTGTTGGAGTTTGTGGTCTGGGTTGGTTGCATTATTGCCTGCTTCTTCAGTCAGGCCTTCCCTGACAATGCTATCTGTGATGCTATGGGTGAAGGCAACTAGGTAAGTTTGCCATCCCATCCCAGCAAGCGTCATTCAGGAGACTAGAAATGGAAGGGTGGAGGGTTCAGAAGGAATGGCTGGGAGGCTGCCTCGTGCTGCCCCACTCTGCCTAGTGGTAGAGCCACCCCTAGATCTGTTTCTCCTATGACAGCACCTGTACAGCATTGGGATCCGTCACTGTGTCTTCTGCCCCTGCTTCCACTCAGGGGGCTGGGGGCTGTCTTGTTGTGTGCGTGTGTGTGTGTTTCAAGTGCCTTGCATGTTGCCCTTTTAAAAAAAAAGTTTTAAAATGCTTTTTTTCATTTTGAAAACTGCACTGTGACTGACATAACGTCTGACCAATTTGTACTGTGCAAATCCAGCTTTTGCTGAAAACCAGAAGAATCAGGTTTCCCTGGGTTTGATACAGAAGATGATACTCAAAATGCAGTGCAAGCCCTTCCATAGTAAGCTCTGTGCTAAAATTAGGTTTATCTGTATGCATTCATCTTTATCTGGGACAAAATTCAGCGTGGTAATGCTAACACCTAACAATAGGGAGAAAGTTATGTCTAATCCATGCTGTATCATGTTTGTGTGAATGTGATATAGGTGGCCAGTTGGAAGAGGACAGGACTCCTGCACCTTTAATAGTTGTGTAGAAGAGGGAATTTCAGCAAGCTACACCTGCTGAAACCCCCTCTTCTGCACAAGTATTACAGCTCCACCCTCTTTTTCACTTGGCCACCCTAATGTGGTGTTTCTCTGATACTATTAAAAAAACAAAGCCAAACTCCATTATTCCCATGGAGGGAGGGACAAGGTGATACTGTGTCAAGTAAACACACTGAAATCTAGATCAGATGGTTGCTTTCTCCCCACAGTGAGGGGGCAGTGCAGAGGCATGCATGATTTCTCAGTGGTTCCTAACCTCTAAATCTGCCTAAGATGGAAAATGCTGTAGAATCGCTAGGATTTAAAGAATCAACAGAATTCTAAGAATCACCAGAATTCTGTACCAGTTTGTATTTAGGCCCCCTGAAATAATTTGAGTAAACTGGGTGCTGGATTTACAGCTTTACTTATTTAAATGTATCTCCAGTAATATCAGCTATTTAATTTCTAGAGGATAAACCTGGATGTCTGCCCTCTTAATAACTTGGAGTTCTTCTCCCTAATCTTGAAGCATGTGCTGCAATCCTATGTATGTTTAGTCATTGGTGATCCTATGTGTTCAGTGGTATATACTGTTATGTAAGTGTACCCAGGATTGTGCTGTTAGGCTGCAATCCTATATACACTTACCTGAAGTTAGTCCCATAGAACTCAGTGGGGCATATTTCTGAGTAGACACATGTCAAGGAATACACTGCTAGATGTGATTTCTCACTAGTACGAGAAGCATTCTGTGTATGAATCCCTTACTTTAAATATTGTTGATCTGGATTCTGGGGCTGACATGTAGCTCATGTAGCCCTGGCAGTATCCCAAAATCTTAGAGACACACTTCTGCTTGTGCTGGCTTCAATGCATCTCCAACTCTGCTTTCTGAAGCCAAAGACACACAATGCTAGTCAAACTCCGCTCCTTTTTGCTCCAAATCCTGGGGAAATGCAGCTCCAGTGCATTTCTCTGTGAAATCAGCTTGAAGTTGAAACCAAAACTGGTAGATCGTTTCCTCTCTGAGGTGTGTCTGGTTTGGGCAGAGACAGTGATTGGTCTAATAATGCTTTGCTGTGCGCAGTCCTAAAAGACCACTGGGGAAGGGAGATGTGTCTAGCCATGGGCAAATGCGTTTTAAACCAAAGCCAGAGAAAACAGTCTGGCTGGTTGTAAAGCAGCTAGTGTGTCTGCAGACTGAGAAATATATTTGGGGGTGGTGGTGGAAATTAAAGTATTACAATATACTAGATTAAAATACATCCATTATATCTTAGCTCTGCTCACCAAATGCCTGCTGTGCTCATAGCAAAAAAGAGAAATTCCTCTCTAAAAAATAATCACAATGCTTTTCATACTTCTATTTCCAATGCCTGCAACAAGATTAAATTTTAAAACCGCCCTTCCACTTTCTATCCTCCTTTAACAAAATTCAAGAGAAACTCCAGGATGGGGATAAGTGTCAGCTATATATGTACACATATATATACTTAAAATTAACTGTGCATAGCTGGTATTATTAAAAACATATATTTCTTTTGACAATGATTTTCAAAATTTAACAAAGCACCCTCAAGTGTGTGATTAGTTGGGCAGCATGTTCCTCAGGGACCTTGAGACCCAAAAGCTTTTTACATATATGCAAATAGTTTTTTTAAAAGTCTCAGTACTTGGAATAGGGCCTTTCTTTACTATAAGATTATTTATTTATTTTATTATATTTCTACCCTGTCTTTCTTTTCATGATTGAAACCCAAGGCGGCTTACAAATGGTTCCCAGGTGGTCTCCCATCCAGGCACTGACCACATCTGACCCCTGGCCTTATGTGCCTTCAGACCATAGCCTGGGACCATCAAAATGTGGTGATGGCCACCAGGGGCAGAATTCAACTCGTAGGGGGCTGGTGGCAGCAGAGCCAGTGGAAGGGGCTGCCACATCCAGCCTCTGTTCAGGCACTGTTGGGAGGGGAGGATCCTGGCTGTGCCAGCAGGGCACGGTGGAAGGAAACAAAATGCATGTTTCCTTCCACCACCCCTTTTGCCAGCATAGTGGCTGCCAGGATGGAGGGCCACAGAACTGTGCTGAACAGGCTCAGGATGTGGCAGAAGTTGCCCTCCTCTCAGTTCCACCCAACACACCCACGGAATGCCTCTTTTCCAGGCCTTCCACTGGCTCATCTTGGCAGAGCTGCCTGAGTCCCCGCTGCGCACAGGTGGTGGCAGAATTCCCCGGCAGTGCTGACTTCCTTTCTCCTCTTGAAGCCCTTTAGCCCGGCCATATACCAAGCTGATTGCACCCTAACTTGCTTTGCTTTAAGTTATAAAGGTAAAGGTGTCCCTGCACTTACAGTGCGAGTCGTTTCCGACTCTTAGGGTGACATCTTGCGATTGTACAAGGTAGACAGTATATATGGGGTGGGATTGCCAGTTACTTCCCTGGCATTTCTTTACCCCCCAGCATATGCTGGGTACTCATTTTACCGACCACGGATGGATGGAAGGCTGAGTGGACCTCGGCCCCTTTTACCGGAGATTCGACTTCCTCCTTTCGTTGGAATCGAACTCCGGCTGTGAGCAGAGCTTCGGCTGCGTTACTGCTGCTTACCACTCTGCGCCGTGGAGGGTCTCTTTTAAGTTATAATGGACAAATTCCTACAACAGTAGTTTCCAAACTCCCCACCACCACCACCATTTGAAAATTGCTGAGGGTCTTGGCAGACTGCTTCATGATTTTTCTGTCTGTTGTAGCAATTATAATGCACTGTACTAGTTTATTTCTTATATTGTATATTATTGTGTTACAATTTGAAGCCCACAGATACAATATAAAATACAATAATGTATCATGACAATCATACAATATAAAATACAATAAAAATATAGTAATATTTTGGGCTGCTCCTGCTGTTCTTCACAGACCCACCGCGGACCATGTGAATGAAGGTCACTGACCACAGGCGGTCCGTAAACCACAGTTTGGGAAGCCCTGTCCTAGAAGCGAGGTCTGCCTCATCATGGCCATCGGCTGTGATAACTAAACGGAACCTCCATGTACAGAGGCGGTTATAACTCTGCAGGCCAGATAGTGAGAACGAAACCAAGAGAGAAGGGCTGTTGCTTTTGGGGGCCTCCTTATAAGCTTCCCGCGATATATGTGGCTGGCTGCGGTCGATAACACAAAGGCTGGGCGCGAGGAGTCGCTTTTATGTTCTTGCGCGCCTTTGTAGCACCGTTTGGCCTGCGCACATCGCCTGCAGTGGGCAGGCAACCTGCAGCTAGGGGGTTGCTGCTGTGCCCAGGATCTGGCGTGAGGAGGAGCAGCAAAAGAAAAGAACAGCGCCTCCCTTTCCCTTTCCTCTCTTCCTCTCCAGCGGAGGGAGAGAACAGAAACGAGCCTGTGTCAAAGAAGGCCACGTGCTTGTCGAGCCCAGGCAGAGGAGCAGCCAACATAATATTAAAAAAAAAAAAAAGCTGGGTTGAGTCGCGGTTTTAACGGCCTCATCTCCAGACTGGTTTACTTTCCTCCCTCCACCACCGGCAAACTCTGCCGCTTCTCTCTCTGCCCCCACACCCGGGGAAAGAAGAGGCGGAGGAAGAAGAGGAGGTGGAGAGACAGCCGGGCAGATCCTGTCTGATCTCCATGCCGGCGATGTGTGGTTTGTTTTTATTGCCCTCCCCCCCCTTCCATCATCTTCCTGCTGCCGGCTAGCCTAAACTAAGCCAAGGCAGGGCGCCTGCGTGTGTGTTTTGTCCTCAGGATTCTGATAATGGAAAAAGTGCCCATAGAAATTTCTGGCGATGGTGGTGGTGCCGGCCTCCCGCCTTCTTTTTTTTCCACCACCAGCGGCAGATCACTATTGTGTGGGAGGAGGGCAGCGGCGACGACAGGGACGGACTTGGTCTTTTGGATTTCTTGCTAAAGGGAGCAGCGCAAACACCCAACGCACCAGACCAGAAGGGAGACAGACACAGGAGGAGCTGCTGCTGCTGCTGCTATTAGTTGCCGTCGTTGCCTCTGCTTGATGCATCATCACTTCCTTTCCCGACAAAGCCAGAAGACTCGCTTTTAAAGAGGCGCTTCGTTTTTGCTTCCTTCGTCTTCTCCGCCTTCCCACCTTGCAGCCTCCCCGCTGCGGCAGATGTGTTTGGGGTCACCGCACAGCTGGGACTATGGTGAAATTTCCGGCGCTCACTAACTACTGGCCCTTGATCCGCTTCTTGGTCCCTTTGGGCATCACCAATATAGCCATCGACTTCGGGGAACAGGTAAGAAGCCACCCGCAGCCTTTTCGGCACATTTATGTCCTGGGGAAATGAAGCCATCGCTGAGCGATGCAAATAGCCTGCAAGGTTGCTACGGTGGTGCTTTGCCAGTCTATTTTTAGGCTCCTTAATGCTGAGTGATGACAAAACGCACTCCTTTTCCTGGGGAGCCCAGAATCACTGACGGATAGTAATAAAGCGCAAGCTGGACATTTGAATGTCAAAAGCAAGCCGGCTTGCTTTTTTCAGAACATGCAAAGAGCAGAGACAGGCAGATACGAGACGCTGGGGACAGAATGTAGGGATCCCGGGGGCGAGGGTGGAATGCAACCGGCGAGAAATAAAACACACGGAGACGCAGCAGACCTACTTGAAAGCTGATTCAGACCAGTTAATTCGAAATGCAAAACAGCCATTCTTTTTACTGCGTCTTGGAGGAGGGGGCTCCTTTCTATGGTTTTGCTGCTGTTGAGTGTATGTGCTTTTTATTCAAAAGACTCTTATGCAGCAGTAATGTTACAGGGGATGCAGCGAAGGCCAGAAAATCTGCTTGCAGAAGAATTACATAATTTGGAATTCCATTAAGTGATGTTTACACATATATACATTTAATAGGACAGCTGGGCTGAGTCTGGGTATCTGGGTGGATGCATCATTGTTAGACCTCAAGAATTCTCAGTGTGGAGGTGGTGATTATGGGTGTTTAACATTGTTTTGTAAAAATCTTTAAAAGAAATACAGTTACTCACAGCTCAAGCCTGTGTATTTTACTCAGAAGTGAGTCCCACTTGTGGTCAAGGAGAGCTTGCTCCCAAATAAGCATGCATATAGGGTTAGATCTCCCCTTCTGTTGATTCCTCCCTTTTCCTCCAGTTCCTTGGCAGCTGACTTTGTCACTGTTGTGGTAAATAGGAAAGGCTCTAAACTTTCTGCAAGCACCCATACTCTTTTTCTCTACTCATGTTCTTTCTCTCTCTCCTCATCCTCCCTCCACAGAAACGCAGGTGAAGCTATAACCCTTTTAGCTCTCAATGAGGCAGTGGTGGTGAGAAGGTGTCAGTCCCTGCAGCTCTTGCTGCTTTGATTAAGCTGTCCTTGGATGACTGAAGATGCTGTGTAATAGTGTTCAAAGAGAGTGCATTTGGAGGCAGGGAAGCGATTGTGCTGTTGGGTGTTTCCCCTTTGGAGTGAGGCCTTGCTTGTTCTGATTTGTGTAAATGTTGGTGTTGAGAGAATAGACTTTAAAAACCTGCTGTTTTAACCATGTTTTTAATATTGGCCATGCCTGTTATTTTTTTAGTGGCAAGACGATATTTAATAGGCAAATGTTTTTTGGTAGGCTGAACTGATATTCTGCAGTAAACCATTGTGCACGCTTTGGCTGTATGTGCCTGCTTGCTTGGTTCCTGCACAGGGTACAGGCATGAACACCCTTTGCTGGGTCAAAGAAATAATTGCAGTGGGAGAGCAGGGAGGCCTCTGTGTTCTCAGTGTTCGTATCCCGTCAGACGAACCTCTCAGAGAGGCTTCATAAACTATAGGGGTTTCTAGGTGTGCTATTAATTTTTAAGTATATGCCCAACAGTGTAAAGTACGAATGTTACAACACTTGCATCCTGATGGAATTTGTCTGTGGTTCCTTACTAAGTGTTAAGTCTGTGGCAAACCCTGGATTGTTGTTGTGCAGTTTGTGAAATGGCCCTTATTCATGTCAGCGTGTTCATTTACAGCTATTTGCATTATTCAGCTTTTGATACAGCTGTGTTGATGAGCTGTACAGTGCTTCCCCCCCCTTTGCATGTATTACTGCTAAATTGAAGAGGGCAGCATCACTAATCAGTGGTTCCATCTGCGCAGTACATTTAAAACAGTATTATACCACTTTAAATAGGCATGGCTTCCCCTAAAGAATCATGGGAACTGTAGTTTGTAAGGGTGCTGAGCATTGTTAGGTGACCCTTATTCCCCTCACAGCTACTGTTCTCAGTCAATCCTTCTTCTACAACTCTGGGAGTTGTAACTGTGTGAGGGGAATTTGGGTCTCCTGACAACTCTTAGCTACAGATCCCAGGATTCTTTGGGGGAAGCCATCACTATTTAAAGTGGTATAATACCACTTTAAATATATAGTGCAGATGGGGCCTGTGCATTTGTACATCTGTGTGTAGGTACTTCTTGGGCTGCAGAAAATTTTGTGTAAGTGATTAGCAAATGCTAGATAACAAAGGTGGCCAAACAGTGGTTGATGCAGCTCCTGGGTTGCTCATGTATGACTGCTGGTCTATTCAAGAAAGTGAATAGAAAAAGAATTAAAAGAACATATGCATGGCTGTTCCAGGTGTGATAGTACTTGTACTTCCTGTCTTCCCTTCTCTTAAACAATACTGATATTATTTATATTTATATTTTATTGCCCTGCTCTTCACTATTAGGTCCCAGGTCAGGTCATAGAAATTTAAAAACCAGTATAAAAACCATTAAAACACACAATACATTACATTCGCAGGAGTAGGGTGAGTCCTGAAAACATACATTTCAAGTGCCAGAGGCCAGGGTAAAGAGGTTGTCTTTAGCATTTGCTGAACACTGTATTATTGTATAGTGAAGGTGCCAGACACATCTCTGTAGAGAGGGGATTCCACAATTTAGAGACTGCCACAGAGAAAGCCCTCTCCTGGGCCACCATCCACCGAACTTCTGAGAGTGGTGGAACTGCCAAGAAGGCCTCCGGTGCTGATCTTAACACTGGAGAAGGTCTGTAGGGAAGGAGATGGTCTCTGAGATATTTGGGGCCTAAGTTGTTTAGGGCTTTACAAACTAACAGGAGCACCCTGTATTGGGCCCAGAAACAAACTGGCAACCAATGCAGCAGTTTTAGCACAGGGGTTATATGAGTTCTAAAAGCCACCCCAGCTAGTAACCTGAGTGCTGCATATTGGACCAGTTGAAGTTTCTGAGTTGTATTCAAGGACAGCCCCACATAGACTACATTGCTGTAAACCAGTTTGAAAGTTAACAGAGCATGGAGTACTGTGGCCAAGTCATCTCTGTCCAAAAGAAGGCGTGGCTGGCAAACCAGCTGTAGCTGGAAATAGGCACTCTTAGCCACTGAGGCCACCTGAGCCTCCAGTGAAAATGGATTGAGGAGTACCCCCAAGTTATGAACCTGGTCCTTCCAGGGGAATGCCACCCCATCCGGAACAGAATGAGGGAGCCACACATACACACAAGAACACAACCTTGTGCTCCATATTGTGCTCCAGCTACTGCCCTTCTGGCTTTATTATCTCACAGTACAATCCTACATAGACATACTTGGAAGCAAGTTCCATTGAGTTCAATGGGTCTTACTCCTAGGTAAGTGGTTATAAGATTGCAGCCCATAGGCGAGAACCTGTGCTTTACTTTTGAAGGATGCATTGAAAATTGAACTGGTGGTTATAATATGGTAGTTATAGGGTGTTGATGTGTAACTAATTTATGTTAATTGATCTTGAGTGTCCGGGGAGGGGAGGAGGATGAGGAGGATGTTGTGGCATTGGCTGCAGGGCACTATGTATGAATTGTATCAAAGTAGGAATCATGGGCTGGGGTGGAAGGGAATGGAGCAATAGTAATGTTTTCAATAAACAATATAAGGTTTATATGTATGGCTTCTCACACTTAAGACAGCCAGCTGGTCGTGTGTGCAACACATGCAAACCTCACTTTTCTGTTGGCAAGATTGAACAATGTTTGACCCCCCCACACACAAATGTAATAAAGGTAAATATGCTTAAAAGTAAAGCAATGCATGCAAAGCTAGTTACAGAAGTACATTTTTTCATATACATTTTTAGGTGCCCAAAAGCTTGTATATGTTAATTGTTGCACAGTTTTCATTACCTACCATTATATATAGAGATAAATAGAGAGAGAGTTTTGAAAACAAGAAACAGAAGTTCACCCAAGCTTGCTCTGGATCTCTATAAGGATTCTGTTAATCATCTAAAAATATATACACATAATTATAATTAACAAAACACATTGTTA
Source organism: Rhineura floridana (assembly GCF_030035675.1). Taxonomy (NCBI): domain Eukaryota; kingdom Metazoa; phylum Chordata; class Lepidosauria; order Squamata; family Rhineuridae; genus Rhineura; species Rhineura floridana. Next base: position 188,706,801 of record NC_084480.1, read on the forward strand.
ATTATTAATCACAATTTTTTTGTGTGTATACATACATACATTTTTGTACTGCCAAAGGCTGGCAGTATGCGACTAATTGAAAAACAACAACCCTGAGTTGTGTATATGTAGGCTCAGTATTGGTTATATGTTTAGAAATCTGAGGTCTAATTATTTAGTTGGTTTTAGGGTTTAGACCTGTTCGGAACAAACAGGACCAGCTTCACACACACACCCCGGCATGGTGCTCACTGTTGGATCCCCTCCTATGCAAGAGGTCCTCAAGGCAGATATAATGGCACTATGTTAGACCCTCCACAGCATTGTGGGAAACCTAAAATGGTGGCTCATACCAGTGTGAGGACCCCCAGGACAGGTGTCAGAATTCCAGGACCCGGCTAGCTGCCCAAGAATGTCAGGTGTTGTCACTGGCCTTGTAAATAAATAACTCAGATGGGTTCTGCTGAGCAGGGGACAGGATGGATGGGGAAGGACTGGAGATAAGATATTTCAAGATAGAAAATGACAAATGAAGAAGTAGGTGAGGAGGCAAAGGCACATCAGTTTTAGCTCCTGCCATTGTTTCGCAATTATGTTTTATTTAGACATTACAGATGACAGTTTATGAGACAGAAAACTATTATGAAATTAGCAGAATTAAAAAGAATTAGCATCTGTTACATTTTAGTATATATCCACTGAAAATATTAACTAATGACTTTTCTATTTAAATTTATTAAGGCTGCAATCCTAAGAATGGTCACTTAGAAATAAGTTATTAACATAATTTGGAACTTGCTTCTAAAGAAACATTGTTAGGATTAGGCTATGAAAGCATTTTACCTTAGCATGTAACTGAACTTACATTTTCACTTTGGATGATAAAGGCTATCTGTTCACATGAAAACTTTCCTATCCTTTTTCCCACCAGATGATGATTAAAAAGAAACCACCTTAACTGTTTTATATCTATTGTTACAGAAAGCATACCTTGGTGTATTGTGTGTGTATGTGAGGGAGTTTCATCAGTGCAGTGTAGCTATGACATCACAATATAACAACCAATCAAAACACTGAAGATCATTGTGAGGAAAAAGTTGAAGCTTATAAACCTTTCAGTGTAAAAAGAAACCTGAAAATAAATTTTGTGGGTTTTTGTTTTTTTAAAACTTTAAAATGGCTCTCTTCCATTTGGGTTGTGCCAGTTTGGAATAGTTCTCAAGAAGGCATGGTGGAATGAATCCAGCAGTAGCTCGAATATTAGTATATGGCTCATAACTGAACACCGAAGAATGTGAAGTCTTCACAGAAATATTGATGGTTTAGTTGCAGTGGAAGGCAGTTAAATGTTTTGGTAAGACAACTTGCTTGGTTAATTTTTCACTTATTCTGAATCATCTGAAGTGAAGAGGCAGACACAGACAGGAATGGGAGTTGGAGAATTTGACAGAATATCTTTAAAAAGATGGGAGAGATGGAGCAGCCACCAAGAAAAGCAAAGACAAGGGATTTGGAAAGCGATTGATTGTTGGCTCAGCTAGCTGCCAGGACAAAGTAAGTGAAAATATATCAAACTGTTGTGCCTGCCTGGAGATGTGAAGTCCCAGAAAAAGGGGGGGGGCTTTTTTTGTAGGTATTCACATTTCTCTGCCTGTCCTATTGGTCTGTTTGTGGCTTATGATTCTGCTAAGGACAGTCTCTTGCAGATTTACTCTAAATAGCAATGCACAGCTCCATGGCAACATGGTAGGTTTTTAAATGAATGTTCTATGTAGTGATTTTTTTTTTTTTGCTGGTCTGGGTTTTCTCCTGGCTCAAGGCCCTATTTATTTGGCAACTGTCACAAGAGGCCCTATTTATTTGGCCAGATTCTTCTTATGATCCAGGCCGTGCCATATCTCTGTGTGGGCTAGATCAGTTTAGAGCTGGATTTCCTGTGGGGCAAATCCGGATACTGTTTGACTTCTCGTTAATTCCATCCCTTCACAGAACAGGGCTTTATGCCTCAAGTGCAGGGGTTCCCAAACTGTGGTCCATGGACGACCAGTGGGCTGTGGGCTTCATTCAGGTGGTCTGTGGTATGTCTGTGAAGAACACTTATAATCTGAATTCTATGGAATTCAAATTGTAATACAATGAAACACAATATAAGAAATAAAAGAAGCCATACAAATACAACTAAAGATATCTAGCACTGCACATTACAATTGCTACAGTAGGCAGAAAAATAATAAACTGGTCTGCCAAGACCCTCAGCATTTTCAAGTGGTCCATGTGGGAAAAAGGTTTGGGAAGCACTGCTCAAGAGTATGATGTGTGGTACAATTGTAGGCATGTTAACTCACAAGTAAGTCCCACTGAGTTAATTGGGAGTTAGGCAAGTATGAGCAGAATTGCAGCCTGTGTGTGTGTGTGTTGGTACAAGTGTGTACCTTGACAGGTGTGTGTATCTCGCAGAAAATGTATAAGAGTGGAGTGGAGCAGGTGAAATAGAAAGCTTTTTATTTGATGGGGCTTGCTGACCCATTTGATACTGGTGGCCTAGGATAAGGAAAGTTCCTCCCTTCAGCCACACAGTATATCTGGTCTGAGGGATGTCCTATAGCGCAGTGGTTCCCAACCTTGGGGCCAGGACCCCCAGGGGGGCCGTGAAGTAATCCAGAGGGGGCCGTGAACAGTAAAGAAATGAATTATTTATTAATTTTTTTAAAAAAGTCTTCACTCCTTCTACACTGTCTGCTTTCCAGATGACACCTCCCCCTTGCTCCAAATGAGAGGGGAGACCTTTTGCTGAAGCTCCAGAGCATCTTTCAGGCGCACTAAGGGCAGGCATCTGCTTATAAAATACATGGCAGATGCCAAAGGAGGCTGAGGGTGGAGCTACCAGGAAGAAGAGGGGATTACTATCACTGATTTCCGTCTCCTTGCACTGCTGCTACTGGCAACACCCTTACTTAGAATGATAGGAGAGAGCTTTTTGTGAAGCAAAAAGAAGCAAGCCTGCAAAGAAAGGCTGCTTTCCCCCTTCCTTCCTGGCAGCCAGTCTGCCTCCCTGGGGGGAGGGGGTCACAATTTTTTTTCAGCTTATAAAGGGGGTCCCATGCTCATAAAGGTTGGGAACCACTGCTATAGCAGAAACACCCTTGCAAACATTTAGGCAAAACACAAGAATAAAAGCAAAATACATTTTTCTGGTTCTTATTCTAGGTTTGAATGTTGTTATCACTATGATTTTTATTAAGAAACCTTCACCAAGAAAGCTTTTATGCATGTTCACTTTGCTTCCCCTCCCCCTCCTCATGTTTATGGGAGGAAATATTTTAGTGCCCCTTTCCTCAGTAGATTTATAGGATGCAGGTGTAATTGGACATGTTAATCTGCATTGTATATTACACAAGGTGGTGATCAGAATTATAATGTGTTATGGTGACAAAGCATTAACTTGAATTTTATATCATGAATTAGGAGTGGCTTAATAGTGTCATAATTTAACACACACACCCAAAATACTCCTCTGAGCTAATAATGCCCAAATATGAGCTCTTGTAAGAGCTGTTTTTTTCTTACAATACAGTAAGACTCCTGTGAACCAGTAGTATCCTCACACAGGGAAGATGCCTTTTCATCCTTCCATGATTCCTTGCTCTGGCACCTTACAAACAGCTTTTTTTGTTATTATCGTGTTATTGTTGTATTAATGTTAATAATAAGGCAGACAGGTGCATCTCACCAGGAAGAACAATCTACAAATGGGGAACTACTGTTGAGAAGGGCCTGTCACAGGTCAGCACCAACCAGGCAGCACCCAACATCAGCAGGGCCTCACCTATATAGTTAGATCATTCTGTTGCTTCCTGTGCATAGACATAGAGAAGACTGTTCTCTCTGTGTGTGAGTCAATGTTCTGGACTTTCCTCCTTTTAAGCAAGAGGCATGCCCAGATCATTTACTCATTAGAGGCACAGGGGAGTTGACTCCTCTGAAGGTAGTTATTTTTTGCACTTTCTGAAAGTACATATTTTGGAATTTGAGATGTGCATCCAGGTTTTAACTCTGTGTGCCTCAGCTGTCTGGGAAGCGCTGCTCTAGCCCTTTTGTAAATCGAAGTTGCTGCCAGCAGCAATGATGTTTTGTTTTGTTGCAATTAAAGTCACTTACAGAGCCTTATTGATATTTTTAACATTTCCTGTGGCTTTCTTAGAGATGTTTCTTTGTCACTTGGAATAAGGTAATGAACTTTGCAGCTTCTCAATGCAATCCTCTGAGGAGTTATGAGGATCTTGTCATCTTATCCTTTGAAATAGTGAAATGGGCCTTTTTGTTAATGTGCAACTAGGTCACTAGATTACATTTCCTTTGGCCTCTTGTAGTGTTACATTCTGTTGCTGTGTCTTCTGATAACATGGAGGGGTGTGTGTGTGTATGTGTGTGGAGGGAACAATCTAAATTAGGCCATGGATAGAAAAAGAGATAGCTGTTTGTCATGTAAACTGAGCTGAACTACTTACGATGGACATTAGAAGTCAGCCCAGTTCTTGTTGAGTTAATATTTCATCACATTTTTCTGGATTAGGTACTGTCTTTCCTTTTCTAGGAATGCCATTGCTGCCTCCTCATGGGCAGTTGGTTGTGCTTTCTTGGCCAACCAGTTATGCCTGTAATAGCATGGTAGTTCTCGCACTGAACACAGAGTGTTCTTTTCCATGGATTGCTAGTATAGGACCCTTGCTCTGGATCCTGTAGTATGGGGGGCATGGTGCTTTAACCCTTTGCCCCCCTGCTTCAGATCAGACCCCTACACCTATAATTTACACTGCAAGAAAATATCCCATTGAAACATTGAGGCGGGGGGGGTGATTTGGACTGGGACTGCAGCGGGAAGCAAAGGGTTAAAGCTGCCTACCCACCATGCTGTGGTCCAGATCAGGGCAACTGTTCTGGCAATTACTGAGAAAAAAACCACTCTGGACTCAAGGGCAGAACTACAGTTAGGTCATGCTAGTTTGACTCCTAATCATAAACTTTTAGAGTAGCCCCTTCTTCTGTGAACTCTAACTTGATGGTTGTTCTGTTTTCAGCTGTAACAATATTCCAAGCTGTACAGATGTTGTTGGATGACAAGTCCCATCATCCTCAGCCAGCATAGGCAATTGTCGGGGATGATGGGAGCTGTGCTTAAACACCTGCAGAACATGATTTCCCTGAACCAGTCTGCGACATGGATAAATTTGTGCCTTGCCCATAAATATGGAGGTGGACATTGTGTCATCAGGTGTGTGTGTGTGCATGCACAGTTGGTTTAAATGGCTTTAAAGAAAGGATTAGACAAATTCATAGAGGGTTGGTCTATCATCACCTGTTATCCATGATGGCTAAAAGGAACCTCCATGTTCAAGGGCAGTATTCCTTTGAATACCAGACACTGGAGGCAAATAGAAGAGAGTTGTTGCCTTCACACTCGATGTATAAGCTTCCCAGAAGCATCTGGTTGATCCAGAATGACCTCCAGTCTGATCCAGCAGTGCTTTTCTCACATTTGTGTCTTCTGAAATACAACAAGAATTAGTGGGTGGTTCACTACCCGCCTATTTGCCCATCATTTCTTTCCTGTATTTGCATGCTGAGGGAAACACTAAGCTGGGAGCCTTTGTTTTTCTTCTTAACACTAGTTCTGCCCTCAAGATGTCTACCTTGGAGATACACAGGAATTGCTATAAATAAAACAAGTGTTTTGCCTACCGTTGCTAGTATAGTATGCTACCAGAAATACAGGGAAACACTGTCCCTACTTCAGTCATTCACAATGCCCTACGGAATTATACTATTTAATGGTGTACGTTATAAAGAATGGTATTATCTTGTGGAATATTTCTGCAGGACATTGACACCCTTATCTTTGTCTAGTTGTGCTGGTTCACAGAGAAGTTTGCAGGACTAACAGTCCTCCTTGCTGTGCTGCCTTCCAGTCCTAGTGTCACTGCAACAGTAATAGTGCCGGGGTTGCCACCACACAAATTAGGCTCTACGGAAGTCAAATATCTTCAGGATGGCACATATTTGAGTTGTCTCCATCTTCACTAGTTCCTGGACTATATGACAGCTTTATGTGATGTCACTATGGCATCTTACAATGATTGTTACTATTATGACATCAATCACAATAGTCTTGGGGTAATTGCATGTCATATTACTGTAGTAGTCTGTCTCCTCCTCATCACTTTTTTGTTAGTGTAGCAATGTGGAAGACTGAGATTTGTATATTTCACAATGTGGGGGACACTTCCTGATGGTTTCCTCCTTGGAAATTCCTTCATTTTACTTCTTTTTTTGACAGTACATTGACTGGATTAGTTCAGGGGCTTGACATGGGCAATATGTGTGTTGTGGTTTGCTTTCCCCATCATAAAGTGGAGTTAAAGTGTTGTATGCAAGAGGATGGCTGGGATTACTGAAAACATTTTGCCAAGCATTCCCCAACCTGCCCTGTAATAGTGCAGCTGAAGGGTCTGTTTAGACATGCTGTCTCAGTATGGATTTGTTTGCATAGATGGGTTGTTGCATAAGAATAGCACTGCTGAATCAGACCAAAGGGCCATTTTCCACCACAGTAACCATCAAGGTGCTTCTGGTCCACATGCAGGGCATGATGAAGGCAATATCCCTCTCCTGCCTGGTTGTTCTCCAGCACCTGTTACTTGGTAGAATACTGCCGCTGAACCTGAAGATTCTGTATTAGCCATCATCATGTCCAGTAGCCACTGATACGTCTGTTTTCCAAGAATTTGCCTAATTCCCTTTCTAAAGACATCTGAGCTAGTGGTTATCAATACAACTTATGGCAGTGAATTCTGTAAAATAATCATGTGTTGTATGAAGTACTTCCTTTTATCTGTCCTGAATCCACTGCCAGACAATTTAATATTTTCACATTGTCAGGATTTTAAAAAAAGGCTTGTTCCACAGGTTAGGACTGCATATTTTTTCCGTATCAATATGATGCTGGCAGTAGCTGGGACTATGGAGCAGGCACCCAACCAAGGTGAATAAGAAGAAACTTGGCACAGATATCTGAGATCCATATTTACAAACGTAAGCTATTTATGGCTGAAGCTACATGCCATTCAACTAGTTCTTCTCTTTAAACCCCCACTGCTGCTTCTTTGCAAAGCAGGGAGGAACAATGTGAAGTAGGCAGGAGGAGGAATACTTAACCTTTTTTTGCTGGCCACTTTTCTGGTGTTGCTCTTCATGGCCCACTTTCCCCCTAGTAAAGGATCCGCACCAGTGTTTCCTGAAACCTCAGTTAGGTGAAAAGCAGTTGGGAGGTGATCTTGAAGGAATAGGACACCCCTTGTTCTCTTCCCACCATTTCTGTATTGCAAATCTTCCATTGTAATGCCAATTTGCAGAGAGGAAGGGGCAGGCAGAGTCCAAAGAGCTGAAGCTGTCTGAGAAACATTTCATTCTGGCCATGGAGGACCTGTGGCCAGAGTAGAAATGCTTCCCAGCCTTGCAAAATGAAATTATGGAGCAAGGAAATAACTGAGGTGAATGAGACAGTCTCTCTCTCTCTCTCTCTCTCTCTCTCTCTCTCTCTCTCTCTCTCTCTCTCTCTGTGCGTGTGTCCTATCTAATTCAGTTATTTGCTTGCTTCATAATTTCAGCTGCTGCCAAGCCAAGATCTTATTGATAAGGGAGCCACTAGGGAGAAAGCATCTGTTACTTTTGTAGACACGGCCGGCTGTGCTTCTTTTTGCATCTGAAGTCCCAATGCACTTAGCCTCCTATCCAGATGATTTCTTAATCTGTAACATCATATTTAGCATAACATGTTTTTCAACAGTTTTGGAGCCTTTGATCTTTTAACCTTCCTTTCAGCAACCGAACCAAGGCTATTGAGACCAACCCCCTCTGTTATTTATATTTGTCTGAATCCCTGCCAATTAAAAAATAAACAATTGGCAGAAATGCAAGTAAAATGACAAGGGATAGATTTGTTTTAGGGCTGAAAGAACATTTCCAGTGACTTACATTTAGTTGGGGAGAAACCTCATTTGTAACACTGTATTGATAAAGCTTTCATGATGTTGATAAAAAAGAAGCAAGCTAGAATGTTGGTATTTAATGGGCAAAGGTATTGAGGGCATTAGAAGGCAGGCAGTGGCACTAGCTAAATTTAAAATATAATCTTGGGGCCTTGCAGAGCTTTATATCAGGCCTGCACAGTTAGTGACACACTCACCTATACACAGACCACCCAGTAGATGCCAGTTGCTAGTTTAAGGCTGCATAAACCAGGAGGGTTGTCAAGCAGTTGTGCTGCCTTTGGGACTGGGTGGGCTACAAGTTGTAGAGTCCTGCTTTGCATTGCTACAAGATTGTTATATCTTAATCTGCTTGCCACCAATTGAGGGAAGCGTAGTGCTGCTGTGATTGCTCTGGTGCAGTTTTCCTCCTCTGCCTTTATAAAGGCTCACTATCTAGTCCTGCATTCTAGCACGGGAGTGCACACTTTTTAAAAAGCACAAACTTTATTTGTATGTGTATAGCCTTGTTGCTCTTTTGACACTTTTAAAACCTCTAGATGAGTGCTACTGCACCAGAGGTATACAGTGTAGCAGAGTGAGGAACCTTTAGCTCTCCAGATATTGCTGAACTACAACTCCCATAATCCCTGATCATTGGCCATGCTTGCTGGGGCTGATGGGACTTATAGTTCACTAGCATCCAAAAGTTCCCCATCCCTGCAGTATAGTGAGTGCATAACTTCCAGAGACATCTTTAACAAAACCTGACCAGAAAAATAGAAGACATATACAGGCAGAATAGAGCGCTCTACTGTTTACTAATTGCAATAACTATATCCAATATGTGACTTGTGTGTGTAATGACCCACACAGCATTGAACATGACATTTGAGGAACATGTCTCATTTTCTTCTGATACAGAACTAATATATTTTGAGTGCTTGCAAAATGAAGTATTGCCACAAAAAAGTTCAGCCATGAAAGAGGATAACACGGCTGTGCACAACAAATGAGAAACAAGTGTGCATTTATTGCTTAATATGCTAGTTCATCCTTACATTGGAGTTTGCAAAATGGGCTGAAGAATATCCTTTAAGTGCTGCCCCAGAATAAAAGGTAATGTTTTTTTTAGCAGTTGCATATTAGCATTGTCAACATAGCCTCCTGATGTACACATACCAGTAGCTTTTTAGGTGCTCAGTGAGAGAAATTAGGTTGAAGACGTGAGGATTTCTCTTGCATAACACATTGCATGGAAACACTTCTTTCCCACCATGGGAAGTGTGTCCTTTAAGAGAACCAATGAGACCTGCATAGGTATTCTTTATAAACACTGAGTTTGCAACCTCTCATTTTATTTCAGACCTTTTATTTCCAGCCACTAAAGCATGACGACTTTTTCTATATTTGCAGTCTTTTTTTTTTTTTTAAGAAGTTTGTGAGATATTGTCAATGGTCTACAGGTTAGGCTCAGTTCCAGCATTGTAACATGCTCTAAAAAATCATTAAGGTAAGGTTGCAGAGACCTATGAAGATGTTTATTTTACAAACAAGCTCTCTCTAGATGGCAGGAGGTCCTTCTGGAGGGAGGGCTCTACCAGCAACTTAACTTGGTTAACATTTGCAGCTTTTTTATGCATTTCTGGACAAATAAACTCCTCAATATATGGCAATAGATATTAGTGTGTTCTAGCAAATGCCTACTACAATTTGGTTTTGTGGGGCAGGCATTGCAAATTGAGGCAATAAAAATAAAAGGTGGGGGGAAATGAAGATATTGCAGCATAGCCTGTCCCAATTTTAGTGCATAATTTACACTACAAAGTTTAAACAGGTATGAAACTATTATGACTTCTCCAAATGAAAGTTGAGAATCCTAGTTTTGCAGCGGTTCTGGGAATTTTTTGTCCCCTATATCTTCCATGAAACAACAATTCTCAAGGCTCGTTAGTTGGGAACTGCAACAGCTAAAAGATCTGAAATGAGTTTAAGTTTGACGTGCAGATTTGCTGTTAGAGTTGAAATATTAGAAGGTCCAGAAAGATCAGATAACTTGTAGTCATTGGTTTTGTTCTGTAGGGTAGGGATTGGCCACTGATGTACTGAAGATAGGTTCTATCTCCTGGAAGACAGGCAGCTGGCTCTCAGAAGGGCAAGTAGAAGTGGGGGGGGGGGAGGGGGAGAGGGCAGAAATGAAGCTCCTTTCCTCCTCCCTGCCCTCCTCCACTGTAGGGCAGAGGCAATCATTTTGTTGCCAGCCACCTTCATGCTGGCTTCTCTTGCGAGGGGTTAAGCAGGGAAAGAGGGAGGGGGAATCATGTTGATGGTTTCTGGGCAATCACACAATTTTCTGTCTTGCTTCCAGATTAGCAGGAAGCAAAGTGATACTTGTATGGTTGTCAGGCTATCACATATGTGTCTCATCAATTTCCCTTCCCATTCTAGTTTAATTCTTACTAGGCTGGCCAGCCTAAATGCCTGGAAACTGTAGTGGTTGTCACCACCATGCTTTAATTTAAATTGGTGGGAATAGGGGAGTAAGTGACATTGAACATGAGTGAGAGCTTCGAAAACAATAAAGGTCAAATGCTGCTGGACTAGTGCAAGCCTCTTGCATGAACCTAAACAGGTCTTTGGATCTTGGTTGTAATCTGTAACATCTGTATGGTTACAAACTTTATCTAGGTTAGTAATTCACATGAGATTTTATTGCTGGAGCTTTTCTAAGAAGATCATCTAGTTCCACCTACATTAAGGTTATCTAATTATACTAAACCATCCCTTGAAATTTTTGTACTGACTTTGAAAGCAACTTCATCTTTTGACCTCTGCTCGGTATAACTGAAGAAGGATGAGGAAATGAAAGACAATGTATAGGCTAAATCTTCAAATGCTCAAGGCTTAAACAGATTCTTTTCCCCATCTCTTGATATATTTACTAGTTGTAGGGAAAATACAACCAAGAATATTCTGGGCATCTGTGAATAGCAAGACTGGGATCATAGCTGGAAATCCATAGTTCGTTCTTCCGTCTGGCTTGTGAACTTAATATTTTATTTTTATTTATTACTTGCTTTATCTGCAAGGACCTCTAGTCCGTCACTCTTAATGACCGAACCACACTGGTGCTCATAATACTTAATGAATCCTAATTCATTAAGTGGAAGGAGTCGAAGGTTGGGTTCACACACAGCCCTGATATGCAGTTGGTGGCTCTATAGAAAGCCTTGACTTCTGTGCCTTTTCCTACCACATGTGGAATCTTTTGGGTGCCCTAGATACGCCCTATGATGCTCTGCAACATACAGGAGTCCTCAGAAGATAAGGTATTGTTTGCTTTTGCTGTGCATGCAGTGAGAGCAAGCAGACCTGATTTTTTTCATTCATCATTGCTCAACAGAGCAGTCCCTTCCAGCTCTGACAGGGGCTCAGGGTCTGCGCCAGACTGCAGGTGCCCCTCACAGCAGTGGCACTGACACACTTCCAGGGATTTATAGGCCCTGCCGTGTCAGTGGATTAGTGCACTGTGCCTTCTTGGATGAGCCTGCTCCACGAGCTAGAGGGAGCCCCAGCTGACGAAGCGTCAAGGCCCCAGCTGACAAAGCGTCAAGGCGAGTTAAGCAGCAGAGCGAAAAGAGGGTAAGTAGCTCCCATTTATTCCATTATTTAATCAAATTAAAACAGCTCAGAGCAATAAGTAATAAGGGCAGCCTAAGGTCACCCTGAGCTAGGAGCCAAATCCTGAAAGAGCCTCTATCTTAGGAGACAGATCCTAGGAGAAGGAAGCCTATAGAAAGCTAGTTTTCAACACCACCCTAGCAGGAAAGCTTCAGGGGACACTGTAAACAAGGCTAAATTCCAGTCGGAGAGAAGGGGAAAAAGGAAACTCCACCAATACATACAGGGAGAGAGTCAGCTCAGTCCTTGCTAAAAAGGGCAGCTTTAGCTTTCCTGAAACACAACCACAAGCTCCGTTTCCCTAGGTTAAAGAAAGGTCAGGCTGTTCTAGGTGGGAAAACAACAAACAAAGAAGACTTGCCTGGAAGTCGCAGCCCCTTGCTTAGATTAAAAGCAGCCAAAAGCTTAAACAGCCCGGCCCCTCGCTCAGGAAGGAAGCCTGCCTTCCTGCCTTCAAAGGAAGGAAGCCTGAGATAATCCTAAAGAGTTAAGCCCCAGCTGATAGTTGAGCCATCAGCCTCAAGTAACACATCATTGGTTGGCAGCAGTAACTGGGAGGAACCAGCCACACATATAAAGTCAGAGCACCCTAGCAAGGGAGCCTGCTCCACGAGCTAGAGGGAGCCCCAGCTGACAAAGCGTCAAGGCCCCAGCTTCCCCCAGGCACCTGGTTGGCCACTGTGAGAACAGGATGCTGGACTAGATGGGCCACTGGCCTGATCCAGCAGGCTCTTCTTATGTCCTTATGGCAAGCATGTACATGCAGCATGCTGATGCACTGCTGAAGCACCTCAGGAAGTTGCGTAGCCCACCCGTCCCAGCAGCTGGGTGTGTGTCCCTGCATCAGGTTGTGGGGCGCATGCTCTGCGACCCAATGCTAGTATGGATCGAAGAGCGCTACACGCACCCAGCAGCAGGAGCTCCTCTTAGCACCAGGGGCCCTCGGCCAGTGTCCAACCTGGACATCTTCTAGCACCGGGTCTGCAGGGACTGCCTTGTTGCACAGCGATGAAAAAACAAGTGCTTGTTTTGCAGAAGTTTTTGAAGCAGTTTCTCTCCCCCCCCCACACACACACTTTAAAGATTTGATTGGAATGGCTGTCCCACACTGATCCAAGACTGAAAAGATCAGCACAGGGTAGGCTCTCTAAGTGCAAGGGATTTTAACAGGTGCCCTGGAGCCAAAAAGTTTCCCCACCCCTGGTCTACACTGAGTGGCAGTGGCTCTCCAAATTTTCAGGTGGGGAGTCTTACCTGGAGATGTCTGGGATTGAACCAGGGACCTGATGCTCTATCACTGAACTATGGCACTTCAACTAAGCTGTCAGGTGATTGCGACACTTCTGTTCCTGACATCTGGGTGCAGGACACTTTGTAAAGCCAGATGAGGCAGCAATAGTAGCAGCCAGGCAGGTGAGCAAGCAAGGAGGGGCAAGACTGACCTGTCAGTTCAGCATTGTTTGCTTGTAGAGACAGGCATGAATTTATAATCAGGGTTCAGAGTACATTTCAGCAGCACAGTGAACAGCTCAAATTCCAATCGCACAATAAATTTTATAGAGAATGAGCAGATTAAAGAAAAAGAGAAGTAGTATATAAGAACATATAAATGAATATAGATAGAAAATGGGGGGGGGCAAAGAGACAAACAGTAAAAAAGAAAATGTATTGGTAATTGGTAAACGTAATAAAATTTAATTGGCTGTATATTTACAGTAGAGTAGATGTATACAAAGAAAACCTAGAATTGTGGTGCATTGTTCATTGAAGTGTAATCAGTCAAGAAGACAATCCAAAACAAACCTTGATAACCTAGTGTTACTGTGAAGTCTTGCACAACTTGTGGCCTGCCCACCTGAATACAGTCCGTCAGCCCTACATGATGATCTACCTTCATCATCCATCATTTTTTTCTTGCCTGCAAACAAACAGTGGGCCAGAAATATGAGTTGTGGGCTTCAATTTGCCAGTTTGTGCAGGCCCCAAATAGTGGGGAAATTTATGTTTTGCATTTGAAACCCAACACAATTCTGAAAAGTTTTATTCTTGTTTAAGTGGGAACTATATAAAACTGACGTTGATGTTATAATGGAAAAAGGCCCTCTAGTACCTGGCTTAGTTCTCAGAGCTGCCGACTGTTCTCTCACGCAGAGCTGAAGAGGCCGGCTCTTTCCTTGAGCTGGACTGCCCTTACTGCTGATGCTGGATGTGGTAAACAAATGGACTTCTGTTAAGAGTTTGTGGAAACAATGAGTGGGGGTAGAAGGCGGGGGAGCTCCTAAAAAACTGCAAGGGGTGATGAGAATGGCCAAACATTAATAGGGAAAGGCTTTATTTTCAAGAATACGATGTAAAAGGAGATATACAAACAAAGAATAGTGCCCTTGAATCAGGTATCACATGCTGGCTTATCTATTCAGGATCACGTGCTAACTGGTGTATCAAAGACAGGTTTCAATGTTTGCTTTGTCACTGCTACTGAACCTGGCCTACAAAAGTTTTTTATGTAAAGGACTTTTTATTTATTTATTTTTTTCAGTAATGCTGTTTGGCTCACTGCTGGGTCTTTTTGTTATCCAAAAGACCAAACGATGGGATTGTCTGAGGAAATTAACTGGATTTCGGGACCAAGGAAGTGCAGTAGATGTGGTCTGTTTGGATTTTAGCAAAGCATTCTATGCAGTGCCGCATGAGAAATTATTCTTCAAAGGAGAAAAAATTAGTATCAGTGATACACTGTAAGATGGGTGAGAAATTGAATAATGAGAAGAATTCAGGATGCTGTAGGGGAATGCAGGGCCTAGGGCAAATCACACTGTGTGGGCCGTACCTCTGCCATCCTTCCTCTTCATAGTGATGGTGGTGGTGGCAGCCCTCTTCCTCTCACCCAACTTTCTGTTGTTAATATTGTTTGCGAAACAAAGTGAAACAAACATTAAAACCAAGTATAGAAACCAAAATAAAATAAAAGCCTAAAAAGCACGCCTATAATATATATAAAAGGGGATCATAGAATAGTAGAGTTGGAAGGGGCCTATAAGGCCCTCAAGTCCAACCCTCTGCTCAATGCAAGAATCCAAGGGGAGGGCTACCTCAACCCACCCCACTAAAAAGATGAGCAAAAAAGAGGCCACAAATATGTCTTATACTCTCCAGAATAAGGCCCAAATCCTGAGTGAATAGAAATGTTTTTACCTGGCACCTAAAAACGGATAATGATGGCACCAGGCATGTCTCCCTGGGGAGAGCAGGGAGCCATTACTGAAAAGGCCTCTCATGTTGCCACCCTCCGCACCTCCCTCGGAAGAGGCACACAGATGGTGATTGTATGTGGGGAAAGGTGGTACTTGAAGTATTGGGGTCCTGAGCTGCATAAAGCTTTATAGGTCAAAGCCAGCACTTTGAATGAAGCAGGAAACTTCACTGTAGCAAGTGCAGTCATGCCAGGACTGATTTTATATGCTTGGACTGTCTTACCCCTGCTGTTTTCAAACTGTTTTGCTGCTGCTTTAGTGATGGTGGCCTCTCCATGCCCCTTTCCCCCTCCAGCCTGCATTTTTTCTTTTGCCACTGCAATAGCAGTGCAGTGCCAATGAGGTCCTCCACCTCCTCTCTCCCTGCCTTGCTCTAGAAAGCCAGAGATCGAGAGCCTCACCAGGTGGATTGGAGGTGTCATGGCAGCAGGGCTGCTGGCTGTGGTGGTTTGTGCCAGGCATAGCTGCCCCACCAGCACAGTGATCGGGCACATGCCCCTTTTTGTCCTCCCACCCCTGAGGGACAGCCCTAGAATAACTTATACAGACTTCATGGAAGGTAGACTTTCTAGCTCAGGAATGGGGAGTCTGTGGCCTTCCAGATATCGTTAGACTCCAACTCTCACCATTCCCTTGCATGGCTGCTGGTCAGAGATTTATTTGCATTTATTTTAGAATTTATAAACTGCTCAACATTTAAAAACCCCAAGTTCCTCACCTCTGTTCTAGCTGGACAGGAGTACCTAGTGAAGTCACTTGGGACCTGTTTTATTCAAACCTTTAATGGTGATCTATGACAGGGAGGTATTTATTTATTTATTACATTTATATACATTTATTACATTTATATACCGCCGCATAGCCGAAGCTCTCTGGGCAGTTTACAGGTCGACTGATATGTTGTTGTTATGTCCCTTCAAGTTGATTATGACTTATGGAGACCCTATGAATCAGTGACCTTCCATAGCATCTGTCATGAACCACCCTGTTCAGATCTTGTAAGTTCAGGTCTGTGGCTTCCTTTATGGAATCAATCCATCTCTTGTTTGGCCTTCCTCTTTTTCTGCTCCCTTCTGTTTTTCCCAGCATTATTGTCTTTTCTAGTGAATCAGGTCTTCTCATGATGTGTCCAAAGGATGATAACCTCAGTTTAATCATTTTAGCTTCTAGTGACAGTTCTGGTTTAATTTGTTCTAACACCCAATTATTTGTCTTTTTTGCAGTCCATGGTATCTGCAAAGCTCTCCTCCAACACCACGTTTCAAATGAGTTTACTTTTCTCTTTTCAGCTTTTTTCACTGTCTAACTTTCACATCCATACATAGAGATCGGAAATACCATGGTCTGAATGATCCTGACTTTAGTGTTCAGTGATACATCTTTGTATCTGAGGACCTTTTCTAGTTCTCCACGAACTACCCTCCCCAGTCCTAGCCTTCTTCTGATTTCTTGACTATTGTCTTGACTATTGTCTCCATTTTGGTTAATGACTGTGCCAAGATATTGATAATCCTTGACAAGTTCAATGTCCTCATTGTAAACTTTAAAGTTATATAAATGTTCTGTTGTCATTACTTTAGTCTTCTTGATGTTCAGCTGTAGTTCTGCTTTTGTGCTTTCCTCTTTAACTTTCATTAGCATTCGTTTCAAATCATTACTGGTTTCTGCTAGTAGTATGGTATTGTCTGCATATCTTAAATTATTGATATTTCTCCCTCCAATTTACACACCTCCTTCATCTTGGTCCAATCCCGCTTTCTGTATGATACGTTCTGCATATATATTGAACAAATAGGGTGATAAAATACACCCCTGTCTCACACCCTTTCCTATTGGGAACCAATCAATTTCTCCATATTCTGTCTGTCCAGAGTATAGGTTATGCATGAGGACAATCAGATGCTGTGGCATCCCCATTTCTTTTAAAGCATTCCATAGTTTGATCTACGGGCTCATCCAGACGACTGCAAAATGTGTGACGTGCCCGCTATGTGTGTTCATTATTTTTCGGTCGTCCAAATGACGTCTCGCTCTGTTACGCATTTTCGCGGGTTAAATCCGCTCCTTGCAATACCAGCAAAAATGCGATTTGCTGTTTAAAATCGGGAATCATCCGCTGTGCCTTCAGGAGTTAGGATGCAATACCGCAGACTTTACAGCTGATGGGCGGTTCTTGGGCATTTCCCCTTGCCCCTTCTCCTCATTCCAGCCAATCATGTATATGCACTTTTGCGCATGTGCAAGAATAAGCCTGGGAAAATTGAACCAATCATCACAATGGTGGAGTGTTGGGGGGGGTCTGCAACTACTGTGCAAATGCATTTTATTTTTTGCCAGCCTGCAAACTGGGCGGCCGCTCTGGGTGAGATCTGCAATGCACAGCAAGCAAGAAAGGGGTGGTGGTCGGTTTCAGCCTGCCTCTGGAAAGCTTTGTCAATTTAATTGTACTTGCTGGGGGTTTTGCTTCAAATCAGAAAAGCATACATTTGTTTAAGTGTAATATCGCAAATACAAACTTAGAAAAGGGCTTCTGGTCAGTTTCAAGCCTGCTCCTGAAAGCTTTGTCAATTTCATTCTCCTGGGAAGGAAAGGGAGAAGGGGGGGTGACAGGTTTCTTGCTTTTTTGGAGAAATAAGTGCAATTGCCAGCATGTGTATCTCCTTAAATATCAATAAAGGCAGAAAAGCATACATTCATTTAAGCATAATATCGCAAATACAAACAAGGCAGGCGTGAAACCGACCAGCAGCCTTTCCTTCCCAGGCGAGAACACCTTTACAGCCATATTGTGCTTCGTTGCAAAGGGGTAGAGGAGCATACATAATTTTTTTGCTGACCAATTGGTTGATAGGGGGAGGTTTTAGAGGCGGAGCTTGGAAAAAGCAAAAAGAATGTAGGGGTCTTACCGCTGCGGGTGCGGGTGCGGGTGCAAAAAAGAGCAAACTAAAAAGCAAAGTGAGGACTATCAGATGACAAACGGAATATGGAAACCATAGATTATCCCACTCCGTTTGGATAAGCCCTACATAATCAAAGGCTTTGCTGTAATCTGTAAAGCACAGGGTGATATCTTCTGAAATTCCCTGGTCCGTTCCATTATCCAACGTATGTTTGCAATATGATCTCTGGTACGTCTTCATGTTATAAATCCAGCTTGGACATCTGGCTTTTCTCGCTCCGTATATGGTAAGAGCCTTTGTTGCAGAATCTTGAGCATTGCAGAATCTTGAGCATTACTTTACTTGCATGGGATATTAAGGCAACAGTTTGATAATTACTGCATTCCCTGGGATCCCCTTTCTTTAGATTGGGATATATATTGAATACTTCCAGTCTGTGGGCCATTATTTAGTTTTCCATATTTCTTGACAAATTTTTGTCAAAATATGGACAGATTCAGTCTCAGTAACTTGTAACAACTCTATTGGTATGCCATCTGTTCCTGGTGTTTTGTTTCTTCCAAGTGTTTTAAGAGTAGCTTTTAGCTCACATTCTAAAATTTCTGGTTCTTCATCATACGGTTCCTCTGTGAATGAATCTGTCATCCTTGCACCTCTTTTATGGAGTTCTTCAGTGTATTGCTTCCATCTTCCTTTTATTTCATCTCAGTCAGTCAGTGTGTTTCCCTGTTGATTATTCAACATCCCTACTCTTGGTTTACATTTCCCTTAATTTTTCTAATTTCTTGTCTACCTTTTTTGTTGTCCTCTTCTATTTCTATACAATAACTATTGTAATAGTTCTCTTTGTCCATACGTACTAGTCGCTGTATTATTGCATTTAGGGTTCTGACCGTGTTTCTATCTCCTTTTGCTTTCCTTCTTTCTTTAATCATTTTAAGAGTTTTGTCAGTCATCCATTGAGGTCTTTTTTTCTTTTTAACTAGAGGTATTGTTCTCCCCTGACAATGTCTTTGACTTCAATCCATAGTTCTTCTGGTTCTCTCTCAAATAGGCTTAAAGCCTCAAATCTGTTTCTTATTTGATCCTTATATTCTTCTGGAATGTTATTTAAATTGTATTTTGGCATTATGATTGCTTTGTTCTTCTTCTTTAGCTTAACTCTGATTTTTGATATTACTAGCACATGATCTGTACTGCGGTTTGCTCCTGGTCTTGTGTTCTCATAAAGTATGGAACTTCTCCATCTTCTGATATCAATTATATAATCAATTTGATTCCTATATTGACCATTTGGTGATGTCCACGTGTACAGTCGTCTTTTTGGTTGCTCAAAAAATGTTTGCAAGAAACAAATTATTGGCTTCATAGAATTCAGTAAGTCTTTCTCCTGCTTCATTTCTATCTCCTGAGCCCCATTTCCCCACAATTCCTAGTTCTTCTCTATTCCCTACTTTTTCATTCCAGTCCTCCATGATTATCAGAACATCTTGTTTTGGTGTGTGATCAATTTCTGTACTTTCTGTGAAATCTCTCCAATTCTTCTTCTTCTGTGTTAGCCATCGGAGCGTAGACTTGGATGATTGTTACATTAATAGGTTTCCCGTTGAATCTTTGATATCATTTGCTCATACCTTGCGTTGTAGCTTCTAATTGCTTTTGCTACATCACTTCTCACTATTAAAGCATCCCTGTTTGTTCTTAATTTCTCATTTCCTGCATGAAATATTTTGTAGTTGCCTGATTGAAAATGTCCCATTCCTGTCCATTTTAATTCACTCATGCAAAGTATTGTAATGTTGATGCGTTCCATTTCTTGCTTGACAATTTGTAACTTTCCCTGGTTCATGCTTCTCACATTCCATGTCCCTATTGTGTGCGTCGTACAACTCCGGACTCTCCTTTTGCATCTGTGTGCATTAGCCTCTGGGCTTCCTTTTGGCTTTGACCCAGTTTCGTCATTAGTCACAGCACTACTTGTACTTGTCCGTTGTTCTTCCTCTGTAGCTCTCTGAGTGCCATCTGACCTGGGGGTCTCATCTTCCAGCACTATCTCGTGTTACATTTTGGACACTCTGTTCATAGGGTTTTCATGGTAAGAGATATTCAGAGGTGGTTTACCATTGCCTTCCTCTGAGTTTGGATGCATCTTAGTCTGGTGTCTCAGCTTTGACCATTCCGCCTTGGGTGCCCCTGCTAGGAGTCTAGCCTCTTGGTCGAGACTCCTGACAGCATTGCTCTCAGCTTCTTCAACACTCTCAAACTCCTTCACCATGTTAAGGTGTGCATCCTAGAGGAGGAGATTGGTATGTGCTAATGATATATGCAGGTGACACCAAGATAGGAGGTACTTATAATGCAGAGAAAGCTCAAGCAATTATGCAGAATGAATTGGATAAGTCTCATGTCCTAGAGAATAGGAATGGAATAGAATTTGATTCAGTGCAGAAGTCAAATTTCTGTTAGATCCATGCATCTGAGGATAAACAGAATGCCTTATTACCGCTTGGGGTGGGGTCTCATCAGCTGGAAACGGGAAGAAAGGGATTTTGGAGTATTGGTGGATGACAAGATAGCCATGGAATGTCAGCGTGCTGTACCCTCTGCCCTCCTTGCTCTCGCATCTTACTGTTCCATAGCTATTTTAGATGTAAACTTCAATATGTGCTTAGTCTCCTGCTGTCCACCAGTTTTAAATTTCAAATTGACTGCTTGTCTTCCTTTAGCCTTACTTTGCATAGTAGCTTATTACAATGGAGCAACATGCAGTAGTTAAAATACAGGAAGGAAATCCACTGTTACAGCTGCATTGCCCACTGCCTTGAGTGGTGGGCTCTGTTGTGGCCTTTGGTTTGTTACCAAGTTCAGGAAATGCTAGGCACTGGAGCTTGGAACTTCAAGGGAACTGTTGCTTCAGCAACTATTCAGTTCAAACTAAGAACTTATATAGGCTCCATCCCTGCCAGATTCTCAGCCAGTCTCTGATCCAGGCAGGTGCTTACATGAGATATGCCCATTCTCTCTCCTCCAAGTGGCTGTCTGGGCACTTGCCTGGCAGCTTTGTTGCTCCTGCTTGGATGCATCTCTGCTCCCATGGCCATGAGGGTAATGGCACGGGGGGGGGAGAGAAGATTCCAAGAACCAGCAAGGAATCCAGGCACTAGGTACAGAGATCTCCAGTCCTGTGTTTGGGTCTGAAGGCTCTTCAGAGTCGCTGGCAGTCCAGGCAGCTGCCAGAAGATCCAAGGAGACTTCCGGTTGACACCTTTTGAATGCAAATATGGTGTGCTTGCCAAATTAATAGCAATTAGATTGGTGAATGTGTGGCACAGATCCGCATAAATAATAGGTGAGTTTCACATAGAAACATTTAAGGTCAGAGCATTTAGTTAATGCTGATGGTTCATGACCCTGATCAAAGTAGCTCCAAAGGAAAAAGAAAGAGGTCTATGTCCATACAAGGCATTATATATCTTGGCAGTGACAGAATACCCTTCCATGTAAGTTCTCTTCTGAAGAAACACTTGCCTTTGCTGAAGTGGTTCCAAATAGACAACAGGAACAGAAAATGTGGTACTTCAATGACTCTTCTCAATAGTGTTTTTCCCCCTCAAGAGTTGCCTTGGTGAGATAAGAGGGGAATATGCTGTGTCCACTCCTGAATTTAAGAGGAAAGCTTTTATCTTAAAAGAGGATGGGAAAAAAAGAAGAGAAAATGGTATCTTGGAATTGGAAAGGAGTCACTAAGCTGAGCAGCTCGAACTCAGCAGAGTTTTTTAAAAGAAATCTTAACACTATAGTCATCATATTTCCAGTATTTTCAGAACAAAGGGCTTATTATGCTGGGATGCAGAATACAGCAAAAACACATAGAATATGTCAGTGAGTAAGGCTCCTGATCAAGCAGAAGAAGACATATAGGAAAGCTGAAGAGAGGAGTAATTCCAACATAGTGTTTCTCTTCTGCCATGAGTCAGGTCACCTGTCAGGAAAACATACAATTAAGAAGGCTTAATGCTATAGTTCACATCCACAGCAACTACCTAGATAAACATATCATTGAATGTTTTCTGCATTTTAGAATTGCTTCTGTGAAGGGGTTATGAAACAATAGAAAGAATGAAAGCTATTTGGCTTGGTTCACCCATGACCCTGGTATGTAGTGTGCAGTGGTGGTTCTGCATAGTCCAGTAGCCCAGCACTCTTTACTTGTCTAACCAATTTTTAAGGGAAAGTAACATAGATTCTCAAGGAAATGGAAAACATTCAATTCAGTGCAGAAGGTCATGAAGTAGTGTTTTAATTTCATCTCTTGAAATTCATATCCTGGTGGCAAAGAAGATACGACAGAACCTATCTAAATGCTATCCATGATTTGCACAGAGCAGATATAACGAACCATGCTTAAGAGAAGCAGGATTGTTGCGAACCTGTGAGGGTTTGCTCCCCCCCCCCACTTTCATAAGGTCTTGCAAGTTTGAACAAAAGGTTTCCCCACAGAATAGACCAGGAGATCCCTCCCCCCCCTCAAGTTAGGGTGGCCTTAAATACTTGAGGAGACAGTGTGTGTGAAAGACCCACCCCAGGGCAATTTGCCCTTTCCTGGAAGGTTGAGTAGCTTAGCATGCCCTCTGGCAATTCCAGGGTCCAGTTAGATAACTGGTGCATGAAGATTATCTAACAAATGGTATCTCCCTCCACCACAATGATTAATTTAGGAGGGCCAGCAAAAGTGTGTTATCTTGGAGCCAGAGCCAGATAATAAAACTATGGCCAGCATTTGTGTAGATACAGAGCACAAACCAGTTTTAGTTGCTTTGTGAAGAAATGAAGAGTATGATCCAGCCAAAGTCCAACACATTTTAAAGTCTGATTTCAATGGAGGAGAGTTGAACATATTGCAATAATTGAGATTTAAGTAGTTCTCATGCTTCACTGAGTCAGTCCCCATGTTTGATGTTGCTGACTCTCTATACAATTAATACTAGCGACATTTTTTCAACAAGTCAACCTAGCTGGAGTCATTAACAGGCACTGAACAAATGTAAAGCACTCTGAAAACAAATCACTTTATGGAAGTTTTTACAAAGAAAGGTTATATAATAGCTACAGAGAATAGAGAGGATCAGGATAAAATTATGTTTTTAGAGAACATTCTTCATCAGGAAAGTGCACAACAAAGTCAAGGACTTTGCTAATGATAACAAAGTGTTAAAGGGGGGTGGGCGTGGCTCTCACCAAGTGTCACTAATGAATTCCTCAAGCCTGAGTGTGTTATAACAATTATGCCTTGCTTTACTACTTGTCCTCCTACTACGCTAGCTCTACAAGTATTTGAGATCGGCAAATCAGGAAACAAATGTTTGGAGAACATAGAATTTATCATGTTATTTATTTATGAAAAGAAAAGTTGTAGTCCCCAACAGGGCTGTGGAGTCGGTACACCAAACCTTCGACTCCGACTCGTCTATTTTTCTACTGTCCGACTCCGACTCCACCTAAAATTGCTTCCAACTCCACAGCCCTGGAAAGGGCTGTAAATGTCTTTTTAAATTGGAAGCTCTCATAGGAGCATTTTTATTGCTGCCTGAATATGCGCTGATCTTGGCATCACAGCATTTGTCTTCATCTGGGTCCTGTGTCATACACTGACACACAAAATGTTTTCCATCTTGAGTTATGGTGAAATGCTCAACTACAGCTGACTTCATGGGAAGCTTCTTTGACATTTTGAATTTATATTTTAAAAAAATTGTCAATCAAAATTTATTTTGAAGTCGGGAGTCGGTACATTTCTACCGACCCCAACTCTGACTCTACCCAAAATTGTTTCCGACTCCACAGCCCTGGTCCCCAAAGCAGGTAACAATCCAAAAATGCAAAAACACAATAGGCTAAATTCAGTCCAACATAAAACAACAAAATATATAAACAGATATGGGAGCATGGTAGAAAGAAAAGCTAGTATGAAATATTTATTTCACATCCCTTTCAAAAGCTTTGTAGGACAGGACTGTTTCAGCCTATTTCCTGAAAACGAGGTGAGAGTAGCAGGCAAAATTTCATGAAGATGGATGTCTATAACCTAGAGACCACAGTTGAAAAGATCTTCTTTTTTTAGTAAAAGGTATGCCTGTAGAAATTTAAAATTTCAAGACATGGGGAACATATGCTCTTAAATCAGTAATATCCACTAATACTTTCTGATGGAATTTTACTGTCTCATATTTAGTCTATCTGTGAGATTGGCCATTGAAGTACAATGTGTTAATTCAGCCAACTAAATACGCTTTTGGCACTTCAGGTGGCATGTCACAACACATTTAATACTCGGATGCACACATTGGCCAGGAGTAAATTGCGGAGCAGTGTAATAACTTAAGAAAGCAAAAACCTCAATCAACTCCATTGTTCTTTGAATACGAGATTCTGAACTACAGTTCCCAGAGAAAGCTTGAAAGAGCATTGTACAGACTTTGAACTGGGGCTGAATTTTAAAATGCAGTGGAGTCTCCTCTAAAACCAGAGCAGCCTTCCAGCCTTTGTTATGGCTATCACATATTAATTTGTTAAAATCAATGGAAGTTACATACTTGGGGAGAAGGATGGTTAGGAAAAAAAAGCCATGGGAGTGTATATGTGTATGCTTATAGGAAGACAAATGAGTGAAATATTTTACATAATGATATTGGCTTGGATGCTAAGATAAGTCAAGGAAGTTCATGGAAGCAAAGTTTCTTGTCTCCTCTTCCCCATGCAGCCACCTGCCCCCCCCCCCGGTCTGTCTGAAGAGTGAAGGGGCCCTTCTGAATAGTGTGGGATGGGACCTGGGAAAGGTGCTAGGTGAAGGGAGAATTTTTCTCGTAGGATTCAAGCCATTATGAATAGCTTCAAATAATGCATTTAGTCTTCATAAGGGTGGCCGATGGTAATATTTGATCTTGAGTAGCCAATTCCAGTTTCAGGATAACCCTTGAAGCCATCACAGTTGATACAGAAGTGGAAAGTGCATGTGGAAGTACTTGAACTGTCTGAAGAAACAATGAAGTTTTTCACTGTAGCCTATATTGCTACAAGGGGAACAGCTGGATTTTTTGATAATGAATTCCTTGGTGGTGTTAGGAAATCTGCTTCTTCTCCAAGAAGCAGAAGTTTAATTCAGAGCAAAGTCTTATTCAATCTGAAGATGCCCTTCAAGGGTCTGAAGTTCATAATTTCCTACTTGCTGGTCTTCTGTCTTAATTTCTCTTGATGTTCATGATCATACAGTGCGAAGCATACTGTTGTTGAAGACAGGTGCTGCTGTTTAAGTGGAAATAACATTAATATGCACTGATATTTTCTGTGCCGCCTGAGATAATTTCAAGCATGGTATTCTAACAGAACAGACACACCAATGGGTGGAAAAATCTGCTGATGATTACTATTACGATTAATTATTAAATTGCTTATAAAATTTAAGTGCTTTATTGCCCATTCTTAGTGATTAAAGATGGGAGCAGAGGACAAGCCCTGCTACACTAGTATATCTACTGAAATGAAGGGCTGACATCAACGCTAATTGCAAAAAACAAAAGCCAAGGCTGCCTTATTTTAGCTACTCAAAGCAAGTACTGAACATATCAAGGGAGAAAAGTGCCCTAATGGGAGCATTTCCCAAATGACAGTTTCAGCATGACAAAGTACTAAATGTTTGACAAATACACACCTAACAAAGCAAATCTATTACTTCTCAGCTAATTTCCAGTGGCACACAGAATATGTCATTTGTTAATAAGAGATATAACACACTTTGGTTTAAACTCCAGAAGTTATAGCTGAATCATTATTTGTATTGTTGGAATGTTCTAATTTTTGGAAGTGGAACATGATGGATATGTGTTGCTAGTGTATGTGATAATTTGATATATTTGTTAAAGCTCATGTTAAAAGCGATGGCCGCTTTTAAATTGCCATTTTGCAAATGTTTATCCAAAATAATTAATACTTTGGACAAAATAAGATAGGCTTGATTTCTTTTTCAATTAGATTGATGTAAAACTACATTTTTACTGGACTATGATGCCTCAAGGTGAAAACCAGGAAGAAAACTGAGCGCCCTACAAAGGATTACACATCAGTATACTTGGACTGTAGAGTAATTTGGACTGCTCGTATCTTTTTAGAATCAGTGTTCCAGGATAGCTTTGAATTTCAGTAGTGCCACTTTCTGAGGATTGGTTCATAGTTGAGATAGGTTAGATGATTATATAGTCAAAAGAGATTCAGTAAATTATGTAGACATCTGTATACCATAAATAGAGTGACTGCCTAGATCAGGGGTTGCCAGCCTTTTTGACCAGTGGGAGAGTGCTGTGGGCGCCATTCAACAAAATGACAACACAAATTTGAGCAAGTATAGTCATTGCTGCTCCCCTTCACTCACAACAACCTTCTGTTTACCATGGGAAGTCAGTTATGTTAGCTTGTTTGCTTATTTCACCAATTCATATACCACTTAATCACAGTTGTAAGTGATGTACAAGAAACTCAATACAATGAAGTATTGTAGACTCAATGAAAGTAATGAACCTAAGGCAGTTATGCTCATTAACTTCAGTGGATCTGCTCTGAGTAGGGCTAGCATTGGATACAACCCTATGTCTTGGTGATCCTGATTGTGGAGATACAGCTGTCAAAGGCAGAATAACTCTGTTTTCCTCAATACCAATCCTAAACCCAAATCAAAGGGGATTCTTTAATGTCGATATACACTTATTGTGCAGTAGTATTTGCAGAAAATAACTTCTGGGGGTACATGATCTAAGATGAACCCACCACATGAAAGATTTATCCTAATAGCTAGGTAAAAAGGAACGGCAAAGAGCTACCACAAAATAAGACAGAAGCAGGAAAAGTGCATTAAAGGGGAGGGGGAAACAGCACCACTTTAGGACCCCAGATATTCCTATTGCCTGGTGTCCAAACAACTCACTTCCCAATCACAGCACTGGCTTCACTCACTGGCTAAAACACTGACAGGAGGGAGCAGCCAGATTAACTCATTTCACAGAAATTGCTTAGAAGGGTACCTGCACATTTTGCTTCATAACCTTGTTTATAGGAGTGCCACAGGGGTCTTGTACCTATAATAGTAGTATAGAAGAGAATGTTTCACTAGATACAGCTTTTCTCACTGCTGAGTTATATAAAGTGTCATCAGTGTACCTGACACTGTACAGAGTGACATAATAAAAAAAATCCTTGACCTAAAGAGCTTACATTGTAAATTTTAACAGAGGCTTCACAAAAGTGAGTATTGAGGAGAGATTTAAAGGAATAAAGGGAGCACCAAGTAAATGTTTTTCAAGGAAGTTCCTTGTATAAGGGGCAAGAAGAGCCAATGTTATTTTGCAACAGGAGAAACAGCTGGTATAGCACAGTAGGGAGGAGAGCCTGGCTGGGAGTCCAGAGTCTGTGAGTTCAAATCCCTGCTCATGTCTCCTGGGTGTCAAGGGTCAGCTAAAGATCACCTCCACAGTGAATGGCTCGGGTTACGTGCCCTGCCACCTCTGCAGCCGTGGGCAAGCTGCATAGTCCCAAGGAGCCCAGTTGCCCCCCAGCTGGCAGTTGCAGACAAGGAAGGGGCTGCCTTGTGCAGCTGTGGGAAGCTGTGAGCAGGCCCTAGCCAGCTGGGGAGGACTAGCCTCAGAGGGAGGCAATGGTAAACCTCCTCTGAATACCACTTACCATGAAAACCCTATTCATAGGGTCGCCATAAGTTGGGATCGACTTGAAGCCAGTCCATTTCCATTTTTTGCAGCAGGAGATTTTGCTATGCCTGAGTGTGGTAAAATTGGTGGACTGAGGGTACTGGGTAGTCGAGGGGTGAGACTAGAATAAAGCCCACATTAAAAAAGTTACTTTCTAAAGGGATATGATAGAATCATGAATGCAGAATAGGCAGCAATTAGTGAAAGTGCAATTGCCCCAAGAATACCTGAGCAGTGTTTTAGAGAAATAAACTTCATTTGAATATAATGCTAAGCCATGGGAATGAGCTGCAGTGAGCCTCAGGCTTGCATGTCCCTATGTCCCCTTTGGTGTTCCCATGAAAAGGAATTTGGAAATTTTTGTTTCCGTTAGATTAGCCATAGTTTAATTATGCTAATCTTAATTACAGTTTGTTGTAACAAACCAACTTCAAACCACTGTTTATGAAGCTGACTTGTTACAACAAACCATAATTAAGATTAACCACAGTTTACAGTTTGGATGACTCATTAAACTGAGGTTAATCTAAAACAGAAATGGAAATTTTACTTCCAATTTCCCTCTCCCAGCTGCACTAGAAAAAGAGAGGGGAGGGGTACAGAGTATGAGCCTGAGAATCCCACAGATTCATTATCATGTCCAAATACAGCCACTGTATGATTCCAAATTGGGCACAAGTGATCTAGCTTGGTCTTATGAAATGTATTTGGCATCTGTTCCAAGCAGGTGTTTGTAAATCTTTTCAAATCCCTGAGTGGCTCTCTAATGTCTTTCAGTCTGAAGTTGAGAGTCAGCCGTCATTGTCTTTTGTTCTATTAATCCTAAACAGATGTAATGTATTGCAAGGAAATATAAAGTCAAGTGATTCAGCATTGAAAAATACATATTTTAGCAAGTTCCGGAAGGAAGAGATAAAACGAATATGAAGAAAGTTAACAGTGCATGATGACCACACAGATAGCAATAAACCTCTAAATTTAAATAGAGTTTATGAATGGTAGCAAAACTGGCAAATCAAATGGACCCCTTCCAGTTCTAAAGCAGTGATGCACAACTGAAAAAAAGGGGAAGCATTTTGTTCAAGGTATTTTCCATATATACTCTTCGTATCATTAGCTCTTGCTGACAGGGCACAACCTGGGGACACAGGTTTATCTTATTGGACTCAAGCGTGTGGTATGTTATTTTCACTTCTCATCACTTCAGGATCCCCAATGCTATATGCATTGAAATTCCTTTTAAGATTTCTAAACTAATCCTAAATGCTAGAAAAATTGGGTATGTGACCTGGAGGTTACTTTTTTTTGCATGGAGCTGCCCCTAATATTATTGTGATTTGAAACTGTTGTGCTCTGTATGAAACACTGGGTACTTGCAAATTATGGTCTGGGATCATTGGCTCTTAAAATACAGATTTTTAAGTACATTGCCATCCTCTTGTACCTGCTACATAATGTATCTTCTGATAGGATTGATGTACCTTAAGTGAGGAAGTGGGAGCTATGTGAGGTGTAGTGCAGGGATGGAAAACCATTTTCAGCCTGAGGACTGCATTTCCTCATTGATAATCTTCCAAGGGCTACATGCCAGAGGTAAAGATGGGAGGGGGCAGAGGCAAAACTGTACAACAATGGATGTAACTTTTACCTTTGTACCCACATGAAAGCCAGATGTTTCTGTGTATATATTCACACACACACACACTCCATCAAGGCAAGCAAGACACATTATCACATTTCAGCCAGGCAAAAGCACTCTGTGGAGCAGGTCCACTGAGGGGTGTAGCCTAGGCAGAGTAGGTATGGCCTGGGGAGAATTCTGAGGACCAGATAGAGAGGCCTGGAGGGCTGTATTTGGCCCCTAGGCCCGAGGTCCCCTCTCCTGGTTTGTAAATATCAATCAGGCGTGTAAATATCCACTTGTGGTCACCTGTGGTAAGTAAAAATTGCCTCTAGGTGACCTGGCAAGGGCATTTCCCTAAATTAGAAAAAAAATGCTCCCCCCGTCATCTGTATAAAACGACTAACACAGATATTGCAGGCAAATGGATTAATACTTTTTAAAAATCCAAAATTGTTGTTTAACTGAGTTACTGATACAATTCTTCCCTCATCAGTCCTCCCACTGTGCTTTGAATTATTTTATGGAAATATAGTTATGCTCCATTCTAATAAACTGAAATTACTCTAGGTAGGGAGAAACATTCACAGGGCTTACACATTTTAGAAAAATTGATCTTCTATCTCTACTTCAGATATTGGTTGTTTTCATGAATGTCTCCTCTTTGGTGCCTTCAGCAATGGGTTTGTTTTAAATACCTATCCTCCCCCTTGGTGTTATTCCTTCCCTACCCTTGACGTCAAATACCTTTGAATAAAATTGAACATGCTTCCCACAACCCTAAAGTGGCATTTCTGCCAAACCACTTCCTTTCTTTCTCCGGAGCTTATTGTACTTTGCTTGGCTGGTTTCTTTACTGAGGGATTCTATAGGAGAGAGGTCAGGTTGGTCACTACTGTACTGTTGATCACAACAGATACTGGCTCTACAAAGCATGGATTCTATGACCTTAAATGGGCTCCTAAAATGTGGAGGCTAATAAACAAAGGCAACCATATAAAGCCTGCTCTTTGGACATTAAATGTGTCCATAGTCCGCAGTATGACAATAAGAGAAGGGAACATCAAACTCCTGGTGACTGGATACGCTGTTCTCAAATATCTGGAGTAGGTATATCTATTGTCATGTTGGTCCCAGAGATTACATTTTTGTTTAATGTGACATTTTGCACTTTGTCACTTAGTTATAAGAACAAATGAAGAATGGTGAATTGTAACTTTTTTCCCCCTTCAAAAATACTCAAATGGTGAGACAGGACTGAGTCTCTGTTTCCAAGTATTTTGACGGGGAAAGCTGCACTCTTGAGCTCCTCCCACTGTACGCTACACTTAACTTCCTACACAGCATGGAAGCACTAAGCTGTCACTGTCCCTCAAAGTTTCCTTATGCTTCTTCAGTACAGAAGCTAGTTATACTGAATGAAACTATCTATACCTTAGGTCCAGAATAAAATCCATACTGTGTACTGAACTAGCAGCTCTGCTGTTGTTACCAGTGTCCACTGGGGATAAGGGGGTGCAACAGGAGTGGGTGGGAGAAGTCTGCAACCCAGAACAAAAACCAACATGGGCTACATGCACCCTGGGAATGCCTGTTGAGTCTGCTGAATTCCCAAGAGTGCTTCAGACATCCTCACAACCGAGTACTGCTCTTTACTCAGAAGGAACAAATCAATTAACAGCACAGTACGTAGTTTGCCAGCCTCTCTTTTTGAACTGGTGCCAGGAGGGTAGCTCTTAAGACGAGCCATTATTGCATATTCTTCTATGTTGGATTTGAAATGAATTTACAGATAGGGTGATTTGACTAAACTGTTGCAGCATTCTTCCTAATATCTTTTAGTTGATCACTAGCCTATGAAGAATGAAAAAGTACATGCAAAATATTTTTCTTCACTTTTTCTCATTTTAAATGGGAATGACAGCCATATTATCTTGCCTTTTGTTTTTATATGCAACCATACTTGCTTGTCATTTATTGTTTGCCATATGGCTGATTGTGTGGATAGTGATGCATTTCAAGGGTACTTGTTTGCTATGCTTATCAGTGATTTCTCTAACTCAGAGGAAGTGGCACTGGATCAGGTGAATAATCATGAAAGATTCTAGTCATTGGTTTGTCATTTTAGTAATTATGCCAGTTTTTCTAGTTCAGGAGGAATAATCTTCTCTTTCCATAGCTGTTATAGACCATTTGAACCTGATAAATTGGTTTAAATTAAGTGTAGATATGATTTTATTGAAACTACTGCTCGACTGTCTTGTGGTATCCCACAGGATGCCTTGCTCTGTCTGTTTGTTCCATGTGAATCGGGCAAGGTGATTTAGTGCTAGGCCGGTGCTTGGAAACAGTGATGGGCTGGATGTGGGACAGTAAACAAAAGGTGTGCCTTTCTCTTGCACAATGCTTTGTTACCATACCACCCCGACATGGGGCAGGGAGTCTCAATGTTTGGCTCAGCACATCGTTTGGGGTGCAGAATTTCAGTGCTTTCCAGTTTGAGCCTTTTAGAACCAGAAGCACCTTGTTCCCTTGGCATGTTTTCCCCTGTGTTGAGTTTCAGATTCCAAGAAGCAGCAGTTTCCTTTGAAGGGAGCTTGTTTAAAAATCAGTCTCAGATCAATGTACTTCATTCTCCCTGATGTTTTCCCCATGGCTTTTTTGTAGAACATGAACCCTTATGGGTTCTTCTTAACCAAAGAACAGAGTCTGAACTAGTTCTAGAATAAACCATGTAACAAGCATGCCTGTATACTGGCTATTGATTTAAAATCCTAATTGAATCAGTGTACAAGCATCAGGGTGAGCAATGGCTAGAAATAGTTAATAACAGCAAATTGACCAGATTTTGTTAATCTGGGGTCCTCTACTATTTTCGACAGCAGCTCCCAATGGGCTGTGCTCACTGAAGCTGATGGGCACCAGGTTGAGAGAGGGTGGTAACAATACACTCATGAACAAACTAAAGTCTATAAAAAGAATGCTTTAAACCCATAGCCTGTTAGGGAAAACATGACAGGCATTCTCAGAACTCTAGTCTGAGGTGGCAGCAGAAGAGTTCTTCTAGAAGGAAAGATGGCTGCCCCAAGCTCTGTTTATATAGAAAAGGAATGAGGAAACATGTTAAGTGTCTGAGAAAATCTTGAGTCTTTACTTGTTCCATGAGAAATATGTTTATATTGTTATCTTCTTTGGAAACATCCTATGTGTTCTTCGTGGTCATCACTTTGGGGGGTGAAGTCCCAAGGTATCTATTTTTGTGCTTCCTATCTGTTTGCTGTTCTGTAGTGGGTGTCCACCAAGCTTCTTGAGAACTACCTTTAGGGAAAATATTTACAAATCTAATAATTCAAGCAGGGCAGAATTAATCTGGGTTGTAGGAAGTTAACAGAGGATGGAGTACCACAGCCAAATAATCTCTGGCTAAAATGGGCCATAGGTGGCAAACTAGCCAGAGCTGGAAATAGGCACTCCTGGCCACGAAGTCTCATGGCCACTTCAAGTCACAATGTTGGATCCAGAAGTATCCCCAAGCTACAAACCTGCTCCTTCCAGGGGAGTGCAATTCCATCCAGAATAGGCCGACTCCCCACTTCCTGGACTC
Organism: Rhineura floridana; assembly: GCF_030035675.1. Taxonomy (NCBI): domain Eukaryota; kingdom Metazoa; phylum Chordata; class Lepidosauria; order Squamata; family Rhineuridae; genus Rhineura; species Rhineura floridana. The sequence continues at coordinate 188,739,616 of NC_084480.1, forward strand.
AAGAACCTGGAATACATAACACCTCTGTCTTTTCAGGATTCAGTTTGTTTGTTGGCCCACATCTAGCCCATCACCTCCTCCAAACACCTGTCAAGCACCTCAGCTGACTCTCCTGATTCAGATGGAACAGAGAGGTACAGCTGGGTGTCATCTGCAAATTGCTTTTTCCCAATTATGCCATGCTTATACAAGATAACATACTTCAGCCTGCTCTAGTAGGGCTCTTCTTAAGGCTCATCCAGTCCATCATTCTTTTTTGAAGAGCAGCCAGACAAGCGAATCTACGAAATGCACAAATGGAACATGAAGCTAATGGCCTTCACTTCTTTGTCCCCGGTGTCTGGTATTCAGATGCCTTGTAACATGGAGGTTCCACTTAGGTAATTGTTGTTGATAGGCATCCATTAATTTTTCTGATCTTTTTTAGTTTTGTCTTGTGGCAGCAAATTCCATTAGTTAATTATGTAATGTGCAAAGAGGAAAAAGCTTTTTGTTTTTGTTTGTGTTGCATATTAAATTTCATTTCCAGAGGCCTTTAGAGAAACTCTAAAGCTTTTTTACTTAATAGACAGATGTAATTTCTAGCTTGTGCATTTTAAAAATACATTTTTAATAAATGATTTTTATTGTGATTTTACAGTGAAAACACATTTTTATCCCATCTTTCTTCCAGAGAACTCAAGGTGGCATTTGTAGCCTCTCTCTCTTTTATCCTCACAGCAACCTTGTGAGGTAGGTTTTGATAAGACAGTGACTAGCCCAAGATCACTAGCAAGCTTTATAGCTCCATGGTGATTTAGACCTCAGTCTCCCTAGTGTGAGAAACTCTCAGGGTGGATAGCCTGTTGCCCTCCAAATGTGGCTGAACTATGACTCCCAGCAGCTTTTGGCCATGCTGGCTGAAGCTGATGGGAGGTATAGTTCAGCAACATCTGGGGGGCACATATTAGCCACCACTGTTCTAACCACTATACCACACTGGCTATCTTTTTTTAATTTCCAGTAACATCTGGCAACTTGGTCAGTAATGCAGAGATTTGTAGCATTCATTCTTATTAGTGTTAGCCTTGTTGCTCGCAGAAAACACTTAATCAATTGCACTGTTAATATAATTTTGCAGCGTGACGTAATGTTGTGTTGAAGTAGTTCACAGGATGCCTATTAAAAAAACTCCCTTCAGTCTTTGATAAGGACACTAGCGGCTGTGAGCAGAAAAGGACAGAGGAGGGTCACTAAAGGAGTATCCTGGACTCAAAGCATTTATCTTAAAGCAGGAGCAGTAACATACCTTTTGAATGCTTTGCTTAATTACTGATGGACTTTGCTACATTCCATAGCCTCCTGTAAGAATTCTAGGAATCTCATCTGTCATTGACTTGGACTCTGCATATCCACAAGATCACCACTTTCTGTCTCCATCATAATTACTCAGAGCCAACCTATGCATTCTGGAATATCTCCAGGTGGAGTCCTCCTTGGATTGCACCACTTCAGAAGGGCATCTGTTCTGATCACACAAGTAGCTTTGATTGCACAACATGTGCTAATCCTTCAGTTGCATCTGTCTATCTTGGATTGTTGGGGACCGGCAGGCACATGTTGACCTCATTGTTGAGCAAATGTATGCCTTAACTCACGGGATCTGTTTTCCCAGTAAATATGCATATTTTGCAACAGATATGAAAGTAACTTTATTGCACATAAACACACAACAAATTAATACTGAAATGGACTAGGATAAAGTGTTCAAGAAACAGTGAATGAATGAGAAATTCACTAATAGGCAAAAAAACCTTGTGGTTTAGGAACGTACATATAGCCCACAGATATTTCTATCAAACTTTAAAAAGCAGGGAAATTGGGCAGCTATAGTGAATGCACCAGGGGAACAGGAGACCTAACCTCCTCTCTCCGATATTGTACTGCCCTACAAATTGGTAAAAATGCAAACACAATTTGGGTTGGTCTTTCACAGTCCAATCTATTTCCTGTGTAGCTTGGAAGAATTTGGTAAGATACAAAATGATTTACTATAGGAAACTTCACTAAAATGGCAAAGTAAATCAAACATATTTAAAGTGGCTATCTGAACTATATCAACTGTGTCTTAATACTGTTGCTTCCTCCCTGCTAAAACAAGATCAGCACAGCACATGTCTTGTTTCTATTCTTGGGGCTGATTGCAGGTGTTGCCACCATTCACCTATGCTCAGAGGCACATGTTACCCAATTCTTCCAAGCTACACAGGAAGTGGATTGGACTGTGAAAGACCAACCCAAATTGTGTTTGCATTTTGACCAATTTGTAGGGCAGTACAAGATCTCAGAGAGGAGTTCAGGTCTCCTGCTCCCCTGGTGCATTCACTATAGCTGCCCAATTTCCCTACTTTTTAAAGTTTGGTAGAAATATCTGTTGGCTATAAGTACATTCTTACTCCTCCTTGACCCCTTTCTTGTACTGATATAGTGCCAGCTGATCACCTGTTACAGTCACAGCACACAGGACTGTATTTTCCATTGCTGTCTTCCGAGTCTTAATATTGACCTTTTACTTTGTTTAGCCATGAGTAATTTCTAGCTCCCACACATGCTGCAAGATTCCATGGGTCAGCCTGTATTAACCTCTGCACTGATTTTTAAGCTTCTCTTTAGTTTTGTCACTTTGTCTTGTGCTTTTTCTGCACAAACCATCTCCTCCCCTCCCTCCCACATTTCTGGACATCAGCTTGCTGGCTTTTAACATGTAGAGTTCAGCTAACAATACAACTGTGCATCCAGATCTATCTTTAATTCATAAATTAATGCTGCAGTTGAGATTTTTTATTGTTGATACATCTTGTGTGGGGATTGCAGATTCGTTACAGAGGGAACTGCATGATAATTTTGGGCATGAATTGGGTGTTGGATGTGCACTGGTTATACCTTCTATCCCTTTCAAAAACACTGTGGGGATGTGTTCTGAGAGAGCCCAAACGTGTAGCTACTCACTGATCCTAAATTTAAATTGCTTGTTTTCAAAGCTGCTATTTCCCCCACAAAACATACAAGTGCCATACAGATACCCCTCAGAACAAGTTCAATTGAGGGGGAAAAACAGCACAGGGAGAAAGAGTTAATTTTCCACTCCTCCAGTGAAGCAGTTCTGATATGATTTTGATCGGCCTCCTCCCCACAGCTGCTTTTTAATTTTTTTTTAAGCCCTGTGAGATTTTAATCACAAATCTCCCACATCTCTTTTAGTTGTGCCCTCACTTGGGTTTTAAACTTGTGTGTCTAGGCTGTACCATTTCTTCCTGCAGGTGGGGGTTCACAAGAAAAAAAGAATTCTCACACAGAGAAAACTAGTGTGTCGGGGAGAAGGTGGCTCATCTCCATGATATCTAGTTTTCTTTATGCAAGGTAGAGGAGCTGTCAGACACATGAGCTGCCACATGCACTACAAAATGCTACAACCACCTCAGCTGTACCAAGGATCAGGATTTACCACCCCAGCAAGTACTATGTCAGAGTCGCAGCATAATTGCCTCTCTTGCCAGGGACACAACAGCGGAGTGGCCCACGGCCATCACACACAAACTGTGGATAAGCATAGTTTGAGTCCCTGGGAAGGCCCACACACACACACACACAGACGAGACACACACACACAACCCTTGACAAGAAGCCTTTTCTACAAGATGCCAGAACTGTGTCTTAATCTTTATGCTCTGTTAGTGACCAGCTTGTGTGGGAGAGGTGATTATTTTCTGTGATATAAAAAGTTATTTCTGTCACTGTGTAGGCTTGGCTCCATCCATCTTGCCTCGTTTTTGTTTTGCTTTGCTGCGTCACTCTGTTGCCCAGCCCTTCCTTACAGTTGTGTGAAGTGGGCTCTGTGCCCCTAAAATAACGCATGAACTTTTGCCTGGAGGGCGACATTGTGGGGATGTGAGCAGAGAAAATAAGCCATGTAATGTCTTGTGAACATTGGCAGGATGAAATGAGAAAGAACTGTGTATGCTCCTAACCGTAGAGAGCCCTTTTTTTCCTGGTTTATTTCTTGCTAAATGACATTCAGAGGTGAAGAGCAGATGGCTGTTTCACACAAGCCCCACAGTGCCAGGTTCTTCTGTGTCATTTGTGAGGAACAGATCCATCTTACTAGGCTTGCCAAGGATCAGGATTTGATGTAAAGCTTCAGGGTTTTGGCCTCCTTTTCAGAGACCACAGGAGAAGGATTTTTTCCTCTTTTTTAGGCTCAGAAACCACATCTAAATTACTGCATATGAAGTTTTCAGATAATATAAATGTTTAATCATAGCCTCTCTAATTTTTCCCCTTTAATTACTTGATTTTAGACAGATGAGAAGTAGAAAATTGTTCTAAAATTAAGTAATGGGATCATGAGTGAAAAGAGTATATTACCATTGATCTTACCATTCCAAAAATTAATAAAAAGTGCTGATCTCTGTTATAAAGCTATTTTGTTGTTGATTAATTGACATTCTTCTCTGATAAGTCAGTTTAGTCAATATCCATTTCCCATATCTTCTGTAGCTGCTCTTTTAACGTCAGGAGTACTTTTTTCTCTGCAGAGCTGAGCGATATATAACCTTGCTCCAATTACCAAGCTAGTGGATTTGTAAATCTGTGTTATTTACTTCCATGTTTATCATACATAAGAGGCTGGTCTTTGGACTTTTAGAGATGTTGTTTCTTGTAATTTGTTGTCCTGGTGTTGTTAAAGCCATGTTGTGGATTTATTATTTATTGTTATTGTTATAATAATAATTGCCAACTCCAAAAAAATATGTAGTCTTCCCTTGACCTCCTACATCTCCATGAAAATAAATTCTGCTGATATATCTTGCTCAGTTTGTGAGGAGTAAGATACCATTGATAGATGGATTTTTAAAAGTTCTGTTTCAGATTGGTACTTAATAATATTTGTGGGATTGCTTTGAAAATCCAAGTGAGGAGCTAGAAGCAAATATGAAGGCTATTTTTCCCAGGGCCAATCCTTACCTTTCTCCCTGTTCTAAAGCTTCATCTGTCTCCACTTTTCAGCACGTTTTCCAGCTCACACTAGGAGAGAGTGCAGCCTTGTGATTAGAGTGCTGGATCAGGATGTGGGAGACAAGGGTACAAATCCCCACTCAGCCATGAAGCTCACTGGGTGACTTTGAACTAGTCAGAGACTCTCAGCCTAAACTACCTCACAGGGTTGTTGTGAGGATACAAATGCGGGGGGGAGGGGAGAACCATGTATGCCACCTTGAGCATCTTGGAGGAAAGGGAGGATATAAATGTAATTCAGAAATACAATAAAAAATATAGATGGGGACTCTGAGAGGCAGAACATATATAAAAGATGGGAATAATACTGCAATTGATAACCATTAAATACAAAGTTGATGTTCCATACAGAGGTGTGTAATAGTCCCCACAATGTTTTGTTAAATGAAAAGCAGCTTTGGGAGTGGGGGGCAGGGTGTGAGCAATCCTTCCCCCCTTTTAATTTTTCTGCTGAAAATTGCCTCTTTTCAGAGGCCTACATGCACAGTAATCTCTGAGCTTGCCCTGTTGTGCCGTAAAGTGAAGCAACCTAGGTGATAAATTGTTTTTAAATTGTTTTAAATGTTTAATTTGTGTTTAAAATTGTTTTTAAAAGATGTGTTTTAAATTTGTATATGTGTTTTTAGTGTTTTTAGGTACTGTAAACCGCCCAGAGAGCTTCGGCTATGGGGCGGTATAGAAATACAATAAATAAATAAATAAAATACTGTGATGGGGGTAGGGGAATGGGGGGGAATACAGTAGGGCCCCACTCATACGGTGGGTTACATTGTGAACCCCCGCTGTAAAGCGGAACCCATTGAATAGAATGGCATGCGATGCCCGAAAACCACCGTAAAAGCGGAACAAGCGCTGTATGAGTTTAGTCTAATTGCGTCTAATTGAGACTGCTGTATTAGCGAATCGCTGTAAAGTGAAGTGCCCTACTGGAGATGAAAGCAGGAATTGGTGTCTGAATACTGCAGCAAGACTAAATGCCAGCCCTAGCTGGGCGGGGGGCATTTGCACTCTGGCAGCAAAATGGGTTACTATAAGGAGTCAAATACATAATAAGACAAAAGAGCATTTCTGAATCCCCCTCCCTGGTTAAATAGATTCCTTAAGAAAAGAAAATGCACTTGGGACATGCATGTAGTTCCTTACACGTCTGTGATTAGAAGAGGCAAGGAACAGCTTGGGAGAGGCAGTTTTCAATGGACAAAAAGATCAAAATGTAAAAAGGCCACCACCACACACTCTGCGTGGTTCAGATCTGAAGTGGGAGCACAACTGCTGGTTTTTGTTTTTTAAAATGCAGGAGAATCCTATTCACACAACTTCTGGGTCATGCTCTATTTGGCCAGAAGATATACGGTAAGATTTTTGCTAGAGAGGGGGACTAGGGCGCAATCGTACTACTTAGCCCAGAGCAATTTAGATTACTCTCTCTCTCTCTCTCTCTCTCTCTCTCTCTCTCTCTCTCTCTCTCTCTCTGGTGATTTTCTTTCTTACATTGGCTCTGCTGCTTATGAACCGTGCTTAGTATGGGGCAGGGCGACATTAAGGCAGCATCTTTTAGTAGTAAAATGTTTTCTAAATTAGAAATACAGAGTTGGCTACAGGGCTGTGGAGTCGGTACACCAAACCTTCGACTCTGACTCAGACTCCTCTATTTTTCTACTCTCCAACTCCGACTCCACCCACAATTGCTTCCGACTCCACAGCCCTGGAAAGGGCTGTAAATGTCTTTTTAAATTGGAAGCTCTCATAGGAGCATTTTTATCGCTGCCTGAATATGTGCTGATCTTGGCATCACAGCATTTGTCTTCATCTGGGTCCTGTGTCATACACTGACACACAAAATGTTTTCCATCTTGAGTTATGGTGAAATGCTCAACTACAGCTGACTTCATGGGAAGCTTCTTTGACATTTTGAATTTATATTTTAAAAAATTGTCAATCAAAATTTATTTTGAAGTCGGGAGTCGGTACATTCCTACCGACTCTGACTCCACCCAAAATTGCTCCCGACTCCCACTCCACAGCCCTGGTTGGCTATCTCTTCAGTTTGTCTTTGGATGCTTTCCTGATCCTCAGGGCAGTGAGTGCCAAACATATGGCTGCATTCAGACACTGGGTTTATTCCGTTAGGTTTACTTATTATGTCATGCTAAATTTCATTCGCACCAGTGGGCATGATGTGACAAAACAATTAACATCATTGGACTTGTTGATACTCCCCCACCTTTTCTGCACATGCGCACTTCTGTTCCTTATGAAAAAGGCGAGAAAGAAAGGTATGCTGGTATAGTGCCCCAAATTTCATCACTTTACTCCTGCAATTTTCTGGGTTGAGGGGGTTGCAAATGGATTTTTTCTGGGAGTAGTTAACATGGCTGTGGTCTGAAGGCACATGAGGCTGGCCCCCTGTTGAAGCTAAGCAGGGTTGGGTCTGGTCAGTGCCTGGATGGGAGACCGCCTGGGAACCGTATGTAAGCTGCCTTGGGTTTCCATCATGAAAAGAAAGGCAGGGTATAAATGTAATAATAAATAAATAAATGAGTGCTAAATTTCCACTATATTTCACTAGTTTTTCAGAAGTGTATTTTATGTCATGTGAAAGATGAAATAAAATGAAGAAATTGTTGGATAAGGAAACATTGGAAAAACAGAATAAGCTGCTGTCTAAATGTAGCCTGTGTTTCCCAGCTGACGAACAAGGGATTAGGGGGTCTAAAATATTTGAGGGCTTTGAAAAGGAGCAGGTGTATGTCCTTTTTCATGTATGGAATATCAGCATGATAGGTCTTTTGCTATTCTTCCTGAGTAAACATCTGGAAGGGGAAAAAAGTATACCTTGCCCACTAGCAATATATTCCCATTCTTCTCCAGACTTCCTGTTGCTATAGTGACATAGAGAAGGGAGAAGCAGCAGAGGGCAAATTAAGACTGTGGTTTAACACAACAGCACTTCAGACCTGAAGCACAAGACAGATTATATAGTAAAAGCTTCAGGCAAAAAAATACTTATTTCCTGACCTGCTAGGGCACTTTTGATCATTTAAAAACATCTCAAAACACTTCAGACCATACAGATTATCATGGAGAAAGTATATAAAAGTGGTTTGTGGCTTACCACTCAACTATGGGTTTTATTTACTGTGTTGGCTGTCAGAAAATTGATATGTGACGAGTTGGCCATTTTGCATTTATGAAAAGTGTTGCCAAAAATGTGGCAACTACAATTCAGTTTATTCCAGAAGCTTAATAAACCATAAGACAGGATACAAAAGTTTTTTTTTTTTTTAAAAGTAGATCCAGACAGCCTGTGCCTTAAACAAGGACAGGAGCAATGGCACTCCCCATATCTCCAGATTCTTCTCCCACCCACCCCCAATGTTAGTAGCAACTTCTGTAGACATGTTGTTCAAATTTCTGTATTTCTGAATGTATGCGTATTTCGAATGAAAAGTTTTATTTAGGAAAAACAAGTTGTTTTGAAATGATTCCATAAGCATATTTCTGCCACATCTTGCATGTAAAATTGTTTCATCACTTGATGCCCACTTTATAAATTACCATCAGCGATTATCTTATTCTGATGATGATGCAGGAAGCAGGCAACCTTTCCTGCCTCTCCTCTATGCTATGGGACATGTGCCACAGGCACTCCACAGTACCCCTCTCCAGCCATTATTTGTAACACAGCAAAGATCAAGCCAATAGCTCTCTGAGGACTGTCTGGTGGCACAGGGAGAAAGGTGCCTGAGTCACCTCCAAGCTGTCACTATTTTCAACCCCATATCAGTGCATTTAGGTTTGTGCAATTCAAATGCATTAAAGTACCCAGGCATAGCAAACCAACTTTAAAACAAAACCAAACTTTTTCTAGCAAGGAGAGGGAAATGCTTAAGAAAGTGTGAGATAATGATTGATGGGAAGTTGTACAACCTCCATGCAAGCAAAGCTGTGTGTGCTGCAGTGAACATCTGTGTAAGCTTTGTGAAAACAAGTGGATGCTCAATAAGCAGGCCGTCTGGAGCATCCCTGGGTCCTGCTACCCTAGTTTGAGCCCCCTGGCAGCTGGCAGTATGACAGATTTGGGAACATTTGATTTTAAAAATTCTGGTACTTGGGTGGCACCAATGATCAACCCCCAGGGTAGGGCATTGGGCCCAGTGGACTCCTGCAAGTCAGGGGGTGGGATTAACAGAAAACAATTCTCAGTTTTCTCCTATATCAGGTGCTAGGAGACATAGTGCCATTGTTCTATACAGCATGCGGATAGAGGAGCCATGCTGGGAAACATATGGGAGCAATGTACTACATCTGCGACAGTCTGCAAAAGAACCATATACATTCCCAGCCCCACATACAATAGCATATGAAAGAGCAAGCTGAAACTTGGCTCAGCAACCTGGGGCCTCAGTGCAAGTGTGCAGATTGCACAGTTCAAGCAGATACACCTGACTGAAAATGCTTTCGCTGGCTTCTATTCAAACCGTTATGCCTCTACACAAAGCGACTGGACTAGAGTTGGGGGTTTTTAAAGTCCCTATTTGCTGGTAATGATCCAAGGGTATGGCTATCATCTGAGTTGATGAACTGGCTCTGTTGAAAAAATAGATTGTGTTTGAGATGATATGAAAGTTTGATTTGTGATGACTGTTTCACACATGCATGCCATCTCTTGAAGGAGGATCACATATCTGTGAGTTCCCCCAGAACCTTTCTTTAAAAATATGTGAACTTTTTTAAAAAAAGAACCTCAATTGGCTTCTTATTTTAACATACATGAATTTTACAAGAGACTATCTACCTTTTGGGGGAAAAAACTTTAGTAAATAAATTGTATTAAGTAAGATGGGAGCAAGATGCTGATTCTCCCTGTCTTCACATCTTGCCACCATCAACATTGTTGTTACTCCACTGCCTATAGAAATCTTTTCTATTCATTGATTTCTCTGGATCAAAATGTTTGAAAAGTGTGTGATTTACTTACTATCTTTATTTTGGTAGTATTTGATGCTAAATTGTAGCAAGAGCTGTCCAGCTTCATAGAAAAGCCAGCCTCTGTAGTTAAGAATTTAAGAAGTTTCTTGTAAATGTGATTATATTTTTCTGAATTAAAAGGTGTTTATGGACGTGCTGTTCCCTTCCACATCGTGCTTAGAATTGATTTCTATTATTTGCAAACTGTGAGAGCCTACTAGCATCTTTTTAGAGAGTCATTTATATGGTGAGTCTCTTCACACAACGTAAGAGGCTATGTTTTGAAGGTTTATGGCTTATTCTTTCTCACTTTAAAAATGTGCTACTTCAGTGATGTAGTAGCATTAATCTTTGGATTACTGCTGATGTCTTAAATCTAGTTTGCAATGATGCTCACTTAGACTTAAAGCTTCTCACATGTGGTTTCCCTATGAAAAGAATGAATATATGGCAAGAACGCATGATCTAGCTGTCCCTATTCTGCCATTAGGGAAGTTTTGGGGAGTGTCTTTTTAAAAACTTAGTTTGTATGCACGTATATATATTTTATTTTATTATTATTATTAAGCTTATATACCGCCCGACTAGCAAACAGCTCTCTGGGCGGTGAACATAAAAACATATACAATAATAAAATTACAGGATCTAATACAACAAGTATATAAAAGTACACCATCTAAAATAAAATTACAACATTTACTCAAATTAACTTAGATTAAAATGCCTCAGATGCTGCATCCCCCCAGGTCTCTAGACTTTAAATTTCTGAAACGAGAGCAGATTCACCTAGGCTCAAATGCATGTGCTTTTAAATATACATACATAAATATTAAGGCAGTATGTAGTATGCAGCTTGCTATCCACACATTGTTGCTGAGCTTCATTTTTGGCTATTAAGGATAACAACATATTGCAGAACAATTTAGGTAGTACAATCCTATGCATATCTATTAATAAGTAAGTCTCATTACCTGGAAATGTCTAATTGAACTCAGTAGTCTAGTCTGCATGTCACATTAAACTATGGTTAAAATAAACTATGGTTTAATGTGAACTACAGCTAGAGAATGCTGCTGAAATTGTGGATGTTTAGCTTCTTCCCCACTCTTGTTGCTGCCATGCCAGGGAGGAAACAAGCCATAGTCTGTTACGTCCAAACCTGGGCTTCTGGTTTCTTTCTCTGTGATCAAACCACAATGGAAGCCATGGTTTGTGGTTGGCTTACTGCCTGTTGTTTGCTTGGGGAAAACAAACCATGAGCCTGGGTTCAGACATAACAACAAGCCAGACCATGGCCTGTTTCCTATCCAGCACAGCAGGAGTTGGAGAGGAACAAAGCACCTGTGATTTCAGGAGCATGCACCAGTACATGGCTCATTTACATTAAACCATAGTTTATTTAAACTTCTTGATCAGACATATATAGGATTGTGCTATATGTCTTATTTATTTCAGTGGGAGAGTTTAAGCATACACTTGGTGAAATCAATAGGATTTTAAGGAATTTAACTTTGGTGGGATGGATTGTGCCCTACATTTGCCCTTCTAGGATCCACCAGTGAAGAGTTGAGCACATTTCTGCTAAATTGTCTTTTCTTCAGTTTCTCAAAAATATAAGAGAAATATTTTAATCCAGGCCCTTCCCATCCTACAGCTAAGGCCAGAAGAATTTTCATAGTAGCTTTAGTAGTCCAGTTCTGATGCATAATAGGTACATACAAAGGTGTCACAGGGAACAGAGCCAGAACTGTTTTGATTCATAACTTCATCCAAGCTAGAGTCTCTTGACTCTTACAAGTAGGCATCCTTTCTGTCTGGGTTGAGTTGGCATAAACAGAAAATTACAAGTGCCTGTATCCAAAGGAACTAAAGCATTTTGTCCAGTAAAAAAAGATTAAAATTAGAAAACACATTAATGTGCCACAAAAGCCTCAGAACAAATTCTTATTTAACTCCACCTTCGTGTTGGTGGCAAAACATCCTGGCCACACAAACCAAGAGAGCGTCCTTTGTGGAAAAGCTGGCTTCAGTGGTGATTACTCACAAGTCCAAACAAAATTATTGAGTTTGTTTTTCATTTTTATCGTCCCTACTCCTTCAATCTTCAAAAGAGTGACTTATTCAATTAGGATTGCTTGGTAAGATTCAAACAGTGTGCTGACAACTGGAGTTGCTATGTTGTCAATTTAAAACTGGTTGGACCATTTTTGTCTTGTTTATTTTAAAGAACCCACAAATAAACCCTTCTGTTTGGCAATGAGTACGTTGAAGAATGCATATAATGAAGTATGGAAACAATCAATAGCTGCCATTTCCATGCAGTTGTGTACACCTAACACCCATCCAAAGTAATGGGACCATTTTGCACATAACTCTATTCAAGACTGTAGCTAGTAGAATTGACAGGTATACCTGAAAGCTCTTATTCTTCAGTATGCTGTTTTGAACAGGTATTTAAGTGTGATGTGACTTTTATAGAAGGAACTTTGAAAAGAAATGTGCCCCTTCTGAACCACTTCTTCAAAGATACTCATATTTTCAAGAAAATATCTAGAGCTGTGGACCCCAAATTTGAACATTCCTTAACTACCCTCCCTGATTTAATTGCAGTCTGCTGAAAGCAAAGAACCCACAGAGAATTAGGAGCTCTTATGTTTTACTTTTCCATCATCAAATAAGTGACCTTGAATGGTAATTGTCTCGGGTATGCAGAGGGGATGGAGGCACAAATTAACTGCAAAAATCCATTGGGTGGTTTTCAACTGATGCATCCCATCAGCACAAGGATTTCTGCTTGTACAATGGGACTTTCCTCCCTCTACTCCCCCTGCACCCTCTCCAAATCTGCTCCAGAGGATTGGGGGAACCCCTAGAAAATATTTAGGGGGATGCAGGGGGATGAGTGGGGAAGAATGTTATGTTGCGCAAACAGAAATCCTTGAACTGACAGAATGTTCATGTAGCATTACACTGAATACAACCCATGGTATTCAGTTGATTATTTAAAAAATGTATGTATGCCAATTTGATTTCAAGGCAGTTTGCAATCTCATAAAAGCACAATAAAAATGACTATATCCACAGAAAAATTACTGTAAAAGAGCAGAATACATAATTAAAACCAACTGACATCTCTTAAAAACCCTGAGGGCCTCCTTGGGGCAGGGTATATCAGCCCAAAACGCCATCTCTTTGGTCACCATCCACCTTGCTTCTGATGGTGGCACCCACCCTAGCTTCTCTGACACCCAGAGAAGGACATCAGCTTTCAATCCATAGTTATGGAAGACAGTGTGGCTAAATTACCCAGAGATGATTGTGCTTCTGAGGAAGAGTTGTTGATTTGAAATAACTAGCCTTTAAAGCATAGTAACTGTATAAACAAACAAAAAAGTGCTGTACTAGACAGCAACTGTGGCCTCTGTGGTCACTATCCTGTTGACAGATGGCTGTATTGTAGCTTTATGCTTGCTGACTTTGTTGCCATGGATACATAAATCTAAAAAAGGGGTGATAACTGAGGGGGACATGATGTTCTAGGAAATGCAGATGGATTTAATATCTCTTCATCCAAAAGGAACCCAGGCTGATTTGTCAGACAAGTTTGTACCTGTTCTCAGACTACAGTTAATGACAAATAGCACTCGGGACATATTTCTACAACCACATTCCCATAAATACATATAGCTTTAGTTGTACAATCAGCTATAAGTTGCAGTAGGGTATTTGCAAATTTAATCATTTGGGGGAAATAACACATCTGTATGAATGAAAGTAAGATTTACTTTAATGTTGCAGTATTCATAATATATGTGTGATTACTTAAGACAGTATGGATTATTTTACCCTTCATTAGGTACAGATGTTTTATGCTTTACAAGAATTCAGAATGTGTCCAGTTAAGGGTGAGTAACGTTGCCCCCCAATTTAGTTCTGTTTATATTGAGGATGGAATCACTCATAAATAGCAAGAATACTGCACAGAGCAGGTATATTGTAAATAACTGCTTCATACATTATACCAGTCTTTCCCAACCAGTGTGCCTCCAGATGTTGTTGGACCACAATTCCCATCTTTCCTGACCATTGGAAATGCTGGCTGAGGCTGATGGGAGTTGTGGTCCAACAACATCTGGAGGCACACTGGTTGGGAAAGGCTGCATTATACCATTAGAACAAGTGGGAGGCTTCTCTCAATGCAGATTGCAGGTAGGAGTGTGTGGAAAGGTGGATCAGGAGGTGTTTGAGTGTGCTTCTATGAGAGAATGGAGGGGTGAACCCCATTCACCACTTGCATATGGCCCTCACCACACTACCTCCTGAGGGAACACAGCCCTTAGTGGTGAAGGAAAGATTCCCCTGGCCCTGCAGAGGAGCATAAGAACTGGTTTGGCATAGTGGCAGGAGAATGAGCTCTGAAGTGGGAAGATTGTGGATCAAATCCTATCTGTTCCATAAACTACTAGGTTGCCGTAAGCGAGCTATCATCTTTCAAGTTCAGTCCTCCATCTGTAGTATAGGATAATGATACTAACCGATCTCACAAGGTAGTTGTAAAAAGTCTAACAAGATCATGTATGTGATCATTCCATGTACGTTTCAAACACTCAGGAGGGAAATGCCCCATAAATGCTAAGTATTGTTATTCTGTAGTGATGCCAAGGATTTATTCTATTCTAGCTGTAATATGCAAACAAACTCTTAGATTATTTTTAAGCAACTCATGAAAATGTTCATCCTTCCTTGGCAGAACTCTGCATGTGGGTATTTGATCCCAGATAAGAAAAGAGGCTTGCTTTGTAGACAGCCTGTCTGTCAGTGCTTAGGAGTCAGAATTTAATTTCCTCCAATCGAGTTCGGGCCTTGAAATCCTCCAAGTCTTCCTGCCAGAAGAAACCAGGGATTCTTGGTTCTGATGCCTCATATTTGGAATGTTTCCTGCATAGAGGTTCACCTGGCACACGTTTCTTTTTTGCCACCAGGCAAATAATTTTATTTGCCCAGGTTAATGACTACTTGATTTTTAGTGTTTTTATTCCACCAGTTATGGCCTGCTGCCTTTGTGATTTTTGCTCTTTTAAAGTTTGCTTTTTATTGTTATCGGTCTGTATTGTTTTTATAAGTATATATCTCACTGGGAAACTTATACTAAAGAGTGTGTTGTCAGCACTTGCTGACCACTGCTCTATGTGGCAGTCAACATCACTCCAGCTCGTCAGGGGAGAACCTTCTGGACTGACTCCACCCAGTACCTCCTGGGCAGGAAGGAGGTAAGAGAGTTTCCTGACTCAGTAGAACTTTGCTCAGGCAACAAGGCCTTTCTGAGCTCTAGCATGGCTTGCTCTTCCATCAGGACTCTTGGTTTGCTCTCTCAATCCTACCTTCTGGGTTTGCCCTCCAAGCGTTATTGCTCTGCAGTCCTGGCTCACACCTTCTGGGTCCTTACTCCCTCCAGACCACGGTCCAGCCTTGATAGTTATAAATTTACCAAATATAGAAAAGTAATATTCTTAATAGTATTTGTGTAGTGCAACCTCAGAAGTGTAGGAGGCTTACCCAAATATGCAAATATCAAGCAGGATCATTCTGGTTTTAATTACTATGCCACAAACTTTCCTTAGGACCTCTTCGTGCATGGCAGTTTTCCTGCATGGTTCTCATTTCCATGTATGTTTTTTAAAGTCGTGCATGTTAGGGATAGGATTCACTGCCTAGTTCTGATCCGCTTGTATTCTGATAGTCCGCCATTTGATCTGATCCACCCTTTTTTTGTTCCCGCTTGCTTTGATACTTGCCGATTGGATCTGCTGTGCGGGTTTTGTGTGTGTGTGTTTTGGTGATTTTTTATTATTTTTATTTACGGTCATAGACCAAACTATCCACTATTCTTGAACTATTTTGTCAGCAGCACTGCAGCAGCATCACCAGCACCACTAGTACCACCTTGTATTTTTATTCAGACACACACGCACACGAGAGAGAGAGAGAGAGAGAGAGAGAGACTGATGAGTGCAGCAATAAAAGCGGGGCAGGGGTGGTTCAGGTTGTGTGGGTCAGTCTCTCTCATCATAATGTTTCCCACGCAAGAGTATGGAGATTCAGAATGCTTCAAACTGTCTTGTTTGAAAAACACAAAATTGCAGGATGATTTGACAGTTAACATTGATGACATATATAGCCTAGGGCAGGCAAAGCAGCAAATATTTTTTGCATTATATGGTGATAACACATTTTTTTCATAATATATAATGGATAAATGGTGATCGTTATCACACCTATACGCAGCAACTTTAAGGAAATTACGAAGATAATTACGTAAAATAGGAGAAAATGTTTTTTGGGAAAAATCCATGCTGATTGCAGCCGCGGCTGCAAAATCTATACTGATTACAGCCATGGTCCACCACAAGAAATCAGTACTGGTCTGAAAAGATAGTGGACTGCCGAATTCAGTTGGAATCTGTTACTAAGTCCGATTTAGTGGATATTCTCCCCCATTTCTAGTGCATGTACACTGTGTGTATCCTGTCATGTGAAAATGTGTGTTTTATCATGTGTACATCCCATGTATAGTGGTGAAATAAGAGTTATGATGTGGGTTCATCATATATGGTGTCAAATATGCTTTTTCCCAAAATAAAAAAGGTCTCAAGTAAATCTTTTGTAAAGCAGTCAAAGGAAGGTGATGTATTATGGTGCTTTATAGTAAACAAATTGGGTTATAAGGAAAGAGATGCTTTATAAGGAAAGAGATACTGTTAGTATACATAATGATTACTTGACATTAAAATAATATGTTCGTGTTATTCATAAAATGGTTATTGGCATAATAAAGCAGAAAGAACTTTAATTACACAGTAGAATGAGTTGTAAACAGTCATAGTAAGCCTACATAACAGAGAATGAGAGCACATTACAGTAGCTCCATGGCAGACACATGTCTCCTCTTCTGTCGGAAAGGAAGCTGTGTAATTAAGACCTTTCCCTTTCTTAATGGGCTTCACCCAAAAGCCTACCACACTGCCAGCCACTCACTGTGTAGGCATTAAGACCTCACAAACAAACAAAAGAGGAAGGCATAAAGACAGACAAACATCTCCAAAAGGAGAATTTGGAAACCATGGTGTGTGTGTGCATGCACACACACACACACACCATTAAGCTCCCCAGGCTGCAGCATGTTGTACTCCTTGACCCTGCTGTTTTATGGGAACAGGTCAGTGCTGGGAAGAGGTAAACAATGTGTTTTTAGGACAGTCAGTGGTTACCGGAAGGAAAAAAAAACTTTCTAACTGGAATATTGACCTCTTGTATCACAGGGGGGGAAATAGGCCAGAAAGGTGGGCATCATAACAAGCTTCATTTTCTGTGAAAATTGTATTTAGTAGAAAGAAAATGGATAAAATAAAGGGGCAGCTAAGCTGTTTTGCTACCTGGGTATAAAGAAAGCTGACTTTTGTAGAAGGAATGTGTGACCTTTGGGTTTTCTATGATTCTGAAATTTGAAAAGTTCACAACAAGGCACCGTCTTTTTGTTGTTGCTGTACCTTATTACTCAGTTGCACAAGTTAAATCGCGAATGATGTGCTCTCTGTTCCAGTCCACCTCTTGATATGTACAGAGACAGAATAATGTTCTGGCTTTCTTTCCTAATCTGCAGGACAATAAAGGAATGATCATTGGAAACTCTAAATGTTCATTGAGCACTTTCCCTCAACTTTCATCAGATTCAACCATAAAGGGAAAATGCTATGTGAACAATTAATTTGTATGCTTTAAGAAATATTTAAGGATTTTCTTCACAATATTATTTTGCTGGCTTGCTGTTAAACAACCCATTCTGTCTGGAGTTGAGGATCATTCTATCGAGCACTAGCTGTAATCTACTTTTCTAGCAGCTGCAACTTGGGCTATGGATTGCCGTTCCTTAAATGTTAATGCCTTCAAAACATGGGCAAGGGCTGACATAGCATTTGGCAAAGCTGTTCTTCACAATTTGTTTTCACGAGGACACCGGCAGCCCCTCTGATGTGTCAGCTAATCAGTCACCCATATGTGGGACTGCAAAGAGGCCACAAAGAATAATAATGTGTTGCTTATTTGTAACAGATATTCCTTGAATAGGCATCTGTGCACTTATGCAACCCATAGTTCTTCACCACGGTGGGAATGTTAGTCCCTTGTAGAAGGAATATTATGCTGTGATTCCAAAGGGATTGAGTTGGAAGGCACTAATCCCCATCTCTTGGGGCATAGGCTTCTAGTATATTTTTGACTGTCTGTTGAGTCTCTGGCTGGAGCCATAGAATTATCTATGGAGTTGGCTCTGTGAAACTACATGTGTGATTGTACTGATGGGAATTTGAAGAAAACTAGTTACAGGTAAACAACCTGTTATCCTGCCTTCCCCCCCCCCAAAAAAAACTCCATCCCTAAGAAAAATATACCAATTCTAGACCATGTGTACAGTTTGACCAGTCCTGGAGGTTTTCCATATGGAAGCAGAACAAATTCTTAATTTCTTTCTTACATTCTTAACTTGCATTGTTTTTCATCCTGGATGGCTCCTTTGATATCCAATGCAATTGTGTGTTCAGGGAGCAAAATGTTATCCTGGTTGATGATGTAGAACTAATACTTAGTACAAGTACAAACAGTATTCCAGCTGATGTTCCCCATAGTCTCATTTTAACTAGATTTATCTTTAAGTTTTACACTCCATTTATGTTCCTGGATGTGTTGCGGTGTGATCCTGTGTGTCCCACTGTGATACTGATACAGTGCAAATGACTAATCTTGAATTTATTAATTGTGCTTGTAGTTGAGTTTCTTTAAAAATTAAATGCTAAGAAGAGAGAGATCCTATTTCAAGACATTCTGTTGAGATACTGCTTTAACAACATAATTAAAAGGTACCAGCTTCCTTGTCTCTGTAAGCTATTATTTTTGGATTTCTCATTCTGGTGCATCAACTTGCTATGTGCAGACCATTAGGGAGGATTAAAATGACAGTTTCAATCATGGTGGCGATCTATAAATTCACTAAATAGTGACTGTGAAGCCATGGCCATTGGCAGCATTCAACCACATGGTGAGGCAAATTTTACCATGCCACATTTCAATCAGAAAAGCAGTGTTGCATCTGTTGGCACATATGGAATAGAATTATATTAAGTTGGACCACTAATAAATGTAGCTCAATATTGTCTACTCCAAATGTAGCCAACATGGGGCCTCCAGGTGTTGGGGCCTCCAGGTGTTTTGGCCGCCAGCTCTCAGCTAAGTGGGGCTGATAGCTAAAACAACTGGAAGGCACCATGTTGGGTACCCCTTGTCTGCTCTGACACCCAGTAGCTCTTAGAAGATCGTAGTTAAAGGCTCCTTTTCCTTAGAAGATCGTAGTTAAAGGCTGCTACCTGAGATCCTTTTGATTTGAGAAGCCAGGGGTTAAACCTGGCCCCTAATGCATGCAAAGCATGTGCAATGGGCTTTCACTCAGTTATGGGCTTTCCCACTGTGTGGTACACTATTACAGGACAACTGACACACCCCACCCCATGGTGAGTACAGTCACCAGAAACTACACCTTAGAAAGCCTGAATCTGGGAAGTATATATTAACCGGTAATTTCTAGGGTGGGAGATGCCCGTGTTATATGATGAGATTGCACATAAAAGTGCTGAGGTCTATACATCATGTGGTCCTTTCTAGTGTGGGATGGAAGTTCCAGCCCACATTGCTTAATGCAGTTGTAATGGTGCAATTGGAGGCTGCCAGTGTGTGTCCTTAGCTAAAGTGATTGCTTTAGTGGAGCTGGAGAACAGGACAAGTTGCCATGTATCCTTTACCCTCACCACAGCTAGAATGGTCTTCATGAGTTGCCCATAGTTGCCCAATGAGCTTCGTAGCTAAATGTGGAGCTGTGTTTCACACTTCCAACACCATATCCATGCATCGAACAGGCTTCTTAATTTAGCTTAGTAATTTGCCTTGTCCTGTTAGACCAGCCTTTCCCGAACAGTGTGCCTCCAGATGTTGTTGGACCATAACTCCCATGAGCCTCAGCCAGCATTGCCAATGGTCAGGAAGATGGGAGTTGTGGTCCAACAACATCTGGAGGCACACTGGTTGGGAAAGGCTGTGCTAGACTAATCCCCTAACTTTCCGTTGGGGTGTGTGTGTGCGCAGAAGGAGGACACGGTGCAGTTTTTTTCTGTGCAATAGGGGTAGAGATGGTGGCTGATAATTTGACTGTCATTCAGCTGGCAACATCCATGTAACTCCCCCATCTTTAACTGGTATATCAGCCAGGTGTGTTCCAATCAATAGACTGTAGAGATTCACCCTTTTACCATTAAATATGTGGCTAAATTAGGAGATGAGGCAGCTATGGCTTTTGTGCCCATTCTTCCTTTCCCTGTTCTTTTTGTCAGTTCCAGTCATTGTAACAAACAAGACTCCAGGTGTGCCACACAGCTCTCTCTCTCTCTCTGTGTGTGTGTGTGTGTGTGTGTGTGTGTGTGTGTGTCACACAGCGGTGTATGTGTGTGCATGTGGGAAAAAAGACCAGATGGAAAACTGGTAGGAGAAGCCACAGCTCCTGTGTCTCCCTTTTCAACAGGAAATTTAAAAAGAAAGGGAGAATTTCCAGGTTGCAACTTGTCAAACCAAGCACACTGTATTTTCTTATTTCCCGGTGTCATGATATCTGAACCAGGAACAGAGCTTTTAACTCTTGGGTCAAATAAAGACCAGCCAAGCTCCCACTAATAAGTGGCAAGCTTCAATTGTGAGATTTATTAAGATGAGGAATGCGAGAAAAATCTGAATTTTACTATTCATTCTTCTACACTGAGCTGACAGACTGAAACACTTCCCTAAAGTGAAAAACATTGCAAACATATGGAACTGTCTTATACTGAATTAGAAGTCTCTTCTATTCAGCCCAAAACTTTTATTCTTCTTGGCAGCCCCTCTCCAGTGACTTGGTGTTTCCCAGCCATGCTACCTGTGTTCCTTTGAACCAGATTTAACCCATGCAAAGCACAAGCTCAGTCACTGAACTATGGCATGATCACACCCTAGACAGGAGGGAATGCTTAACAGCAAGCTGAAGCTAAGAAAAAAAATCAAATCCAGTGTTCCTAAATGTTGTAAGTCATACAAAACTTGGTTTCAATATACAGAAAAGCGGATCAGCTGTAGCATGCTACAGCTGATCTGCCCCTCCTCTAGCACCATCAGCTCGAACGGGGGAGTCTGATTGTGCCAGAAGAGCTCCAGCCCCCCCTCCAGCTGATCGCCCCACTGGCACTATTAGCAGAACACCAAAAAGTGGGGTGCCGAAAAGCAGGGCCCTACTGTATTTTAAAGTCTGTTTTTAAGATGTTTTAGAGTGTTTTTAGTGTTTTGTTTGCCGCCCTGGGCTCCTTCTGGGAGGAAGGGTGGGATATAAATTTAATAAATAAACAAAACTTAGAGTAACATGCACAGCCAATAAAAATATACTGAAGAAGAAATACTGCAAACGGCTTTTGTCCTCCAACTGCAATCTAGATCCAGCTGGCAAAATCAATCCATGTTTAGATCAAACCTGCATAACAGCCAGCTGCCAATAACTCGCTTGTTTTTGTAGTCCCAGGTAGGAAGACAGATGGTTTATTGAGCCCGCTACCTGGCTGGGGGCTGCATTCTGTCTATGTGTGTGTGTGTTGGGGGGTGTCACAAGTTGGGCAGGTCTGAAGCAAACAAAGCTATCACTTAGTCAATAACACCTCGAGTGTTATTTTTACTCTAAATGATAAATATAGAAGGTGGGAACCCACCAATTATACAGGAAGTTTAAAGCAATGTCATTAAGAAAATCCTAGAGATTAAATGGAATTGACTTTAATAAATGTTTTGTAGTTATGGTCAAAGTCTTTTAAAAATATGATTCAAATGCCTGAAATTTTTATTGCTACTTAGCCCAAGAAATCTGGTGCACTTGCTGTGTACATGTTACCAAATTCTTCCAAGCTACTCAGGAAGTGGATTGGACTGCGAAAGACCAACCCAAATTATGTTTGCATTTTGACAGATTTGTAGGGCAGTACAATATCTCAGAGAGGAGGTCAGGTCTCCTGCTCCCTTGGTGTATTCACTAAAGCTGCCCAATTTCCCTGCTTTTTAAAGTTTGATAGAAATATCTGTGGGCTATACGTACGTTCTTAAACCACAAGGGTTTTTTTTTTGCCTATTAGTGACTTTCTCTGCTTTTTAATCCAGCAGGTAAGAAATGGGATCCTTTGCAAGTTTGCTGAGAATGGATTGATCATTTGCATGCTTACTGAGTTCAGTGGGATGTACTCTCCTGTAATTACGCTTAGGATAGGTGAAACTGACCACGGGATGGGGAGGGGAGGGCAGGGAGGAGGGGGAGGGGAGCAGGCAGGAGGGGGAGGGGAGGAGAAGGACAGGTTTGATCATTTGCATGTTTATTGAGTTCAATGGGATTTGCTCCTATGTAATCATGGTTAGGATAGGTAAAACGGACCATGGGGGAGGTGGAAGTGGAGGAGGAAGTGGAGGGGGAAGAGGAAGGAGCAGATTGGAGGAGGCAAAGGAAGGGGGAGGGGAGGGCAGGTTTATTCATTTGTATAATAGAGTTCAATGGTATTTACTCCTATGGAATCATGCTTAAGATAGGTAAAACTGACCATGGGGAGGGGGAAGGAGGGGATTGGAAGGGGATAGGAATGGGGATGTGGAGGGAGGGGCAAAGTAAGGGAGAGGGAAGGGGCAAGAGGGAGGAGATAGAAGGGAGGGTGAGTTTGATCATTTGCATACCTTTTGAGTTCAGTAAGATTTATTTCTGTGCAGTCGTGGTTGGAAATGGACTGCCTTCATATCGATCCCGACTTATGGTGACCCTATGAATAGGGTTTTCATGGTAAATGGTATTCAGAGGTGGTTTTACCATTGCCTTCCTCTGTGGCTGAGAGGCAGTGACTGGCCTAAGGTCACCCAGTGAGCTTCATGGCTGCATGGGGATTCGAACCCTGGTTTTCCAGGTTGTAGTCCAACACTGACCCAGGGGAGGGGCAGGAAGGGTAGGAGGAGGTGGAGAGGATGAGATTGGGTAGGTGGGCACTGAGCAGAAGGAAAGCCCCTTTCCTTTCCAAAAGGAAAACACTGTGAACAGTAGCATTGCTTTTCAGCATTTCCCCCACCTTTTTATTCTACAGCAGGTACATGTAGCCTCCCACCCAAATTTAAACCAAAGCTGTCCCTGGCCACATCCACACTAGGCCTTTATTTCACTTTGGATGGACAGTCATGGCTTCTCTGAAAGAATTCTGGGAAGTGTAGTTAGTGAAGTGTGTTGAGAGTTGCTAGGAAACACCCTGTTTGCCTCACAGACCTTCAATCAGAGTGGCTGACTGTTAAACCTCTCTGGCCACTGGATCTCTGTCAATGGAATTGGAGTCTTCTCTCAGCACCCTTCACAAACTACACTTCCCAGGATTCTTTGGAGGACGTCATGACTGTCTCAAATGAAATCAAAGTCTGGTGTGGGTGTGGCCCCCTGATTAGCCAAGCCAAGCAGCTGTGAGTCTGGCTTTTAGAACACTGACAGTTGGTTCTTACTGAGCATGCCTGACATTATCATTGAGATCAATGCAAAATTCATTAAATTAATTAAAAATCAGCCATGTGTTGTTGTTTTTACTTTTAAACTGCAGAAGATGAAGGTCAGAGTATGGGGCAAGGTCAGTAATAGGATTATAGGTACTCTGTGAACATGGCTGATTTTTAATGAATTTCAACAGATGAGAACTCTGACAGAAAAAAGTCCAAAAGGGTCTGGGTTTTTTCTCTCTTTTTAGACTGAACTCTTTTCTCTCTGACTGTTTTGTGTATTGCCATGAAAATTGAGTGGGCTGTTAAGCAAGCGTTTCTGAGTTCAGGACTATAAGTTTTGTAAGGTTTTGTTTTGAAATGAGTTTATGGGAAGCATCAGAATGGGAAGGGGGATATTTTCAATTTAACATTGCGGAATGTGAAAAATCCATGCTGGCTATAGTGGCTGTATAATTAAGTGCTTTCTTAAGAACTACAGAGCTAATACTGAGTGTTCCTTGGATTATCATGAAGCCAGATCTTGCTTCCAACCGGTCCATCAGTGGAAAGTTGAGCATGTGGTCTGATGATGGGGTGTGGTGAAAGAAAAGATCTTTATTGGACAAATTCATAATTTAAATGTTTACTTCAGCAGATCAATAGCTCATTACAGAGTTCCAGTAGAAACCCTTAAGGAGATTGAAGTTATTGCCAAAGGAACCACCATATAGTCCCTTGGTGGTTCCTTTTCCCTTGCTCTCTCCAATTTGTCTAACTCATGGGGGATGATTTGGGCATCTTCTTTGGGCACAAAATAGGGCTGAAAGATATTGTGCTATAGTTACAGTTATTAAAATAATACTACACCATAAAATATTTTATTTTCCATCTTGAATAGGTAAAGATGTTTATAAGATGGTAGATGAAAAGCCAAATGGATACCAGCTTGCTCAGCCATTTACTGAAGGCAGCAAAGTAGCACCATTGCATTCCCTTTGGCCTAAGACAGTAAAGCACATTCAGCCACTGAATACTGCTGCGGGGGCGGGGGGGGGGGGAGAGAACATAAGGAACATGTGAGGCAACACAGCAACTGTCAGCAGATAATTGTGCACCCTCTTCTGAGCAGAAGGGTTTGTTTATTTAAAGTATTTGCATACTATGTTTCATTCAATAACTTCTGAAACAGTGAACGACAAATATGAGTAATGAATTATGTATGTCATAAAACACTAAAATAATACAATTAAACAATAATATGAGACAGCAGGCTAAAGCGAGAATTTAGCAGTAGTGCCATGAAAAGACTATAATAACTTTTCTCAAATTGCCTGTGTGTCCACACGCACACGTTTGTGTGTGTAGAATTGCAACCCTGACTCAGAAATAGACGTTAATAATTTTGGCACTGCTCTCTTTCCGTTTTAGCTATGACGTTCTCTTTGAGGCCTTGGGCAAGATGACATCTCTTGGCCAAACATATTTTATAGGGTTATCTTGAGGATAAAACACTGCTCAAGCAACTGCAGCCCAATACTATGCATGTATTACTCTGAAGTAAGTCCTACTACACTCAGTGGGGCTTTCTTTCAGGTAAGTGTACAAAAGATTGCAAGCTGAGTTTATTGGAAGAAGGGTAAGATTTGAATGAAACTAATATTAAAAAGAACATCAAATTGTTCTTCTGCACTGTTGTTGCATAATAGCATTCTCTGTGTATTTTCATAGTGACAGTATTAAACTTTTTGTTCATTGTTACATTCCTGCCTTCCTTTCATCAATGTGCTCTTTATTCTCCGTAAATACTTACTTAAGGCTTTCTGCTCAGTTTCGATTTACTGTCCAAAATATTTTTTTGCAGTGTAGGATTTCTTGATGTCTGAGATTTTTTATAATGCAGTTTTAATCCTGCATTTGTGTGTTTGCATGTATGTATGTGTGATTTAATGAAGAGTTCCCAGAGACAGTGTACTAACATGGTGAGTGGAACATACTATTCAAAAGCTGGAAAGCTGCATTTCACTTCCAGCTATCATTGGATGCAATTATGGAGCTACTTGCTAGACATTTGCTTATTAAACCAGCCATGCAATATGGAATAGATATTTCAGGTCACCTTGTATTCATTCATGAGTGAAACATTTACAAGGAGTGTGACAAAGAGAGGCTTAATTTTCTGTTTGATTTATGGAACTAGATTGCTGAGAGAGATTAGACAGGCAGACTGCAAACCCTGGTTTCATCATCCCAGCAAATAGATTCATCAAAATATCATGACAGGAAAACCATACTGCCTTGTGTTATATTTCCAGATGAGCTTAGTCTGTTCTCTTGGTTACCATGCAGTCTTAGATTCTTTATGATGATAAATGCAATTTGGGTTTTGGGTAGAAGGTAACAGACAATACACAACATACCTATGACTGTATCCAATAGTTGCTTTGTATTAGCAGAAAACACTTCCAATTGCGCAAGGCAGTCCAATTTTGCTGATTCCCTCTACCCACCACAACCTGCTACTTCCCTGAAAACTGCTCCTGGGGTTTGGGGGATCCTCTGGAAGGTGGTGCAGCATTAAATAGGGGCATTGGCAGAATCAGGTATCCCACCTTGTATGACTAGAAGCATATCCAGTAGTGCAGAAACACCATTGGATATAGCTTATTGGACAACAATGATCACATCTCTGCAACTTATCTCTGCATAAGTGGTTGGTTCCTATTAAAGTCTATTTGTACTGTGGTGAGTGCATTGTAGCGTGGAGCCCTGTGATGATACATATTGTGCTTTAAGAGAAACCAGGTCTAACACTTGAAGTCTGATAATCTCTTAATGCTCTCTTACTTTTCTCTCTTGCTGAGTTCTTTCTTTGGCCTCTCTTTTCCCTGATCTTCTCCTTTAGTTTGAGAATATGTGGCCTTCTCAATGGCAATGGGATGATCTCTTCTGGATCGTGTCAGAGTGCAGGACACAGAGTCATGGGCTCAAATTGCAGGAAGCCAGATTTCGACTGAGCATCAGGAAAAACTTGCTAGCTGTTAGAGTGGTATGACAATGAAACCAATTATCTAAGGAGGTGGAGGGCTCTCCAATACTGGAGGCCTTCAAGAGGCAGCTGGACAGCCATCTGTCAGGTATGCTTGAATTTGGATTCTTGTATTGAGCAGGGGGCTGGACTCCATGGCTTTATAGGCCACTTCCAACTCTACAATTCTATGAATAAAATAATTTATTAGAGTCATTTCACCTATTTTCCTCACATTTCCTCAAATAGCAGTTTTAAATCAATTACTCAGCAATAAGGAAATGCTCCTATTTCAGTGTACCTCATCCTTAGTACAAGAACTGGTAAAACAAAATATAGGCATTTCACACACTAAACAGCATCTTATTTTTGTTTTTGAAAAAGCAAACTAATAACCAGATCAGGCTCAGTCTAGAGAGCCACGCATCTATCTCTTCATGTTGAATGGGACTTTTGATTTCTTTTCCAAAAGCAGTATCCACATCACTTGATGATATATATTTGAAACTCAGGCTGTTTCACACTTTTCATTGGGGGTGGAGAACCTTTCGCCCTCCAGATGTTGCTGAAAGGCAAATCCCATCAGCCCCAGCAAACATGGCCAAGGGCCAGAGATGATGGGAGTTGTAGTTCAGCAACATCTGGAGAGTGAAACGTTCTTCACCCGTTTTATATGCAGTGGGAGAATGTTCAAGGGTGCCCCACTGCACATACTGAGATAATGTGGGATGGGTATGTACATAAGACCTTACACAAGGTCAGCTTATTGGTCCGCCTAGGTCAGTATTGTCTTACATCAGCCTTTCCCAACCTGGTGCCTTCCAGATGTTTTGGATTACAAACCCCAACAGTTCCAAGTCAGCATAGCCAATGGTCAGGAATGATTACTCCAAAACATCTGGAAGGTACGAGGTTGGGGACGGCTGGTCTATAGTGGCAGAGATTCTGCAGGGTTTCAGACAGGAGTCTTCCCCAGCCCCATCTGCAGCTGCCAGGGATTGAATATGGGACTTTTTGCTTGCAAAGCATGGACTTTTCCACTTTTCCATGGCCCTTCCTCAAGTCACATGTACAGTCAATTGTTTTTGTTTGTGCAACCTTTCACCCTGTTTACAAATCCTGCATTTTTCAATCTGACTGGACAATTTAAAATATGTACAAGTGGGAAAAAGTTTAAGAGGGGAAAGCAAAAGAGAGAGATATATAAAGTAAAAAATAAAAACCAAGGGATAATTTATTGTCCGTGTGTGTTTTGATGCAGTTGAGGTTTTGAGCTTTTGGAAAAGATGAGCTGGGAATATGTCACCTCTAATCCCTGCTTTGCAACGATTAAGACATGAACTAATCTTGTGGCTCCACAGTCTGACTCCTAACAAAACTTCTTTGTACAACCAGTAGTGGATGAACTGCTGCTTTCTTGCTTTTCCTACGCTAGCTAAACAAAAATCAAAGGCCACAGAAGTGGTTCAGGGAAAACACTGGAGCATTAGTAGTGAGTCAGAGGGGGAAAACCAACCTCGAAGAGCAGTCTTAATAATATCCTTGGACCAAGATGTACTGCTGAGCTAGTTAAGGAGATTTGCTAATTGTTCTTACAGCCCAGTCAGAGGTGAGGATCTGTATATCCAGTTATAAATATTTCAGAACAAGCTGAGTTGAGAGTTACAAGCTAGAGTCCTCTGGTAACATATGAGTTTAAAATGCCCTTTATACACAGGGCTTCTACCACCAATTCACTGTTTTTAATGGATTGTTCCTATTTCAGGAGCTCTGTCCATGATAAGAATGGTAGCTGGTGTCTGTCCATTTTTCTGGTGAAGATAGAACTGTGTGTCTGAGCCAGCTCTTCGTCAGTCCTTATAGATTCAAAAATAAGTTTACTTTTGAGGGAGAGGAAAAGAGGGGAAGTCCTTCTGAAGAAAGATGATGTGCACAGCGCTGACATTTTTGATCATGTGCACTGACATTGCCCAATCCTAAACAAGCTTACTCAGCATAAGTTTTCTGTGTTCATTGGGGCTTACTGCTAGGTAAGTGTACATAGGATTGTACACTAAACTGCTGTGGGGCTACAATGACCACTAGGGATCAGTAACTTGTTTTCCCAACAGTGCAGCTTTTTATACATGATTATTACGACTGTATAAGGATGAACATATCTTGACTTAATGATATGAACAAGCCTTTTGCCTGTACCTGCAGCCCCTTCACTCCTCTCTTCATGGTGCAACTGAGCTCAGTGCAGAAGTTTCCCATTTCATCATACCCTGGAAATGATGCTCATCAGCTTCAGAATAAACCAGGATATTTAACCAGCTTCAAAGTGTGGTTTAAAATCCTGGCTTGTTCCAAAGCTGACAGCTTTAGCTTTCTGGTTCAGATGAAAGGGAAACTATGGTTAATTGGAGGCTTCTTGATTTGATTCCTCCTTTTCCAGCGCGAGCAGTGAAGGGACTGTGTGTGTTGGCAAAGACCTCATTCATATCTCGGTTTATTAAGTCAATGTATGTTTGGTTAAACTGGGCCACCGTGATTCCAACCCTTTGGTGTGTTATGCAGATAGATCAGATGTGGTAAAAGACTCAGCAATCCA
Source organism: Rhineura floridana (assembly GCF_030035675.1). Lineage (NCBI taxonomy): Eukaryota > Metazoa > Chordata > Lepidosauria > Squamata > Rhineuridae > Rhineura > Rhineura floridana. The sequence continues at coordinate 188,768,862 of NC_084480.1, forward strand.
TTATTTGTTCATTTAGAAGTTGACAACGCTACTTGTAGATGTTTGCTTGAGGAAAGATATGGATTAATAGACTACTTGAGGGCAGATTTCAGGATTGGAGGGAAGAATCTCACTATTTTTAAAGGACCAATTATGAATATATGCAATATTAAATTGTAAAAAAGCAATTTTAATACCATAGTTTGTGGCTTTTTTTTAATGTACCATAATAATTGTGGTAGTATTCTCAGCACATCACAGGTCAAACAGTCTTTATTTATTTATTTGTTTGTTTATTTGTTTGTTTATATAAAGAAAGAAAGAAAGAAAGAAAGAAAGAAAGAAAGAAGGGGATTTATACCTCTGGAGTGTATATTCAATACACACACCGACTTATGTGTTTTATAAGCATAGTTGCTTAACTTGGGGTAGAACCAGTGAGTTATTATTTGATTTATATCCCGCCCTTTCTACTAGTAAGAGCCCAGAGCAGCCAGCAGCCCTGGGAGTTGATCAGAAATTCAAGTGTTCCTGAGGAATAACAGCATTGGGGTGCTCTTACTAAATGTCTCAGTAACTATAATACCACTCCCTGCAAACAATATACCAGATAGTTCAAAAAGTGAAGAATTTTCTCTTGGGATGACAGATAGTCAAAACACTGTTGTACGTTCTCTCTAGGAAGTGGCTAGGATTTAGTTTATGCAGAAGTCATTATTACTAGTAAATGAGTATTATACAGCCACAAGAGTGGCTGTATACTATAGTCAGCGGGGATTTTTCACATTCCGCAATGTTAAATGGAAAATATCCCCCCATGCCATTCTGAGGCTTCCCATAAGCTCATTTCAAAACAAAACCTTACAAAACTTATAGTACTGAACTCAGAAACGCTTGCTTAACAACCCTGTCAATTTTCATGGCGATACACAAAACAGTCAGAGAGAATCGAGAGCTCAAAGTCTAAAAAGAGAGAAAAAAAATTCAGAGCCCTTTTGGACTTTTTTCTGCGAGTTCTCATAATCTGTTGAAATTCATTACAAATCAGCCATGTTCACAAGTAATCCTAATACTGACCTTGCCCCATACTCTGCCCTTCATCTACTGCAGTTTAAAAGTTAAAAAAATGCCTGGTTGATTTTTAATTAATTTAAGAAATTTTGGCTGGAAGCCTATTGTAACGCGGGGCATGCTCAGTAAGGACCAACTGTCAGTGTTCTAAAAGCCTCGCAGCTGCTGGGCTTGGCTAATCAGAGGGCCACACCCACACCAGACTTGATTTCACTTGAGACAGTCATGGCTTCCCTCAAAGAATCCTGGGAAGTGTAGTTTGTGAAGGGTGCTGAGAGGAGACTCCTATTCCCCTGAGAGAATGGTTAACAGTCAGCCACTGATTAAAGGTCTGTGAGAGAAACAGGGCGTCTCCTAGCAACTCTCAGCACCCTTCACTAACTACACTTCCCAGGATTCTTTGAGAGAAGCCATGATTGGCTTTGAGCCATGACTTTGAGAGAAGCCATGATAAAATGTTTTAAATTGTTTTTAAAAGATGTGTTTTTAAATTTGTATATTTGTTTTTAATGTTTTTAGTTATTGTAAACCGGGGGTGGTATATAAATATACTAAATAAATAGATAAATAAATAATGATTGTCCAAAGTGTAATAGAGGCCTGGTGTGGATGTGGCCAGGGACAGCTTTGTTTTAAATTTGGGTGGGAGGTAGGGTTGCCAGGTTCAGGGCCTGAGACTGATCCTGTATCTTTAGTAGAAGAGAAAGTCAGCCAAGTGCCGGTGTTCTTGCAACATTGTAATGGGAAAAACCACAAGGTAGAATTCTCCCTTCCCCCTGCCCAACTGTGAAAGATACAGAAGACATCTTGGTTGCCAGGCCCAGCCTGGTCAGTTTTACCTATCCTAATCATGATTGCATAGGAGTATATCTGATTCAACTCAATAATCATACAAATGATCAGACCTGCCTTTTCCCTCCTTCCCCTTTCCTCTTCCTTTCTCCTCTCCTCTTCCTTCTTCTGCCTTCCCTGCCCACTCCAGCCCTCCGTCCCTCCCCCCCAGTCAGTTTTACCTATCCTAAGCATGATTGCACGGGAGTAAATCCCACTGAACTCAATAAACATGCAAACAACCACATCTGTCCTTCTTCTCCCGTCCCCCTCCTGCCTGCTCCCATCCCAGTCCTCCCCTCTGCCTTTCCACCCCTCCTTCCTCCCACTCCTCCCTTCCCCATCCCCTGTGGTCAGTTTCACCTATCCTAAGCATGATTGCCGTGTGTGTGTGTGTGTGTGTGTGTGTGTGTGTGTGTGTAAATCCCGCTTAACTCAATAAGCATGCAAATGATCAATCCATTCTCAGCAAACTTGCACAGGATCCCATTTCTTATCTCCCGGATTAAAAAGCAGGGAAATTCACTAATAGGCAAAAAACCTTGCGGTTTAAGAATGTACCTATAGCCCACAGATATTTCTACCAAACTTTAAAAAGCAGGGAAATTGGGCAGCTATAGTGAATGCACCAGGGGAGCAGGAGACCTGAACTCCTCTCTGAGATCTTGTACTGCCCTACAAATTGGTCAAAATGCAAACACAATTTGGGTTGGTCTTTCACAGTCCAATCCACTTGCTGTGTAGCTTGGAAGAATTTGGTAACATGTGCCTCTGAGCATAGGTGAATGGTGGCAACACCTGTAACCAGCCCAAATAATAGAAAGAAGATATGTCCTGTGCTGATCTTGTTTTAGCCGGGAGGAAGCAACATTATTAAGACAGTTGATATAGTTCAGATGGTCACTTTAAATATGTCTGATTTACTTTGCAATTTTAGTGAAGTTTTCTATAGGAAATCATTTTCTTTTACTTTTGTTTCTATGAATATGTGAAGTACAGCAACACTGTACACATTCCACATAATTGTGGAATAATGGCACTGACTTCTGCAAAATAGTCTCCAGTGGACCTCAGAAGTGTCTCAATTTGCACAAGATAAAACAGTGGGAGGTGAAATATATTCTAGCAAAATTCTAGGTGTGCTCTATGTTTTTAATTGATCGTGAACACCTTGCCTTAAATAAAGTGGTTTAAACATAGCAGGCTGAAAACATGCATCCTCTTTTTTCCAACAACTAGAGTCATTGCTAAAGTAGCAGCATATTGTAATCAGTCTGATTTTACATTAAACTGCAGTTTCAGGTCCAACTGTTAATGCACCCAAAATAGAAATAGACCATAACCTCCAATTTGAAACAAAAAAGGCTATCTTCACCATCATATGACATTGACCAATAAAAAGGCTTTGAAATTAATAAAAATAAATTTAACACAGATTTCTAGGATGAATAATGAGGGAAATAAAATTTTCTAGTTTAGATTCTCTGTAGAAACATTAGTAACACAGGAAAGAAGCAAAGTAAGAAGAACACCAACAAACATACAAAAATATAATTATCTATCTTTGGAGATGGCAAGTGTTGCCACCACTCACCATATGCTCAGAGGCACATGTTACCAAATTCTTCCAAGCTACACAGGAAGTGGATTGGACTGTGAAAGACCAACCCAAATTGTGTTTGCATTTTGACCAATTTGTAGGGCAGTACAAGATCTCAGAGAGGAGTTCAGGTCTCCTGCTCCCCTGGTGCATTCACTATAGCTGCCCAATTTCCCTGCTTTTTAAAGTTTGGTAGAAATATCTGTGGGCTATAGGTACATTCTTAAACCACAAGGTGTTTTGCCTGTTAGTGAATAGAATTAAGGTTAAGAATGAAACTTTCAGACAGCATTGGTTATTTACAGGTGCAGTTATTAATAACTCTAGTTCATTCACTTTTATACCTAATTGCAATACCTAATTGGGTCTGCAATTCTAAGCGTTATGGAACACATCCCATTGAACTCGGTGGATTTGACTTCTGAGGAAACGCACACAAGATTGCATAATGAAATGGTAATTTATAATAGTACTGAATAATGAGCCGTTTATATAGCCTTACTACTTATTACTGTGTGTGACAATTCTCTCTGACTATACTGTGAATGCAGAAAGTTAATAAGGTGGATCACTACTGTTTTGAAACACTGGCCAACATGTTTGGTTCATCATCTATACCAGAGGTAGGGAATCCTCTGGCTCACAGGCCTAATTAGGCCAACCAGCCTTGCTGCCCTACATCTGACATCATATATGACAATTACCAACTGATAGTCGGCACTTGGGGAAGCATCGCACACACTTTTTTGCCTGTGTGGTTTGATTTCAAACTGCATGGGAAAAAACATTGTGATGTCAGGTAATTTACAAGTGAACGACTGTGCCCACTGTCAAACTTGGACTGTGGGGAGTCGTAGAGATAAAGATCCAGCCCACTAGATGGATCCAGTTCCCTATTCCTGATCTATGCCATGGATGTGCAGCATGTGGCACACTTAGGCCAATTCAGCCTACCAGCCCTGTATTCTGACTAGCCAGATGTTTGGAAACATCTGCTGTTTTTGTAGTTCTAGGCAAGCATAAAAAATAGTGTCATCTACTGGAGTGCCATACATGACTGGTGGGATCTGTTTAGCTTGCTGGGACTTGAGTTGTGCAGGTCTGATCTGTTCCCAAGAACAATGGCCGCTTTCCTGCAATTCACACAATGAGAATTTTATGCAGACGAACCATCTACAGTATATTTATGTTATTATGGATTATTTGATAAGCTAAACTAGTGCATCTGATCTGAAGAAACCATGGCATCCATCCTGATCCTGCACTTCATTCCTCCCCCACTCCCAGTGGTCCACAGAAAACATCTGGACAATCTTTTTCTTGTGCATTGGTTGTAGAGTTCACAATGAAGGGACAAACACAAACACCTACATTTGCCGTTCTACTCCTCATGCTTCTGATTGACTATCCTGGCTGCGTCATTCAGCGTCTGACTCTGTTGTAAGACACCTGTTGTCTCCGTTTTGAGACTTTATTTATAATATTTTTGCTCTTACATGAAAACCACAGCCTAGTCTGTGGGTGTAGTGTACTTGGTAGGAAAAGGTTTTTAAAGTTCAGTAGTAGTCTGGAGGTTTAATAATTTTGAGACGTCTGTTAGAAAAAGTATACAGAAAAGTGATTGTGGTTGATTAAAAATAGTCTTGAAAATACGAGGTGGCATTCCACTAGACTAGCAAAGAATTTCAGAGCTGTAAACATACTCTAAGATTTTTAGGTAAATAAGCATTAATCCTGTCTATCCTCCAGTCGCAGAGAAATTAATTCTATGGGAATTGTTTTATTTCCTAAGAATTTAAGACACTTGAGAAATTATTTCACTAACTATGGACTTAATGGGCCTGGGAGCATAAGGAAAATTCAAGCAGCCCTGGGTACAGTGAGAAGATAATAAACAACACCAAAGAATTCTAGCAAATAAATAAATAAAAATAGTGGGAAGAGGTGGACTAGCAAGGGTGGAGCCAAAAGCCTAACTATTTCTTCACGGTAGTGCTTCGAGATACCTGGATGTGAACCTAGAAGCATAGAACACATTCTGTGGGGCCTACATGACTTACTACATTTTAGGTATATATTTAAGATATTTTAATGGCAGCAATGCTGTTGGAACACAAAAGCCATGCAGAGCTGTAATTGGCTACAGTTCCCTAAGGGCACAAGAAGAGCATTGCTCAGACTTAAGGTCTCTTGTACAGGATCCCGCTTCCAACATTAGCCAACCAGATGCCTCCAGGAAACCCACAAGCAGGGCTGGAAGACAACAGTTATCTCATGCTGTTGTTACCCAGCAACTGTTACTCAGAGAAATATTGCCTCTGAGCCTGGAAGGTTCATATAGGCATCGTGACTATCAGCCAGTGATAAGTCTTGTAAACGTTTAGACAACTTCATGGGAGATGAGAGGGTTAGTAGCTACTAAACATAATGGCTATATTCTACCTCCACTGCCAGAAGCAATGAGTCTCTTAATACCAGTTGCTGGGAATCACAAGAGGGGAGACTGCTGTTGCATTTGGGTCCTGCTTGCTGAGCTCCCATAAGTCTCTGGTTGGCCACTGTGAGAACAGATTGCTGACTAGATGGACCTGTGGCCTGACCAAGCTGGACTTCTCTTATGTTCTTACTTGTGAGTTCATCACTCAACTATTGCAGATTAGTCTTCATTAATGATATTTATGTTAGCTTGAACAATTACAATTTCACACCAGCTGAACTCCTGCTATAAGTTCTGAATCGCATTGTCCATGGCTCCTGTCACTGTCAGTAGCAAAGATCATTGCCGAGTGGAGTCAACACACCAGTGCAGCAACGCATTTCCAATGCAGATGCAACAGCAGCTATTCAGCTGCTGCACCAATACCTGCCTTGTGATCTTGCTGTGACTTATGTTTACGCCATGCATGAGCACTTTCTGTGGGGAAGGACCAAACCTCAGTGGTAGAGCTTATGCTTTTGCATGCAGAAGGTCCCAAATTCCATCTGTGATATCTCCAGTTAGGAAGGATCAGGTAGCAGATGACATGAAAGACCTCTGCCTGAGATTCTGCCAATCAGAGTACATAACACAGGACTTGATAGACAAATAATCTGACCTGGTATGAAGCAGAGTCTTATGAGTTTACTAGGGCAGGGAAGTGGAGCTGGTTATGGCTCTAGCACACAGTATCCTAAGGAGAATTTAGTTCTTCAGCATCCTTCTGCAACCTGGTATTTTGCAAGTATTGCTGGACCATGCTGACTGGAGTTAATGGGGTCCAACAACCTTTGGCGGGCACTAGGTTGTGGGAGGCTGTTCTACAACATCCCTTTGGTTCTTCCTAGAAAGGGTGAGATTTTCTAGAATTTTCCATCATGCTGGATTAAGGCCCTTGAACATGAATTTCTTACAAAAGAAAATATAGGGATCCTATATCAGAGTTTGACTTACCATAAATAAAGACATTATCTTTCTTCCATTGTATACTGATTTTTTTCAAAGGGATATTCTTCAAACTTACTCATTTTATTAGGATAATAGTTTATTTTTGGCAATGGCGGAGAAAGATGTTTGCCACATTAATTCTTCCTGGCACACAGGCATTCTCTGGCTGGCTGGGCACTCTTCCCAGACAATTACGGCTTAGTTTCTTTAACTTGTGTCATCAAATTATTTTGCAAAACCCAATCTGGATATCAAGTCTTTTTTTAGTGAATGCGTATAGAAAAAACTGAGGAGAAAAGAAAGAAAGAAAGAAAGAAAACAACTAGGAGTGCATAGCATTAATAGATCAATTAAAATGGGGGCCAGTTTTAATAAGTGAGGCTCTGAATTATATTTGAGCCTAAGAGCTAGTGTTGTGTGGTGGTTAGAGTGTCAGACTCAAACTACAGAGACCTGGGTTCAGTACCCCCATCCCGCTCACTGGTTGGCTATGGACAAATCGCTGCCTTGGCCTAACCTTCCTCACGGGGTTGTGAGAATAAGATGCGTAAGGGGAGGACCATGTTCACCTCCCCAGAACTGCTTAGAGGAACAGCGATATAAAAATACTGCTTACGTTGCATCGGTTTGTGAGATATTTCTACCACCTCCTTTCTGCTTCACTGAGCCACGTACACAATTGGAGCATAGCATTTATTTACTTGCTTTTTGAACTTGGGCCAGGAGAAAAACCACTGGGAAAAAATGTTTTCTGATTCAAGATGGTTAGTTAGTTCGAGCTGATTTTTGTTTGTTTCCAGTATAGTACTTTGTGCAAAATTCATCCTTGAACTAGGAATGGACGAATCAACCTATTTCTGTTCCATGTTGGTTTCGCATGCTCTGGATGATAGATATGTACCATCCTGCTCTTTTGTGATTTTTTTTTTAAAAGCATGAAATCTTGCATTTAAATTGTATGCATTTTAAACACAATCTTCCCCCTGCATAGGTATTTTTCTATGCTTTTCAACGCATTTTCCCCAAAATACACATTTTTAACTGTATCACAACATTTAAAGAAGTGTATATTCCAACTGATAGCTTTGATCTGATCCTCATAATAATGCAGGACTGGCAAATTAGGTTGGTTCATGTTAAAATATAGACCAAATGAATTTCTCCTCCATTCTTGTATTTTTGAGTTGGTCTGAAGGTTGTAATGTTGATTGAATAGAGAAAAATGTAAGGTTGCTGAGTTGCCCTTGGCTTTTATTATTATGACATCACAAATTTCTCCTTAAGGGCAGCACGGTGGCAGTAGTACAGTCGGGGAGTTGGTTATACAGCACACTTTGTCCCAGGGAGGTGGGATTAAATCATGAATGTGTTGATCAGGATTATAGTTCGTTCATTGGACATCTTTTTCATAAAGGTAGGCAGATATATATTAAGCCCAGTGACAGATAGTGATATGGTTCATTTGGTGAAGCCACCCACACTCCAAGCATGTCAATATTTAACAAATTTATGTCCCATTTTTAAGAAAAAAACTCAGATGGCAGCATGCAATACTGTATAGACTAAACATATAAACAATAATATATACACTACATAATTTAAAGCTAAAATGCCGTATTACAATAAAAATAATAAATAACTGGCAGATGCTTTCAAAAAAGTAATCAGCCCAGTAAAACCATAAAATAGGAGAATAATCAAAATTTCAAAACTGCACATATTTCAGCGGTTCAATTCAATTAATTACAAAAAAGCAACAGCAAGCAAACCATTTTAGGCCCTGCTTATTACAGAGATAGGGCCTCTCTAATCCCATGTGAACAAAATTCCATGCTGAGGCCCTATTGCCAAATTTCTCCCTTGTCCCCCCCCCCAAAAAAAAACCTAATTGCTCTCACAGGTGGGTGCATAGCAAGGCCTTCAAAGCAGATCTCAAAGTGCAGGCAAGTTGATATGGGTGAAGGTGGTCCTTTCCATCCTTTCAGTGTTGGGAGGTAACTATTCATCCAGCAACTTGCATGGGGCTGACTATTGTTTAATTAATTGATTGTGTCTTCTAAATGCAAGATGCTTCTAGGTGACATATAACTGAAACAAAAATCAACAATGTTACAAATACATTTTTTTAAAAAATAAGCATAAAGCAACATCATAAAGCGTTTACCAGTAATAAAGCCTCATTTTAAAACAAGACTAAATAAACAAAGAATCTTCATGCAGAAAATAATAATTCTAATGAATAACATTAAAACATAGAACAAACCACCTCTGCTGACCCTAAATTATAAGACCAGAAACATATCTCCCCCTCTGTCTCCATGCTGAGAGTGCTGCTGGTTTCACCTGGGCAAACTGCCTTTCTAAACGCCACTGTCTAAAATACTTGTTTAAAGTGTTGGCTTATTTCCTAAAGTTTTACCATCTTTAGAACAAGATGCTCCATTTATACATGTGACAGTAGATTTTGTGCCACATTTGATTAATCAACCATCTAGCAATATATTCTTAGCTGTAATCAGTCCCAGTTGTTTATTGCAATATCATAAGTCCAATTGCTACATAGTTCTGCCAAAGAAAATGATCAAAGGCTCTCAATAAAACTGAAGACATTAATCTTCCATCTGCTTATTACCCCAGCATTGAATGAGTCACTTCAAAAGACTTGGCATTTGGCCTCAGTGGTAAAACTCGTCTTCATTTATTTATTGGATAGTAAACAATGAGAGACTTTGGGAAAACATTGAGCTCCGTATGTTGCCTTTTTGTTGCCTCTGTGGGTTGATATGACAAAATGAATGTTAGTCAATTTAAAGTTTCTGCTTGTCTTAAAATGTTTTAAACAGTTTATTGATACACAATGCTCAGCAGAGGAATAGTAGAGAAATAATATGACTGGCGTATAATACAGGAACGCTTCTGTCTATCTAGACAGTACAATGCAAGTAAACAAATTGTATAGAAGTGAGGAAATAATATCATGGCTATATAATAAGGATCATGATAATAATGGCAACAATAACGCAACTAATGAAAGCAATTTGAATAAGAATCCTAAACCTGAATCTAAACTTCCCTCTAACCAATCTAGTTTAAAGCCTCCTAAGTGTCCTAGCCATTCTAAACTGCCTAGTATTTTGGAACACAGTTCATGTCCAGCTGAGTTGGAAGGGAAAACAAAATAATGGGGGGGGGGATACAGGTGAACACATCTGGATGATTTTGGAGATGGGCATTCAGACTTTTCATCTATGTGTGTATGTGCACGTGCTCCTGAACTCTGTAACTATCTTTCTGACATTTCATCAGCATTTGCCTCTCTGTGTTTCTGTCATTTCATCAGCATATTTTCACACTGTTGTCTTTTTGCAGACAATTGCTCTCCAAAGGTATTAAGGAAGTACCATTTGCTATGCAGGTTTTATTGCTTCAGCAAAAGAAGTCACTTTGACCTACAGAGGTTGCTCAGGGTTAGAACTTTTTAAAAAAAATTACCATCATCCATTTCATTCCATCATGGCTGCTTTAGTACTTGCAGAATCCAGTGACAGGCAGGTTTGGATCAACACCCAACTAGTCCCACTTGCTCTGATCTGGTCCTTTCTTCAGGGACATCATCATTGATTAAACCATAGATAGTGCTATCCTGGGCACTGACTGTCTGGAGAAAAGAGGCGGGAGGGACATGGGAGGCAATATCCAGCTGGGGCATTCTGGAGTTATAAAGTGATGCCTGTGTATTTTTGTGAGTGTGCATTTTTGAGTGTTCATGTGGCTTCTAAGATTAATCTGGGAGGTAGTGGGGAGGGAGAGAAACTGCCCCAGGTTTCAAAAGTTTGGGGGGGTCACTGAAAGTGTACCAGTGAACCTTTAAACATTCTGATTTATTCTCCGTTCTTCTTTAGCTTTAAAAAGGGAAAGGCTGAGCCAATTAGTCAAAACATTTGGTTTGACTGGAGGGAGTTAATTAAGTTAAGCAACCAACATTCACATGACTTTTTCTGCCGGTGGTCACCCATGGGGAAGCCAAACTTTGCATGGTGTCATTCTTTTGACTGTGCCAGCTCTCCAGTGATTCAACCAGTCAGCTATTCCTTCCGAGTGGAACAACTGAACTGAGACATTCTCTCACTGTGTGTGCTTAGAGCAAAATAACATAAAAAGAGTCCTGGTAGACCAGACCAAGGATCCATCTAGAGCAGTACACTGATTCCCACCAGTCAAACATATAATTCTGGGAAGTTTACAAGCAAGGCATGGAGGCTGCAACTCATCCTTTGTTCCTAGTGTCTAGTATTCGGGGGTACACTGCCTCTGAACATGGAGGTTTCATTTAGTTATCATGGCTATCAACACTGATAGATCTATTCTCCATTAATCTGTGTAGTCCATTATTAAAGAAATTCATGCTAGTGACCCATCACCACATGTTACAGCAATGGATTCCAGGAAGTTAGTTTTGTGCTTTGTGAAAAGGTCTGACCTGAGCCTACTACCAGTCTATGGATGCTAGAAAGATGCAAGAAAATGCTGACCTGATCAACCTCTTAAATGAATGTGCAGATCAGAACATACTTAACCTTCAGATTTTGCACTTCTCCAAATTTTGTAATACAATTCTTGGTTTTTCACCTTATCAGAAAAACTGAACCTGAAGGTTAGTTTGTTTAAAGCAGAATTTCCCAACCGGTGTGCCTCCAGATGTTGTTGGACCACAACTCCCATCAGCCTCAGCCATTGGCAATGCTGGGTGAGGCTGATGGGAGGCACACTGGTTGGGAAAGGCTGGTTTAGAGATTTGTCAAGAAAAGATACGTTTTAGTCAACTGGGCACAATTTTATTAAATTTAGTAATGAAGAATCAGAAGCTCCAGCAACCCTAGTGAGGATATGGAACAGTCTATAGTTGACCCAGGTCCCCAGTACTCATGGAATTAACCAGCCATTTTTGACTAACTGTGAACAACAGAACAATTAGAATGGCCTCTGCAATTGGCGCATGTTCTTTCTTTCTTTCTTTCTTTCTTTCTTTCTTTCTTTCTTTCTTTCTTTCTTTCTTTCTTTCTTTCTTTCTTTCTTTCTTTCTTTCTTTCTTTCTTATATTATCCTAGATGCTTTAAAGGTGCTCTAACCTTCCCTTGCCTATTGGAAGTTGATGCTTGCCGCAGCCTTCAGCATGTAGACTCACCTTTTTGAAGTTTGAGGCAGCCACAGGTGACAGAAACGCTGTCTGCTGCAGTGCTCCTGTGGCCATTGTACAGTCATAGCCAAATTAACACTTGCTACTTTCTTCCATTGCATCATGAGTTTTCTCCCTCTGTGAGCGATGGCTGTGCCGCTGCAGCTGTTGGAGAAACATAGCTATTACACGGTAGTTTTCCTGAGATATTGTGCAGTGTCGACTTCCTAAATCATCCTTTTATCTAGGCAATCAGAGACTCAAAAGGACTATGTCATTTGAATGTGCAGCCAGTGTCAGGCTGCCATCCTGTTGGTGATAAATTCACTTTCTCTTTCTGTTTGCTTTGACACTGAATCATATTACTGACAGGATGTGAATACCTGTACTGGTAAATTGAGTGTGCAACATACACAGCTTTGTTAGCAAATGTCAAGAGAAACATTAGGATGCAGAGCAGGAAAAAGTGCTGTAGCAGTGAAACTCTATACGCATCTGCTCAGGAATAAGCTCCATTGACTTCACTGGGATTTACTCCCAGGTAAGTGACTGCAACCTAAATCCCCACCAAGAGAGAAAATGTAAGGGAAGAAAAATCATAATCTCCTTTTAGTAAGTACAGTAGATGTCCTAATAATGATTGAATGATTGTTTATTTTACATCCTCCTTTTAAGTTTGCAAAATAGAATAAAACAAGGTCAATGTATTTGAACAATTATTGAAAATGGGGGTAAAAGGTTAGCACTAGATAGAAATCAATATACAGGACAGATACAGCATACTTGGTGTGCAGTAATCCTCTTTAATTTTGTTGAGCGGGAAAATTTTGAACACATTGCTCAGGGGACAAACAAAAAAAGTTCCAGCCTTTGGATTTTACCAAAGACAAAAGCTGAGTCCTCGATACAATAGCATAATTCTGGGGAGCTATTTAGTGTATGGCTGCTGGGTTTGGCTATGAGGTAAATTTTCATTTTTATTTTCAGTCAGTCTATTTATTTCTATGCCACATTTTCCACTGTTGTATCTGTGCTCAAAGCGGTTCACATAAACAACAGACAGCATAAATACAGTAGTATGATAATACATAATAAAAAGTACAATATCACTACAACACTAAAGAAACAACCTAATTTAGTATACATCAAAATGTAAATGAGCATGAAGCTCACTAATAAAGTTCAAGTAAAAATATCCAGTAGCTTCATATCCGAAAGTAATCCCAAAGCTGATTATGTTAGTAGCTAGCAATGTCTTCTAACGCCCCCCCCCCAAAATAGCCTCTTCCTGATGACAAATGCAGTCTCTCTGTCCCCTTCTAGTTGTTCTGCAAGCAGCTCCCTTATGAGGGCTGTCAAGTCTGAAGGGTGAATAAAGGCAAGTGGAAATAGCCATCCCCTGAAGACAAACGCAGGGGCTCTGTCCCCTCACATTTTTTTTTTCCGGAAGGGAAGTACAATTAGGTCTCTGCCATGAATACCAGATTCTAGGGATAATCAATGAAAGAGGGCTGTTGCCTTTATGTCTTGCTTTTAAAGTGGTTTCTGAGAGGCATCTAGGTGACCACTATCACAAGCAAGGTATTAGACCAGATGTAGACCTGGTTTGGTCCTGTTAAGCAGTCACTCCACGTGGTTAATCTCAGCGTATAGAACTACAAATCCCAATATGGCATCATAGCATGTTCCCTCCACTCCATCCAATGGCAAATCGTGCAGAATGGGGGTGGGAACTTTAGAAAAAGCCCTTTGAGTAGATACTGGCGAGTCTCTATATGACTGCTTTGTGCAGTAAGAAGAGAGTGAATTATGAGGGAAGAGGTGATTGGAGGGACCAGGGACGGCAAGTCTGGGTTTTTGGCAGGTGTGGGGCTGCCGAGGGTTAGGTTAGAGGCATTTTCCAAATGTTTAGATCCTAATCTAGTTCTAGTCACCTGCAAATTCTGGTTTGCCACCTTGGGATTACATAGACTTCACATCAAAGCACAATCTACAGTTCAACAGCTACAGCCTGTTCTACGTAGGGCTGCCCTTGAGGCTGCCCGGAAGCTGCAGCTAATACAAAATGCAGCGGCTCAGCTGCTCACTGGGGCAGAATATTACCATTATATTACTTCGCTGCTGAAAGAATTGCACTGGCTTGCCAGTTGGCTACTGGGCTAGATTCAAGGTGAAGGTATTAGTGTACAATGCCCTATATAGCTTTGGATCAGAATACCTAAAAGATTGCCTCATCCCCTGCATACCCAACTGATCACTACATTCTGCAGGAGAGGGCATCCTGCAGATACCATCCTATCATGTAGCCCGTTCTGCACAGTGTCAGAATTGGGCCTTTAGTGTGGCAGCAATTCCCGTCCTTTGGAAGCCCCTCCCATTATATATCAGACAGGCACTCTCTCTATTGTCTTTTTGGCACTACTAAAAGCTCCTGTCATTCATCAAGCCTTCTAACTGGAGAGCTTTATCCCAGTTGGTGCCTGCATTGGATTTGAATTGATTTTATGTATGCGCTGCTGCTGTTTTAAACTTTTTATATATGCAATTGTTTTAACTTTTTATATATGTTTTTAATATTGTAAATTGCTTTCAGATGCCTCATGGGAAGCTATTCATAAACGATGTTGTTGTTGTTCATAATTGACACTGTTGTTGTTATTGATGATGATGATGATAATATAAAATCAGCAAGACGCAGATGAACATAAGGCCTGTACTTGCAACTGTATTAGCTGCATAGACAGAATGTGCTTTTGCTATTGTTTCTCTCTCTTGCAAAGTCGGGGTTTTCAGTTTTTTTACAAGTTATTTTACTTAAAAATGAAAATTCTTCTTGCAGATTCAGTGAATGATTGGAAGAATATATGTTCATAAGTGCATAATAATATATGCAACTATAGGTAGTAGGAATTTCAAATAAATAAACAGCACATTAAAATTAGCTGGTACAGGAAAAGATCCACATTATCATTTAAATCTGAGACAACAAAACCAGAAATTCTAGATGTGATTTCCAGAGCACAGCTTAAGAGCATGGCACCAGGGGTTGCTGTACAGACATCTAATTTCTAGGCTGCAGATACATACAAAGGAATTGAATGTGTGAGGTACTTTATTGTCTCCGATTAATATTGCTTAATATTTTGGATTTTCCCTTATCTATCTGCATATGAACTACAAATTCTGAGAGTTTTCTCTGTCTAGTTTGTCTAGAGTTAATAAAAAGTTAGATAGCCTATTTCTCCTCCTATATTTCTGTGTAATAATACATTTCAGGCAATGCTAACATTTAGCTTAGAGAAATGCCTTGTGTGCCTTTTGTATTTTTCATTTCATAGTGAGGCCAGCTCTTTGTGATATATCTATTAAATAAATGGCATATTATGGCTGTAGGCTTTGAATTTAAGTTAACTATGGTCTATAGCAAAACAGATAAGATATTATTGCTTTCTGTCATTTTGAATTTTCAAAGGTGCTTGGCACAACTTAACCTCAACTCTTTTCTCTCGTTTGTTTTGTTTTCACCTTAGGCTTTGAACAGAGGTATTGCAGCTGTTAAGGAAGATGCTGTAGAAATGTTAGCCAGCTACGGGTTGGCATACTCCCTCATGAAGTTTTTCACAGGTCCAATGAGTGACTTCAAGAATGTGGGACTGGTTTTTGTCAACAGTAAGAGAGACAGAACCAAAGCGGTTTTGTGTATGGTTGTGGCTGGTGCTGTGGCTGCTGTATTTCACACCTTGATAGGTAAGCCTTCATTCTATTTGCTGTGGGATCTGTACTTTTGCTTGTATGGCTGGCTGATCTATTTCTCCTCTGTTTTAAAACCTGTTTATGTGCATATTTATTGTTGGTTTTGAAAGAACAAGGGAAATGTCTTGTGGCTAGACTTCTCAGTCAAGGTTGGAGTGGGGGACCGACTGCAGCCCTCCAGGCCTGTCTATCCAGTCCTTGGGACTTTCCCTTGGCCATGCCCTCTCCCCAGGCCACACCCCTCAAAAGCACTCCTCCACTTCCTCGTCAAGTGGTCTTGCTTGACTAGAATGTGTCCCTTAATTGTGATAATGCCTCTTCCTTGTCTGGATGGAAAGGTGTGTGTTTCTTTGTGGACATCTCTGATTACTGTAGAGCTGCAGTGTAGCCTGTTGTACAAAGATCATGAACACATCCTTGGCTCCGCCCATTTATATCTCTGCTCGGACCACTTCTGTCTCCAGCCACCAATGTCATGCAGCTCCCAGGAAGTTGCCCATTAAAAAATGTGGTCCTCGGGCTGAAAAAGGTTCCCCACTCCTGGTATATAGGCTTTTACAAATTTGATTAAAACGTGTGTGGAGAAGGGGATGCACTGAACCCCCCTCCCTGTGTGTCACTTTTAGCCAGATTAGAGCCGTCCAGAAGTTGGAGCATGAATGTCTAAAGCTGGGAGTCTCCTCTGTTTGTAGAGGCTCCCAGCACAATTTCCAACCCTGAGTGGTGCAGGGTTAATTGTGCTTCAGACCTTTGAGCTCTTAACTCATGGAGGGGTTTAAACTGGGTAAAAATGAAGTGCCAGAGGAGGTGGGGCTTTGATGCACCCCCTGCCTGCATTTTTCTTTGCATGTGTATTTACATGCAACGAGATTGAATCCCCAGAGAGGGCTTGTGGGTGTAGGTGCTTTTATTGTGAACATTATAATGCAGGTGTGGGGAATGTTTGGCCTTCCAGATGTTGCTGAGCTACAACTCCCATCAGCCCCAGTAAGCACAGCCAGTGGCTGGGGATGATGGGAGTTGTCATTCAGCAACATCTGGAGGGCCAAAGATTCCCCATGCCTGTTACAATGTATCAAGTTTGGTTTTTCTCGGCGGCTTTTGATACCATCGGCCATGGTATCCTTCTGGGACGACTCACGGATTTAGGAGTTGGAGGCACTGCTTGGCAGTGGCTGTGCTCCTATCTTTGGAATCGTCTCCAGAAGGTGATGCTTGGGGAACATTACTCGAGTCCCTGGGTACTGCAATATGGGGTCCCGCAGGGTTCAGTTCTGTCCCCCATGCTCTTTAATCTATATGAAGCCGCTGGGTGAGATCATCAGGAGTTTTGGAGTGCATTTCCAGCAATATGCTGATGATACGCAGCTCTATTTCTCCTTTTCATCTTCTTCAGGTGAGGCTGTTACTGTACTGAACCGCTGCCTGGCCGTGATAATGGACTGGATGAGAGCTAATAAACTGAAACTCAATCCTGACAAGACTGAGATGCTGTTGGTGGGGGGGATCTCTGCCCAGATGGTTGATGTCAGACCTGCCCTAGATGGGGTTACACTCCCCCTAAAGGAGCAGGTCCGTAGTTTGGGGGTCTTATTAGATCCGCTCCTGTCACTTGAGGCCCAGGTAGCCTCGGTGGCACGGAATGCGTTCTACCAGCTTCGGCTGGTAGCCCAACTACGACCCTATCTGGACAGGGAGAACCTCGCCTCAGTTATTCACGCTCTGGTCTAGATTGGACTACTGTAATGCACTCTATGTAGGGTTACCTTTGAAGACGATTCGGAAACTTCAGCTAGTGCAGAATGCTGCGGCCAGAGTTCTTACTGGGACGAAGAAATTTGACCACATAACACCTATTCTGGCCCAACTGCACTGGCTACCAATATGTTTCCGGGCCAGATTCAAAGTGTTGGTTCTTACCTATAAAGCCCTTAACGGCATCGGACCGCAATATCTGATGGAACGCCTCTCTCGCTATGTACCTACCTGTTCACTGTGCTCGACGTCTAAGGCCCTTCTCCGGGTCCCAACTCATAGGGAGGCCCGGAGAACAGTAACTAGATCTAGGGCCTTTTCAGTGGTGGCCCCTGAATTATGGAATGCCCTCCCAGATGAGATACGCCTGGCGCCTTCTTTACTATCCTTTCGGCACCAGGTAAAAACCTACCTCTTTGCCCAGGCATTTTAAGCTTAATTTTAAATTTAAATTTAAATTGTAATTGTAATTTTTATTTTATTTTTATTCTAATTTTGTTCTTAAATATGTTTTATATTGTATAGTGTAATCCACACTTGTTCGTATTTTAAAATGTGGTTTGATCTTGTTGTACACCGCCCTGAGAGCTTGTTGCTATAGGGCGGTTTAAAAATGCAAATAAATAAATAAATAAATAAATAAATAAATAAATTTTATGTTTAGGTTCTTTCTTCACTGTGGAATGCCTTGCCAGGCAAGGTCCATTAGGCCGATGGTGCTTCAGGCAGTTGGTGAAGATTTGAAGACCTGTCTTTTAAAAAGACCTTTGGTTAATTATGTCATTTTCACTTATTCAGTTCTGTCTTAGTTTTGTGCTGCTGGCATTTGTTAAACAGGTTTGATATTGTTATCTTGTTAATTTGAATATATACTGCGGCTTTTAAAGGATGTTTTTATTACTGTTTGTTAGCTGTCTCGATTCTCTTTGGAGAAATAGGTGGGATAGAAATGTTTAAAACCAATAATTTTGCTACAGGCTAGATGAAGTTGTATACAATTGGATTCTCTGTCTTTATTCTTCTCTTCTCAGAATGATGCAAACCACTTACCTTATCATTAAAATTAGTATACTAATACTTTTTTACCTCTTTGTAAGCCTTGCCTCTGCACAATGATAGTATTATCAAGAGTATGCTCTTACATGGCACAGTTCGGTGTATTATTGGTGCTAAGTAACTTAGGGAAAAGTAGTACACACTTTTCCCACCTCAGTGTAATTCACTATGTTGCATTAATATGTCTTACTGTGCAATCCTCTGTATATATACTCAGAAGTAAATCCTGCTGAGTTCTTACTCCCAGGTAAGTGGGTAATGGATTACAACCTTAAAGTTTAGTGAGGTACTAACATGCCTATGGACATTGTATATTTCCTCAAATTAGGTTAGCTCAAGATTAGCTAATGCAGCTTTGAGACAGTGTGCCACGTTTGACATACCAGCTTTTCATTTTCGAAGCACAGAAGGCTAATAAATGCTGTCTTTGTCTAGAGTCATTTGAGATTTGGCAGTATAGAACCAATATTCAGTTACCCGATAAGGTCTTTGAAACAAAACAATAATAGCCTATTCACGAAGACTTTCTTTTGGTGATGTAATGGTGAAGTCCCCTGTGTATTAAATGTAATTCTCCAAGTCTTAGACCAGTACCTCCTTTCAGTTCATAAATTTCATTTTATGAACAAAATAAGTCTAACAAAACTCCAAGACTTGTTTAGAGCTGATGATCAAGCATTACATAGAAAAGGTTTATCTTTCTCTTATGCATAGATCACCCCAACCGTGTAAAAAATAAATAATGATGAAAACACTCGCACAAGAAGACCAATGTCATTTCCTTCACCTATGTTTCCCCCATTCAGACATTACTAGCATAGAGTGACACCAAACCATGGGGAAGCAACTCTCATAGTGCTCCAGTATTGTATGAATTGGGCCAACCACTAAAACCATCTGAGACAGCTTTGGAATGAAGGGTTTTGACCCAGTGTAACAAACTTAACTCAAAAAAAAAAATCTTCCTAGTGTGTCAGTCATTCAGGCCATGTACATGTATCCACTTGGAGTTTAAACTGTTATTTCACAGGCAGAAGCTTCCAGTCTGTATTTTTATATCCTTCAGATTTTGTCACCAATTAAGCCCTTAGTGTGAGCCTGAACTCTGTACTGTGGTCTGAGATAGTAAAAGGAATAGAGGTCTTTGTGGTCAGTCCCACAAGCCATTTGTTGTTTTACCACAATTAAGAATATGACATTGCTGACTGACATATGCAGGCTGCTCTCATAAAGCTACTATTTTCTGATATTTCAGTTGGCTTCAGCAGGCTGATTCACAGCTAATGATTTTAGATTGTAATGGTCAAGCATCCACAAATTTTAATTGACTGTATTAGCCAGCCATTCTTTTCGATTGATCTCTCCCCAAAGCCTTCTGGCATGTCCAGAGGATTTCGAGGACCTGTCTGCCTCTAATTTCCAGTAAGATTTGAAGGACCTCTGAAGCAAGAAGAATTCCTCTTGCTACTTTGGAGGTCCTATTTAAAAGCATGACTTAAGTAAGTAAATTATTTCTTTCCTTCTCCAAGTTCCAGAAGACTTGGGGAAGGAGTGAGCTGTTTTTCATTTTTGCCAGGATGTGCAGGCGTTTAGAAGCAGTGAAAAATTCCTCTTGTTGCTCTTGAGTGCCTTCATACCGCAAAATGAGTAACCTGCTGTCTTTGAGCTGTGCTTGCAAATTCTGGAAAAATTGAGAAAATGATCCTGCTGCTTCCTTAAGTCCGCTACATGTACCAGAAAATTCAGGGAGGAGCAGACGCTGTCTCCCTCCTGGCACAAAGTGAGAGAGCCCTCCCCAGTGTAATCCATGGAAAAGTCAGAAGGGTGGGAAGGGTCTCTCATGCTGTGATGGAATTGGACAGGCAGTTACCAGGAAGTCATTCATGGGTGACAGTAGCAACATACCAACCGCAGGTAATGGTTTCTGACTGACTGACTGATTCACGGTTTATCTGCCTTCATGATGCTTGTCAGGAGCTACCAGTATTTAATAGGAACGTTTTTAAAAATGTTCATATTATGGGAGCTTTTCACATTATAGTACAAGGCTATGTTGTTAATGTGAGTTTTGGTGTGCGTTGAAATGGAAATGGATTGCCTTCAAGTTGATCCCGACTTACAGTGACACTATGAATAGGATTTTCATAGTAAGCGGTATTCAGCGGGGTTTTTCCACTGCCTTCTTCTGAGGCTGAGAGGCAGTGACTGGCCCAAGGTCACCCAGTGAGCTTCATGGCTGTGTGGGGATTTGGACCCTGGTCTTCCAGGTCATTAACAGAGATGTGTAGAATAGCAGCATCTTGAAAAATACATTGACCCTCAAAGTACTGTCTGTTAGTACCTTTTATTTCTGTTTGGTGACTTTTAATACCCTGGAGATAGAACATCCCCGCAACTTATGGGAGGCCACTCAGGGAGCTGAGGTTGGGGTAAGCGAATTTGGGGGTTTGAAAAACGGGCTGGAAAAGGCCTGATAGAGAAAAAGAGCTAGAGAGAAGAATGTGCTGAGGAAAGATCACTGAGGAGAGAGAGAAGAAGTAGATCTAACTATGAAGAGCACACCAGCTGACTAGCTTCTTGCATGGTTGAGCCACAGTGGAAAAGATACAGCAGTGGCAACAGACTGAGACAAGCAAGGTTCCAAATGGAAGAGAGGGAGAAAGAGAGAGGCTGGATTAAGAGGGGCTGAAAAGGGCTGGGCAGTGTAATGTAAAACTAAAGCATTCAAAGGCTCAACATCACTAAATTAATTTTGCTAAATAATGATATAGGACATTTGTCTTACATCTTAGTGGGAGTGGTTGGGTTTCTACTGTAAACCCTATTGAATTCATTGAGGTTTACCCCCAGGAAAGTGGGATTAGGATTGCAACTTTAGCCTTGTAGAAGCTGATGTAATTTAAGTATAAGTACATCTGTTTGAATCATTAAGTTAGCTTGCTTTTTAATGGACTTGCAATGCAACCTGATCAAGATGAAGGTGCTAATTACTCCTGTATCTCTATTTATCCTGAAGCACCTAAAACTTACCTCTATATGTTAATTACCTGATTTTTTAAATAATGATTCTATTTATTTCTGCAGCATACAGTGATTTCGGGTACTACATTATTAACAAGTTGCATCATGTGGATGAATCAGTGGGAAGTAAAACACGCAAGGCCTTCCTGTATCTTGCAGCCTTCCCTTTTATGGATGCCATGGTGAGCCTGCACCTTAGTTTACTGTCCTTGCTCTTGGATAGAGTGGCAAAATGCATGTCAGCCCTTCACTTTGCTGTTTGCTTGTTTTGACCCAGTAGTGGATTCATAGAGAGCACTTGACCAATCCTTTGCCCTGACAACTTCCTCTTCATAAATTCCACTGCCACCTCTCTAGAGGCCTGATTTGCAGATCACATTAAACCACAGTTTAAAACATGTTAGCTTACGCTACTCAAAAGTACCCTGGGTGCTCCTCACTCACTTCTGCTGTGCCACAGACAAAACAAGCCTGGGTTTGGATGATGCAACAAGCCAGACTCTGCCTTGTTTAGTTTGTGATGTGGCAGCAACAGGAGTAGGGGGGAAATGCCATGGGAACTTTTGAGCAGCATGATCAGCACATTTTAAACTATGATTTAATGTGATATGTGAACTGGGCCAGAGTCATCTTTTAAATACACCGCTGAATATGCAGTGTCAATTTCATCTCTAAAGTCTTACTCTATGTGGTTTTTTGTTTTGTTCTGTTCAGTTTCATTTTCTGTCTCTTTGGTAAGCGATTAATGGTGTGAGAGGTTAGCAAGATACTTTATCCAGGTATCTTTAAAAAGAATCAGTTTATTGCTCAGGGGAAAAAAAACTAATCCAAAACTTCCAGGTGCAGATGACTGCTAAAATCTCAGCCGCATGAAATTGGGATTAAAGCAGCTAGTCAAAATACATATTTTTTTCAGTCCAATCCTCTTTATTACTCCAGAAGCTGTTTTATCGTATTTACTGTAACCATTTCAGCTATCAGAACTTTTTGTTTCACATACAAAGTAGAGCTCACAACTACTTTGTTCCTCCATGGCACTTTCTGCTGCCATGCTGGGCCGCACTAAAACTAATCCAGTGTTTGACTTAGCATATCAACCAAACTGAGGCTCATGGTTAAGCTGTCTCCTCATTAATCTGAATTATAGCTCATGGTTATGAGGACTGAGCTGAACCATGAGCCTTCATTCGGATTACATACTAATCCAAACTGTGGATTAGCTCAGCAGAAAGGATGAGAGGAGCAAAGCAAGTGTGAGCTCCACTGCAGGAGCCCTCACGCTGTCCCACTAAAACATAGTTTGACTTAGCATGACTTACAAACCAGGCAGATGTCTGCCTGCTTGAGCAAGAAGACTTCTGGTTTCTCTTCTCTCTCCAGTCCCCCATACACTCCCAAAATGTGCTTCAGAGGCCCTCCCAACATTCTGTAGCAGGAAGGAGGCTATGATTCTTGCACTATGCCTGACCTACTTACACTATGTTGGATCTCTCCCACTGTTTCGTCCTCTCTAGGCTTGGACCCATGCAGGCATTCTTCTGAAACACAAATACAGTTTTCTGGTAGGATGTGCCTCCATCTCAGATGTCATTGCTCAGGTATGGATTCATTCAGATCACAACTATTTCTACTGTAGAAAGGGTCCAGCCAAATCTGCATGATACCCATGCTTGGAGCAGTCAGGGTTTGCAAGATTCTCTATACAAAGATAGGACCCTCTTGCAATGGAGTGAAAATGTCTATCCTCACTGTCATCAGCATTGAAGAATTGACACTAAATATATGTTAAATGTTACGGATTTTAAATTGTGCTAGCTGTGTCACATTTGTAGATAATATGGTAGTATATTTTTATTATAATAATTATTTTGTTGGTGAATAAAAAATCTAGAATAGATTAACTACTTCTTGTTTGTGTCGTCATAGCCAGTATGAATTAATCTGGCTCAATAAATAAGCATTATATAGTAATGGAACAGATGTCATTAAATCCACTTTTGACTGACTTTGTGTTTTATGTTATTCTTTGGCATTTATTCCTTCCTCTCTCTGAGCCAGTTCACACAACTGTTTTGGGTAGAAAAGATATACAGAGAGATTTTCTCCCTTAAAAGTATAAGTTGCCGCATTCAGAAATTGGACCACCTTAAAAATTGTTTGTGTGAATTCTCTCTCAGGACGTTATTAAAAATTCCTAGAAGAAAACTATCAAGCTTCCTTCTTGACAGTTCAAATCAAATGTTCCTCTGACCTTAACATGCTAATACTTCACAATGATGCCTAACACCAGGTAATACTAGCAGGCATGTTAAATATAGACACATGAAAAACTAAGTGACTGGAAATGAGCGTACCATTGGTTACAGTATATTCACTTTTAAACTCCAGCCACCTAGAGTGAAAGACATTTCCAGCACTGTAGTTCACAAACCCAGCTCTGTGTCAGGGTTCCTTGCTCTTCCATTAGATACATCTGGAAATTATGAGGGATAGCATGAGGCCTGAGAGTTAAAATTGTCACACGAGTGAACTGTTTTCCATTTCCTGGTTTAAGTTTTAGAGATTGTGAACCTGAAGGATGAGAAGTGTAGCTGTTATTAATTAAAGGAATTGGAGTAAATGTAAGGAGAAAGATCTGTCTATTTAAGGGAATTCCTTAAATGCAAAGGTAGGGGTCATTATGATTATGACTTCATTTGAATTCAGTTGTTAAAATTCATCTGTGTCTCACTATAAATGAATTTATTATTTTATTTTTTTATCTTGGTCTTTACCTCAAGGGGCAAAAGGCAGAATACCAGGTTCTTCCCTGCCATTTTATCCTCACAACAATCCTGTGAGGTAGGAGAGGGAGTGATTGGCTTAAGGTCACCCAGTGAGCATCATAGCTAGGTGAGGATGTAAATCTGAGCCTCAGCCCTAGTCCAGCACTCTAGCCACTATATCACACTGAGCAAATTAGGGTTCAAACGAACTTATTATTTAAAATATGTTTAAACATTTTATCACACGTATCAATATAGTGTAGTTACAAAATAATTGAGGAAGGAGGTTGGACATCTCTGGTTTGAATCTAACTCATTAACTCACTAGATTGTCTTAGTGAAGCTTCTATCTCTTTGCCTCAGTCACCCCTCTGCAATATGGGGATAATAATACTGACTTACCTTATAGGAATGTTGAGAGGATTACTGAAATAATGTTTGTACAGTGCTTTGAACACTATGAAATAGATATAATTATCTGTTATGGCTAAATATTATTATTTTAAGCCCTTCCCAAATATGAATTGCATACGTTGTAGCTTACTGAGCTACCACCCAAGGGCAAGTAGTCCAAGCATTGTTAAAAATATTCCTACGGAGGAGAGCAATGATATAACACAATGTGAGAATACAATTAATAATTGGACTTTAACTAATTTTTCTCTCTGGCACCTAAATAACGATGACACTGGGCTATTAAATTTAGCTCAAGAACTGGAAGAGGCGGAGGAAGAACAAAATTCATTGCAATCCAGGCTTGAGCTTAATAATACAGCAATAAGTACAGCTAGCTCAATGCCGCCACTTGAGTCCTCATATTCTTATGAGGTATCTAGTTACAGCTTTTTGTCACCCTCTGTGCAACCAAAAGAGCCAAAAGTCCACGAGGTACCCAGTTTCTGCTCAGTACCTATGAATGAGAGTCGGTCTCAGCTGATGTCCAGTACATTATCTCAATTTCCCAGACCTATGGTCGAATCGGATTTATTGCCCTCAACAGCCCTCATTATGCAACAAGGCGATGCTGACGAGAAGATCTCTATTGATAAAAAATTAACTCCTCTTAATGAAACTTGGAGCCAAGCGGTAACTCAATCGTTATCC